>NC_134401.1:77772837-78120840 GCF_050003625.1 Haematobia irritans | reverse complement strand
GTTGGCAAGGCAAAATAATGCCAGATGTGCCTAACGTAGTGGATTACACTTTGGCGAGTCCACTTTTCGACAAAAAGTTTGAGACTCTAATCCCCAACAGTGAGGCGTGGTGCAAACAGACCCCGGGGAATAAAGAATATATAGATTTGTACACTGATGGCTCCAAATTGGATGGACAAGTGCACTGAAAAAACAGTGAACCCTTTTCCATTGCAAAATGAACTAAACTGTAGTAATATTGACCATGATTTAGCCCTTAAGATTTTTTTCAACTTGTCTAGTTTATAATTCTCTTAAATTTTAGTTCATCTATAACATTGTATTTTAGTTCATTTTTACAACACCATAAGATTTATATACCCCTACCAAGTTAAAAAGTCAGTATTATTTTGGTTTACTTGCTTATTTTTTTGGGAAACCCGATAATAAAAATTGGTTAACAGTCTCTTTAAAATGTCGACGACTAAACTATTTTTAAATCAATCATTCCACAGTACAGAGAAATTAAATAATTAAAGGAACAACAAACCGTTTTACTATTATGAAAATGTTCATACATTAAAATTAAACTTTCTTTAAGCAAAAGTACTTTATTATAAAAACTTATGATGAAAGTTCTTAATACAATGTTTTTTGTGAATAAAAATTATGACCACGTGGAACAGAGAGTAGTTCATTTGAACTCGCTGTTTGGACGTTTTTACTTATCCTTTTTTTATTCATCGTAGGTAATTTTTTCACATATCTTGCTGGAAAAAAAATGGAAACAATAATGAAAATTATTAAAAATTAACACCATGTAATGAATAATTTTTAATTCTTCATTTTATCTTGTAACTTACCATATTTGGGGGAATTTTATCAAATGGTGTAAGGAATTTAACTTTTCTTTGGCAAACGTATCTCATAAAATTTGTACCTGAAATAATTAGAGAAATAATAAAGTATTCTATATAAACTCATAAAACTGTGTTGTTATCGATGTGAAGGATATAATAAAATAAATATTCTAGTTGAAAGAAAGCCAAAGTTTTAATATAAAACTTACCAATTCTCTATTAAATTGTACGCTGAGGGGAAATATAAAAAGTTGTCCAAATTTATTTGGGTTACTCTGAAATTAAATATTTATTTTTTTACCTTAAATAAAATTATTAAATAGGATTCCAAAAATTTAATGAAAAAAAATAATAATATGCATAAAAAACCAATCATCATTCGTCAAAATGACGACACGTAATTTCATTTTCGATTTAAAATGCATTTTAGTCTATTGGGAAATGGTAAATTTAAGTTATACTAATTCGACCGTTTTATGAATTTTTGTTTTATATTAATTAAAACCAAATTGAATAAGAAAATAAATTCAAGTTTCACTCACGATGAAAATTATAGCGTCTTGAAATGAGCCGTAGTCAAAATGACGAAGGATGACGTTAATGTACAAAAACTAAGGATGGCTGTCCAGGGTTAAAAGAAAGTTAAAGAATCCTTACCAATTCACTATTAAATTACAGGCAAAGGAGTACTAAAAATGTTTCCAAATTTTTAAGGGGTTATTCTGAAATTAAATATTTGTTTTTTACATTAAAAATTTTACATTCGTTTCCAAAAAAAATGATTAAAGAAATACTAAAATAAGGTATTAAAAACATGTAATTTTGATGGTAAAAAGGTAAATATTCTAGTTGAAAGAAAGCCAATTTGTAAAAGAAAACTTACCAATTCTATATTTTTTAAATTTGTTCAAATCCATCTGGAGTTGCTCTGAAATTAAATATTGCTTTTATAACAAAGAAAAATATTAAACTGGTATCCAAAAAAATTAATTAATAATAATATACACAAAAAATATTATTTTTAAAAGAAAGCCATATTACAAAAATACTTACCAATTTATGACTACACTATACACTGAGATATAACCAAAATTTTCAAAATTCATCTGGAGTTGAATATTAATTTTTTACATTGAATAATAAACATTTCCATACACTTTCAATTTCAACATATTTTCCTAAATATTCTTAATAACTTTTTTCTAAACTACCGATAATATATTAATAACTTTCATTTAAAAGGTTTAATAAACAAACACCAATATATGTCTTAAAAATCCAAACTATTCAATGCCCTTATATTTCCTTTTCCCTTGTTGCATATCTGCTTAAAAGATGCAACAACCCACGCCAACGCCAACTATACAACTGAAGCATGCCAAACAAAACCAAGCAAAGCCAAAACATTCATACAACAACAAAAACACATATGCCTTTATTGAAAACAACACCTCATCCAGCCAAATAACCCATCCGCGTATAACAAACACACACACACAAACCACTAAATGAACAAAAATAAAAACAACCCCACGCTCATGTATACACAACATACCCAGCTCTCGCTACCATTTCTCATTAATGCATTACTCTCACTCAAACAAAACTCAAGTAACATCATCTTTACATTAATCACATTCCACTATGCCGATAAAGATCTCTGTACTATGCATTAGTTCATCGCATCGGCTGACAATTTACTCTAAAAATAATATTCGTAAAGGCACACCAGTTTATGAACGATGAAACGTTTAACTTAAAATTTGCAAAATTTTAATGAAATGTTATCTACCATTTTTGACGAAAATGTCTATAAATTTAATTACATGTGAACTAAAAATATTTGATTGGGTAATTTTTTACCAACAATTATTAACTATAGAAATTGTCAGTACGAAATTGCTATCCACATTCAAGTTCATTTTTCGTAAAAAAATATTTTCTCATACAAAAAAATCTTATAGTAAATTGCACTTATTATTTAGAAAATACTTTACATTTCACAAGTAGTTTTATAGCACGACAAACGAATTTTTAACTACCAGTTAAGAAATCTTTTAAGGAAATTTCCATCGTATTTTGTAGGCCATGAACTAAACGATTGCTACTTAGAATTTGTAAAATTTCTTTTCGAGTAGTTAATTTTCGTTGAAGATACGAAAAATGAACTAAAATTCTGGAAAATTCTTGTAATAAATTATTGTAAAAATCTTCTTAAATTTACGAGACACTTTTTTTTCTGTGTGGGGTTCGGAGTATATTCTAATGATCTGGAACTTCGAATAGCGAAAAGATTACCTAATCACTGCCTGGCCATAGGAACATACCGGAGAACTGCGAAGCGGATGAGTTGGCAAGGCTAGGGACTACCTTACATATTCCAGGGGAATTAGAATCTGTTGGTATGCCCCTGGCTACCTGCAAGCTCATGCTGCGTGAGAAGGCTGTTATGATGGCAAATGTTCGATGGGAGAATTGCAAGGGCTGTAACGACACCAAGCAAATATGGCCCATTTAAACTTAAACCGCACACTAGATATGCTAGTGTTCTCGAGACATCAGATATCACTCCTGATATCTGCTATAACTGGTCGCTGCCTGATAGGCGATTTTGCAAAAACTATAGGCGCGAAATATAAAGACTATTGTATGAGCTGTCATGATGCGGAGGAAAAGGAATCAATTAAACACCTCTTGTGTGAGTGTCCTGCATTTTGTGTAAAGCGCAGGCAACTTTTAGGAGCATACTGGCGGATCTGGAAAACGTTAGCTTAAGCAGTCTGCTAATGTTTTTGGAACAATCTGGTTGGTTTAACAAAGAA
The DNA here is from genome assembly GCF_050003625.1 of Haematobia irritans. Classification (NCBI taxonomy): domain Eukaryota; kingdom Metazoa; phylum Arthropoda; class Insecta; order Diptera; family Muscidae; genus Haematobia; species Haematobia irritans. The sequence continues at coordinate 78,117,179 of NC_134401.1, read as the reverse complement.
AAATAATCAAGAAGGGTCAGCGGTTAAAACTAGAAGTGCCCACATGTAATAGGTACTTTTAGTTAATGTGGTATCACAATGGACTGAATAGTCTAAGTGAGCCTGAATCTTAATCGGGCTGCCACTTTAACCTAACCTAACCTAATGACCAAGCAAAAAATTGGTCCACATCGGTCCATAACTATATATAGCCCCCATATAAACCGATCACCAGATTTGACCTCCGGAGCCTCTTGGAAGACCAAAATTCATCTGATTCAGTTGAAATTTGGTACGTGATGTTATTATATGGCCTCAAACACCCATGCAAAAATTGGTCGAAATCGGTCCATAATTATATATAGGCCCTATATAAACCTATCCCCAGATTTGACCTCCGGAGCCTCTTGGAAGAGAAAAATTCATCCGATTCGGTTGAAATTTGGTACCTGAAGTTAGTATATGGTGCAATGGTTAGCATGTCCGCCTTGCATACACAAGGTCGTGGGTTCGATTCCTGCTTCGACCGAACACCAAAAAGTTTTTCAGCGGTGGATTATCCCACCTCAGTAATGATGGTGACATTTCTGAGGCTTTCAAAGCTTCTCTAAGTGGTTTCACTGTAATGCGAAACGCCATTCGGACTCGGCTATAAAAAGGAGGTCCCTTGTCATTGAGCTTAACATGGAATCGGTGATAAGAGAGAAGTTCACGAAAGTGGTATCACAATGGACTGAATAGCCTAAGTGAGCCTGATACATCGGGCTGCCACCTAACCTAACCTAGTATATGGTATCCAACAACAATGCAGGAATTGGTTCATATCAGTCCATAATTATATATAGCCCCCATATAAACCGATCCCCAGATTTGACCTCCGGTGCCTTTTGGAGAAGCAAAATTCATCCGATCTGGTTGAAATTTGGTACGTGGTGGTAGTATATGATATTTAACAACCATGCCAAAAGTGGTCCATATCAGTCCATAATCATATATAGCCCCCATCATTAGCGTAGCTAGACAATTTTCCTAGGGGGGGCTATAGCCCCCCTAGCTAAAACTTTATAGACTGAACTTAAGACATCAAAATAGCTCAACAATCAATTTATAATAAATCAACTAAAAGTGCTCTACGGGAAATTGGTGCAAATTGCCACTGACGGACCTATCACAGAACTGGTACCTGTGCTCCAGTTAGTTAAAATTTTCACATTTAGTGATATAAAATTATCAGAATAACCTTTTTTTCGACATATTTCAAGTTTTTTTTTTCATTTCGGGTTCGATTAGGAGCCCAAATTGAAAGAGATTTTGATTTTTTTGTGTGGATATTCTTTAGTAACTAATTTGCATTTCTGTCCGAGACTGGTTCCTAAGGACCTGTTTATGAGTTGCTCCTGCTAAATTGTGTCGTTTGGGATGAGTCCAAGACGCGTCCTAAAATGTAAGTTTACTCCGTCAATGACAAACCCATGTTAAAGTGGACGGTCCCTTCCATACGTTTTGATCAGAACTGGGACTGGTCCATACACACCAGGGACTAGTCCTGTACCAGTTCTGTGGTTGATCCATTTCCCGTAGGGTAGTTCCACACTTTTCCCAGCAAAAAATTGGGAGTTGTTCTAAAGTCACAACTTTAAAAGCACTTCCAAAAATGTCTTCACAAAGAAGTTAACTATTTTAACTACACAGGAAGTTTTTTACTTCATTTTTTATATTTTAATGCGTAATTTTTTGTTTTCTTTTTTTTTAAATATTTAAAAAAAGAGTAAGAATGGTACAAATTATTCAAATTTTGCCACAAAAATGCTAAATCCTTTATAGAAAAATCGATAATATCTGAAAAAACGTTTCAAACAAGCGTTAGAATGCATTAAAAATCATAATAAAGTATAAAAATTATTTATTTGGGAGAATATCACAAAATTTTTAATTCAAATTCAAAACACTGAATTCGGATCACACCTTAAGAAGTGATGCAAATTCATTGCAATGGTTGTTGAAACGGTGGACATTCGTTCTATGACAAGTTCATACTACATGCATCGCTTCTCCGCCAATTTTGTACCACTTCCAGACCCAAAAAGAACATTTTCACTTCTTTTTTGGCGACGCTTTTTGCAGCATTATTAAGATATTAATTTATGAAAGAATAGTTTTAATATCAATTACTATTTTATATTCAACTAAATCATAAGTTCAACCACAGCTTTATTTCATAAATATCAGACTTCTACCACAACCCAAGTAATTCGATTGTGCATGAAAGTCTTTAGTGGAACTTTGTGCGTTGTACGAGTATATACTTGTTTAATTTTTATAAAAATGTAAAATCGTAAATAGGTTTTCAAATTCTGGGGGGAGCTAAAATTTTTCTGGGGGGGTCTAAGCCCCCTCCCCAGAGGCCTTCCTACGCTTATGGCCCCCATATAAACCGATCCAGAGATTTGGTTTTGAAGCCTGTTGGAGGAGCAAATTTCATACGAGTCAGTTGAAATTTGGTACATTGTGCTAGTATATGGCCGTTAACAACCATGCCTAACTAGGTCCATATCGGTCTATAGTTATATATAGCCATCAGATAAATTGATCCACAATCACACAAAAATTGGTCCATATCATGTTCATAATTGTATATAGCCCCTATATAAGCGACCCCCATATTTCAATTCTGGCTCTCTACGTATTTTCTAATACATACCACATATGGACTAACTCACAATTTAGAAAACGATGTTAAGAAGTTTTAAGATACCACAACCCAAGTAATTCGATTGTCGATGACAGTCTTTCGTAGAAGTTTCTACGCAATCCATGGTGGAGGGTACATCAGATTCGGCCTGGCCGAACTTACGGCCGTATATACTTGTTTAATTTTAAAATATTTGAAATATGAAAAAAATGCAGAATGTTTCATTTTAAGTGAAAATGCTTATTCTACACAGAAAAGAATTTCCGTAGGCAAACTAACGCTTAATTTAACTTATTTTTATTGGAAAAAATTTTTTTCTTGTATTAAATTTTATTATTTTTATCGAAATTTGCCACAGCTTAATGAAATCTTACTTTTTTAAGTGTGTCTCAAAAATTTTATGAACTAAACGTGAGTATAAAGTTCAATGACCGTACACATAAGTTCAAAATGAACTAAAACAAATGCACATTTTCGTACGATTCCCAAAAATAGTAAGAATGAATTTTTTCTTCTATGAGATGATGTAATTTTGTGAATTGCAGTTAAAAAGTACAACAGGGCCTTAAAATTTCCTGGTTTTAACAACGCTTTTTGGAAATCTAAAATGTAGAGTAAAATTTAGTTCAATTTTCGTCCGTGATAGTTCTTCTTCCTATAAAACAGTTCAGTTTTTTTCGGTGTACATGGTTTTATTTGAAATGGAAAAAGTTCCATTTCAATAGAAAATCCTATTTCGAGAAATCTATGTTGTTTGCACGGTACAAACAATATTTCGTTTGAGCACATTCTGGAATTATATACAAGCTCTTTTTGTGTTCGGTGGTGTACGTATAACCCAATTTTCTTATGTTGAGAAATGTTCACACAGTAGAAACAAAATTTCTACACTCTCATCATATTGAACGAATTTTGTAAGCTTCAAAACGTTATTGAATGGCGTCTTAACTCTTTATGATAAAAGTTTGTATTTTTGTTAACAGCACAAATGCAACTCTTCGTGTAACTTTTCTCTCTGGAAGCAAATACAAAATCACATAATAAAAGTCGTTACTCGAAAATGTTTTAATTGATTATTCCAAAAAGTGCATTTTGCGAATGATAGTTACGAGTACCGGCTTTAGAGTATTAAAGAATGGCGTAATGCTATTCAGCAATGTCTTGTTGTCGAATGGCACAAAGATTTTATTATTCACTTTATGTGAACTTTTATGAAATTGTTGAAACTGTGGAAATCCCCGTGGACCCAAATACTCACTCATTCTAGATTTGAATCACTCTGAATGTCAAACGTTCATTGCGAGCAGGTTACCATTGTTATCAGTGAAACGTTGCCCCTGTGCTGGGCTTTGCTGGACTCGCGTTTAGGGCTAAAAAGTTAAATCACTTTTTACATTTGGCAAAAGATCCAGTAGCAACATCCATCTAAAAATGGGGTCAACATTTATGGACACACAAACTGACGTATACTGCCGTTTCTTCACATCCCTCTGCTGGACCCAAAACGGATGTTCATCTCTTTTCTTTTTTGTTGAAATTGAAACACGGGGATGCAACAATGGAAAGATGGAGTTTTTACAAAAACATACACATTGTCAAGTTGGCAGAAAAAATATGTTTTTTGATGTTTATGAATGTGAACAGAGGACAGGCACAGTGTTTCTCTGCCATCATCACCAATTAATTAATATATATTTTAAATGAAATAAAAGAATAATTCCTTCCCCACAAATAAAGACCTACGACCATCGATTGAGATGTACTGTAAATAACCCAGCAAATCAATTTGGATGTTGTTCTAAAGGCACAACTGTAAAATCACTTGCAAAAATGTCATCCCAAACATGTTGTTTATTTTAATTACACAGGAAGTTTAATTTAATTTAATTTAATTCAATTTGTTATAACTCGCATTTTTCATATTTTTAATGGGTAATTTAAACTTTTTTGTTTCAAATAGGTTGAAACAGAGAGAGAATTAATAAAATGGCGCAAATTATTTTAATTTTGTCGAAAAAATGATAAATCCATTATACAAAAATTATAAACATAATTTTTTAAAAATACAGACAAGCGTTAGAATGCATAACAAAGACAAGCTTAGAATGCATAATAAATCACAAAATATTATAAAAATTATTTATTTATTAGGCAAAATATCGCAAAATTTTTAATTCACATCCAAAACGCCGAATTCGAATCACACTTTAAAAAGTGTTGCAAATTCAGTGGAACGGCTGCACATCCGTCCCCATTTTTGCACCACTTTTAGCATTTATCAAATAAATTTTCATAAAATATTACAAAAGATCACGGCTTACACTGAAAAAACAGTGAACCCACCAGGAAGAAAACTTTCGGTTAATTTTAGAAAATTTTGAATATTTGTAGAAAATTTTAACTAAACAGTATTACAAACGTTGGCATCACGCCGATGTCATAAAAATAAGTACATATTTTTCGACAAATTCAAGAAAATTTATTAGACATAACTAAGTTTTTTCACTTGTTAAAGAAAATTTTGTATTTTGAAGGAAAAACTTGGAGTTCAAAATTGCAAGAATGTCTTTAGTGACATACGAAGATCATGATGGACGCATTTTTGGTAAATTTTACAAATTTAAAGAAATTCTGAACTATTTTGTGGAAGACACGAATTTAGTTCATCCTTATGCTTCATTGGAGTATATTTTTTTCTCGGGTTTAGTTAATTTAACTAACGTACACAAAAAATTATTAGAGTACAGAAAACTTTCTCTAAACATAATAATTCCATGAACTAAAATAAAGTTAAATTGGCTTTAGTGAAATAGAGAGTTCACTTTTTTTGAGTGTACGATAGTCGTTTTCATAACTTTTTTGCGTACCTTAAAATATGTCATTTCCATTTAGTGAATTTAATATACACATTAAATTCATTAAAATCGAGCCAACAAAATTTATTTTAAGTTTGTTTAAGGCAATAAAAATGTTCTTTTATGGTAAGGGATGCCTCTTTATTAAATAGATAATTCATTACTATATATTATTACAATATTTATTCGAACTTAATCTTCTTGTCCAATAACCTCGAATAAATATTGTAATAATATGGAGTAATGAATTATCTAAATGATTTGGACATTGGACCAGACTGCATTGATAACAGGCTCACATAAAAATGATAATTCATCACAATAACGAAAACTGTTATTGTATTTATGAAATTGTTTCATTGGCTCAATTTACAAGAAATAATTAATTAACAAACATACACCAAGAGAAAAGTGATCCCTTCTTTAAGTTAAAATGATCTCATTGTGAAGAAAGGTGAACTTCGTATAGCGCCAAAGACATTTTTTTTTTGTTTGAACAATGTGATTTTCGTAGAAATTAGGTAGAATGCATTCCATATATTAGTTAACATTTTCCTATATTTATGTACCACTATACTACAGAATGAAAAAATTTAACTGAATTGAATTCGTATTTGGAATGATTTTATTGAACTTTTTTTCATTCATTTAGACAAATCTTGCATATTTGTGGTAAACCTTTTACATCAAAATTAGAACTGCTTACCTTAGTTTTTAAATACAATTTTATTTATTTATATAGGCAAGTTTTTCTTCAATAAAATACATGTTTTATTAATATATAAAATATATTTATTAAGAATCAACAGCATCGACTGGCCTTGAAATATTAAAATACATTTTGTTTTTCTAGTACCTCTCACTTTTAATAAGTTGCTGGCTAGCGATTTTGTCCTCCTTTTACAATTTTTTTTCCTAAACAATTTTTTTCACAAAAGGTTAGCGTCACTGAATATTACCTGTTTATTGAAGATTCGAAAATGAAGACGAATGAAGGGGTTGTTATTCTGCTGGTGTTTTCTTTTTTTACTGTTTATGGTTAATAATTTTCAAAAAACGAAAAATTTTCTCACTAATTTAAAATAACAAATATTTTATATATTATATTTGTTATTTATTTTATTATTTTACTATATTATTTTTTGACAATCTCTCCGTATACCATAACAATACGATTCCAACTAAAAAACAACCCACTTGCAAACATATCGATTACATCGATGACAGGTATCGATTACAGGTAGATAAAAGAAATGTTGGAAATTGTCCTATATTCTAACAAGTGTGTTTCCTTAAGTTTTGAAAGGATTGAATACTTCTTAGTACGAATGAACTATCATCAATTGTTTCTTCTTGTGGCCTCAAAATAAATCAAAATGACGAAAGAGTTAACATCAAAGAGAATACACGTAAGAAGATTGGAAATGCGTCACACCAAATGTTGCATTGATGGTGTTAGTTCCATACATGTTTGTAATTGTTTTATTTGTTTTTCGTTTTTTTTTTTTAAATGAAAAACTTAATTTTCTTAATGAAACAATGTTATATTTTAGGCAACAGCAAAAAATTACCTTTTTCCCTTTATGGAAATTTATTTCCTGCACTTAATTTCTTTTTATTTGCATTTTAATGCTGTCAATACTTGTCGTATACGCGTTTAGTTCGATAAACGAAAAGTATGGACCTAACACCGTAAATGGTTTGATATGCTCAGTAGCCAATTTCCCATCTTTCTACGTGTATTGTCTTTGGTTAAAGTCACATTATACGTTCGGATAAACCCAACGACGCAACCCGTTGCGGAGACAAATCTGCTAGTATAAGCTCATGTTCGCGTTGGAATAAAATCAAACGAACTTTTTTCATGTTGAGACACACAAATCTTTAGCTGTAAGAGAATGTTCGCCCTACATCATCAAAAATGTAACTTTCATTATAAATACAAGCTTATCTGCAATGAAAATAGCAATAAATCGTAATTGGTTGGAGTTTTAGAAATATATAAATCTACAGAAATGTGGTACGTGATGTTAGTATATGCTATCTAACAACCATGCAATCTTAGCAGCAAAATTGCAGTATCGGACTGGAAAGTGTCCAAGGAGATGAGCTACTCGGACCATAAATATATAGAATTCAGGTTAGGAACAGGATATAAGAAAATTGCTGACGAATTCAGAAACCCAAGAAGGATAAATTGGAACAAATTCCGGCAGCATTTGTTAAATGCGCCGACTTTTGATATGGAAAAAGTGATTGCCGGACCCGACGACATTGAAAAGGCGGCTAATGATTTGGAATACAAGCTGTCAAGATCCTTTGTCAAGTCATGCCCCATCAGTCGACCACGTAACAAAAGGCACCAAGCCTGGTGGAACAAGGATCTTATGAACATCAGAAAGAAATCTAGGAAATTGTTTAATGTGGCCAAGAAAAACGACAATGAACAGGCATGGAATGATTATAAGGAATGTCTGAAAGAGTACAAAAAGGAAACAAGAAAGGCGAAAAGGAACGATTTCATCCGGGTGATAGAGGAACTTTCTAATATAAAGGATACTGCAAGATTACGGAAACTTTTATCGAAACAGCCTAAGTTTAGTGGGAATTTACAGAAACCAGATGGAACATGGACTGAATCACCAGTAGAAACACTAGAGATGCTACTTGACACGCATTTTCCAGAGTGTGAGTTAAACATGGCATCGGATCCGTGCAGTTTTAAAGTTTTTGAGGGAGGAAGAGAGGAGGCCTCTGATATTGTCACCAGACGAAGCATAAAGTGGGCAATAAATAGTTTTGGTCCTTATAAGTCTCCGGGACTAGACCGGATATATCCGTGTATGCTGCAGGAGTCTTTCGACATCCTGGGGGACACTTATGTGGGACTTTTCAGGGCGTCATTGGAGCACGGGTACATACCGAGGGCTTGGCGAAGAGTCAAAGTTATTTTTATCCCCAAAGCTGGTAGAATAGAACACGGAACAGCCAAGGACTTCAGACCTATCAGCCTGACATCTTTCTTATTGAAGACTCTAGAGAGAGTCTTGGACAACCACCTAAGGAATAAATTGGATAAGAAACTGTCAAACTGCCAACATGCATATTTGAAGGGTAAATCGGTTGAATCTGCACTACATTCTGTAGTGCATTATATTGAGAAATCCATAGCATACGGAGAATATACATTATCGGCTTTTCTGGACATTGAAGGTGCCTTCAATAACACAAAAATCGAGAAAGTAGTACTTGCTCTGGAGAGAAATGGTATTAGCAGTGCCGTAACGAACTGGATTGAGGCAATGCTACGCCATAGGAACATCGTAGCTGAATTGGCAGACTACAACCGACAAGCAACTACTACAAGAGGGCTTCCTCAGGGAGGAGTGATATCACCTGTGCTCTGGCTGATTATAGTGGATGAGATTCTTAGCGCCCTGAGTAATAGGGGCATAAAAGTGGTGGCGTACGCGGATGACATCGTCATAATGGTCTCAGGTAAATTCTTGGATACGATCTCGGACGTAATGAGCGAGTCGCTGAAGTCTCTAGCGGAATGGGCTAGTGGTGGTGGACTGGGAGTAAATCCAAGAAAAACGGATTTGGTGCTCTTTACAAGGAAAAAGAGACTGGTCGGTTACAAAGATCCGGAATTTCAGGGCACGAGATTGACACTCTCGAAATCGGCACGTTATCTGGGGATTGTACTGGACTCGAGGCTAAATTGGCTAGAGAACGTAGCGGATCGTATGAAGAAGACTTATGCGGCGTTATACGCGTGTCAGAAGCTCGTTGGGGAGCGATGGGGGATGAAACCGGCCCTTTTCAACTGGCTATACACAGCTGTAATAAGGCCAGTAGCGGTATATGGATGTCATGTCTGGTGGCCCATGACTAACCATCACAATCATATACAGAGATTGGGCAGGATAAATAGAACGGCTCTTATCTATATGACCGGGGCGATGAGGACAACGGCCACAGCCGCACTGGAGGTATTGATGGGGATAATTCCATTGGACCTGCATATAAGGAAGACCGCGGAGGTCATACTGACCAGACTGAAGGGCCTGGACTCTTTGGTGAGCACGAGCTGCAGACACACGGAACTGATATCGTACGCCGGACGCCATATAAGAACGGACCATATGGCGCCATGGCATATGTTTGAGAGTGACCTGGACTCAATTATCCCGAGCGTTGAGGACTGGGACGTAAACAGGATACACTTTGGGAGTCTCAACATTTATACTGACGGCTCTAAAATGACAGAAGGTGTAGGCAGCGGAATATACTGCAAGGAGTTGGGACTTAAGGAGTCCTTCAAGTTGGACGAACAATGTAGCATTTTCCAGGCCGAGATATTTGCTATTGCAAAAGCTGCAGAACTTATATCGATGAGGCCGCTATTTAGATGCGATATCAGCATTTTCATCGATAGTCAGGCAGCTATTAAGGCCCTGGACAATACGAACATAAGGTCGAAGGTAGTCAGCCGCTGTCGTAGAGAGCTTAAGGTTCTCACTGAACAGCATAATGTAACTCTGTGCTGGGTACCTGGACATTATGGCATAGAGGGGAATGAAGAGGCAGATATACTGGCTAAGGAAGGCGCAAGTAGTACGGAAAGCGTCATTTCGGACGTTTTTCCTCCGCTCTCTTTGTTTATTTACAGGATCAAGGGCAAATATGAAGGTTTATGGAAGAGACGTTGGGCTTCTTCTGTTGGATGTGAACAAACCAAATTGATGTGGGATGACAATAATACTAGGAACTCTGAGGTCCTGATGTCATTACAGAGGGAGGATGTAAGGTCTATGATAGGCATCATAACGGGACACAACACCTTGGGGAAACATATGGTAAGGATAGGCCTAGCAAGTGATGATATTTGTAGGTGGTGTCTGGACCCCGATGCTACGGAGGACTCTTTTCACTTCCTGTGCCAGTGTCCAGCACTATCTTTCAGAAGAAACAAGATACTCGGCTCTTATTTCTTTCAGACTTTGACCGACTTGCGAGAATGCAGCCTGAGGAATATCCTCGTCTTCATCAAGTCTTCGGGGTGGAGGAGCTAGGCGCTTCCAAGGATACACTATCATACAATGGACTCATTCCGGCCAGAAGATGACGGACACGTGGAGGAGAAGGAAAAAGAAGTTTAGAGGAATCACAATGGACCAACTATGGTCTAAGTGGACACAAACCCGCTAGTTCGGATTGGTGTCAACCTCCATAACCTAACCTAACACCCATGCAAAAATTGGTTCATATTGATCCATAAATATATATAGTCCCTATATAAGCCGATCTCCAGATTTGCTTTACGAATATCTCAAAAACTGTTCCTAAAAAAAGATTTTAAGCTTCATTTTAGATTCAGCAGATCAAAATACATAAGAGACGTCACCTCTCATCAAATGTAAATTTTCAGTGTAAACTAGTGTAATCAGTTGTTTGATATTATTTATAATGATTGACCATTACACACACCACTGTGCTTGTCCATTAAGGATGCGATATTTTCGAAATACATTTCAGACACTATGTTGCAGTGAATTTTATTCAAAGTCACATGGTCATATGAGTAGAATATGCAATTGGTTGCATTTAAACTATCTAATGACCAGCAGCGTATTAGAAATTTAATTTTTCAAAATTTTTTAAAGCGCCTGCATTGATGTACTAAGCAAGAAGGTATCACCAAAAAAACAATGAAAATGATTTCCTTGTTTTTTTTTTTTTTTTGACCAGAAAGAATGAATTTTACTTGGGCTTGTCATAGGGTGGAAGTTATCTTTTTATGTTATTCTGGTGTGATGCTATTTGCAGTATTTTGTATTTCATTAAAAATGTAAGAAAACAATTTAAGACTTAAATTACTTTTCGTTTTTAGCTTTCAATGCGCGTAGCGATTCACATTTAATGTTTACAATTGACTCAAAACGGGGGAACCGTCATATGAGTTTGTCGAAGTCACACGAACAGAATTCCTTTGGTAAATGTGCAAAATACATCGGAGTTATATTAAACAGTCGGCTGAATTTTAAGCTCAATATTTAAGAAAGGGTGAAAAAGGCACGGTAGCCTTGTACTCGTGCAAACTGACAATAGAGAAAGGCCTTAAGTTCGGTCAGACCGAATTTTTCCTTTCAAAACTCTTAGTCGTAACGGGTTACTTGAAAATATATCTAATTTTATAGGGGTTTGATGACAAATACTGGCCAAGAATATGGGTTCGCTTCCCAAACTTTAAAAGTTTTACATACAGATTTTGGATATATATGAAACATTTTTGTTTGAGTTTTAGATGAATCGTGAAATTTTCGTCTAAGTGCGCAAGAAAATTCGATGGAAGAAAGAAACCACAGTCCTCAAAATAGTGTCAGATTTGCCAAACGTAGTGGATTACACTCTGGCGAAAATGCTGTTTAACAAGCATTTTGAAACACTGACCCCAGAGAATACAATTTATATAGATTTCTCTACTTAACATCGCGAGGTATTAGCATTACAACATTCGCCTAATATTGATGTCTGCCCATAACTATATACCAGGGAACTGTAAAGCAGATGAGTTAGCAAGGCTAGGAAATACCTTACATATTCCAGGGGAACTGATGGAAGATGGGAGCAAGGGTTGCAACGACACGAAGCAAATATGGCCCCATCTAAACTTAAACCACACACTTTATAAGATAGTAATTCCAAGATGTCAGATATCACTACTAATATCTGTAATAACAAGTCGCTGCCTGATAGGCGAGCAGAAACTATTGGCGTGAAATATAATTACTGCTATAAAGTTGTCATGATACGGAGGAACATGAATTAATTAAACATCTTTTGAGCGAGTGGCTTGCATTTTGTGTGACGTCCTGGCGGACCTGGAAAATGTTAGCTTAGGCAGTCTGCTTATGTTTTTGCAACAATCAGCAGAGGAAAATCGGGTAGGTTCAACGGTAAAAACTAAAAGGGTATTTTAAGTTAGTGGATTTTGCAATATTTTGTCTTCCACTTTCCTGGGAAATAAGTGCAGGGAAATTTTTCTTTACAATATTCCATACAAAATATTACAAAAAATGATTTTTAGGACCGTTGGATTAATTTAGTCTAAGTAGAGAGGGATTTATAAAATAATTTAAGTATTTTCAGTTTTTTTGTTGATATAAAAAGGAAGAAATAATTTAAGAAAAAGTTTTCAATTACATTTGAAATTATATTTTACTATTTGAGTATGGTATCACCAAGGCCGTATTCAGGGGGGGGATGAGGGGGAATATTTTTATATAAATAAATATATATTTTTAGCTGCATAGAAAAATCTTATCGAAGATGTTGAAGAAAAGCTATAGGTTTTATTTTGAAAAACGCTTACCTATAAAACTTGCACAAATCATAGAATACTAGTTGAAAAGCCCGTCAAACGACGGTCGAAAAAAAAAACAAATTATTTTTGTTCTCGCACCACAAATTTCATTTTTGGAAAATGTATTTCTGCTTTTTATGTGTGTTTGTTGATCTTTTTGTGAACATGACACGCTTTGTTTGGTCATAGCAACAACAACGAAACAGCCACACACACGTGTGTATATGAAATGGCGCAAAACCTGCGAAAAGAACCTGCCTAATTCAGCGATTGAAGCAATCAAGAGATTTTTCCAAACGTGCATATTCTTTTAACAATTTTGGTCACTTTGCCAGTTACTCAGGGATGGAAAATACAATTTCCCTGGAGGATTATTGTCAAGAGACTGAATTTTAAAGAAAATAAAATTTTGACAAAATTTTCTATAGAAATAAAATTTTGCAAAAATTTCCTATAGAAATAAAATTTTTACAAAATTTTCAATTGAAATAAAATTTTGACACAATTTTCTATAAAAATAAAATTTTGCAAAAATTCTATATAGAAATAAAATGTTGACAACTATTTCTACCGAAATAAAAAATCGATAATATAGAATCGAATTCTTTTTTCGACTAAAACTTTCTTGAAGTTCAATAAAATCCTGTTTTTGACTATGTCTTTTACAAAATCGAAATTTTCTTCCCACATGAACATGTCTGTTTTGCCATATTTGTAAAAGACTATTAGCAAATAAGGTTGATAAAGACTTTCTCAAAATATTAAAATATTTTGTCAAAGCTATTGTACCATAAATCTGATATCGACTCAAAAATGTCTACACAAAAGGTATTAAATCATTCCCGGGGGTACTACGATACTGACCGGGGTGAAAAAGGTTTGAAAAAAGTACTATAGTACTGCATTTTCCATCCCTGCAGTTACTACGTGCTCATCCGAACGTTCATTTTCAACAATGAAGAGATTAAAGACGTATCTTAGAAATTCGACTAGCGAGAGTAGACCCAAAGGATTGGCATTAATGTCGGTTCATCGCCGAATAAATGTGCCGACTGAAGAAGTCATTGATTTATTTGCTGCCCAAAAAGTCCGTCGGCTCAATTTAATATTATAACAAGTATATACAGCACTAAGTTCGGCCGGGCCGAATCTTAAATACCCACCACCATGAACCAAATATTAGGGTTTCCTTTGAAATTTCAGGAGGGCTTGAGGACTTGAGGATATTCCCGAAGATAAATTTAAAGATTTCACCTATGAGGACTATATCAGATTCTGGATTTATAAGAACCATTTTTGTTTGAGTTTTAGAGGAATCTTTAACATCTCTTGTAAGTGTGCAAGAAAATTATAAAATAACGTCTTGATTTGAAATCTTAAATCTGTAGAAGTAAAATCTAGAAATTTTACATTGAGTTTCAAGAAATTTTCATGATCAGTGCGCCTTCTATACCCTCAAGAAGTGAAGTCGGTCTATATGGAGGCATTACCAAATGGATCGATAAAAACTTAATCCGATACACGTTTTTGTGAGCCTAAAATACCAGAATATTTACAATTTCAGGCAAATCAGATAAAAACTACGGTTTCTAGAAACCCAAGGAGTTAAATCGGGAGATCGTTTTTATGCGGGCTATACTAAAATATGGACCGATACTCACCGTTTTCGGCACACCTCTTTAAGACCCGAAAATACCTCTAGATTTCCAATTTCAGGCAAATAGGATAAAAACTTCGGATTCTAGAAGCCCAAGAAGTAAAATCTTGAAATCGGTCTATATGGGGGCTATACCAAAATATGGACCAATACTCACCATTTTCGGCACACCTCTTTATGGTCCTAAAATACCTGTAGATTTCCAATTTCAGACAAATTGGATAAAAACTACGGTTTCTATAAGCCCAAGACCCCAAATCGGGAGGTCGTTTTATATGGGGACCATACCAAAACATGGACCGATACTCACAATTTTTGGCACACGTATTTGTGGTCCTACAATACCTCTAGATTTCCAATTTCAGGTAAATTGAATAAAAACTGCGGTTTCTATAAGCCCAAGAAGTAAAATCGTGAGATCGGTCTATATGGGGGCTATACCAAAATATTGACCGATACTCACAATTTTTGGCACATGTATTTGTGGTCCTACAATACCTCTAGATTTCCAATTTCAGATAAATTGAATAAAAACTGCGGTTTCTATAAGCCCAAGAAGTAAAATCGGGAGATCGGTCTATATGGGGGCTATACCAAAACATGGACCGATACTCACCATTTTTGGCACACCTCTTTATGGTCATAAAATACCTCTAGATTTTAAATTTCAGGCAAATTGGATAACACCAACAAAATTGGATAACACTAAGACCCCAAATCGGGAGGTCGGTTTATATGGGGACTATATCAAAACCTGGACCGATATAGCCCATCTTCGAACTTGACCTGCCTGCAGACAAAAGACGAGTTTGTGCAAAATTTCAGTACGATTGCTTCATTTTTGAAGACTGTAGCGTGATTACAACAGACAGACAGACGGACAGACGGACATCGTTATATCGTCTTAGAATTTCTCCCTGATCAAGAATATATATACATTATATAGTCGGAAATCGATATTTCGATCTGTTACAAACGGAATGACAAACTTATTATACCCCCGTCACCATTCTATGGTGGTGGGTATAAAAATATTGTATACATACCTATGCATAAATAAAATTTTCTACACATGAGATTATATGAATATTTTTTTTAAGTTTTTAAGAAATATATATCCTTATGCTATAATTATATGAGTTTTGTCTTGTTGTATAGGAAATTCTTATAAATAAAATAAAATAAAAATTTTTCACAATATTAAATTGCCAAAAACAATGCCAAATTAAAAAAAAAAAAAATTAAGCGAAATAATCACTCAAAAGGCCGTATTTTCTAAATCTTTGCGTTCAGTCTTACCTTAAAAATATATTTCATTAGTATTGGTAAGTCATCCCAAATGCTAACTATGTTCCGGGAGATAATTTTTTTTAACGTAAACCTATTAGGTTGAAAGTTTTCGTTCAACAAAATGTTATAGTAAATGAGAATATCGCCATTTTATGAAGAAACGGGTGATACATATATATGTACTAAATCTGGAAAAATTTTGCTAATTTATTGAAGATGTAATAGGTTTGCACAATTGAATGAAAATCGATTAATAAATACGCCAAGTGTTGAGAAGATTTGAGTAAGAAATTTTGCTAAATCCAAGGACGATTGGACTTGAATTACGGCATATACTTTCAACACAAAAAATACATGGACAGATATACAGACGGACATCGCTATATTTGTTGCTGCATTGATTGATTTACTAAATTATCAGTGTCAAGCCGCTCCTCTCTGAATCTTAAATAAAAATGAAGGACCTTATTAGTATAACAAGTACTAACATATTTGAAATTTTATTGATCAAATAATGGTAAAAATGTTAAATTTATAATTGAAAATAAGCTAAACAATGCTAAATGAAAAGTTTGCGGCTAAATACAACAAATAAATGCTAAAATGGCCACACTGGTGATGACATAGTTCCTTATGTAATATTGAATGAACGCATATAATTCCATAAAAATAGTTGTCATATCTTATCGGTATCTAAATCCGCTTTACGACCGCGTGAATTATGATACGTATTTCTGTAATTTCACAAACAAATTTTTAATGGTAACAAACATCCCATGGTAATACAGTGTTTTTTTGAAAACTCTCTTTCGGATGAGACAGTTCAAAAGCATTGTAAAAGTTTTTTATTAGAAAGTATTCGGAAAATTCGAACAAATCTCCCACCTTCCCGGGAATGCAAAAATTCTTAGAAAAAAAATCCTATCACAATTGACTAAGTAGTCTGAGTGAGCATGAAATTAAGCGGACTACCACTTAAACGAACCCAAAATGGGACTAATGCCGTAGTTGTGGAAAAATATTGATTGACTTATGTTCGGTGGGGCCGAATCTAAAATATACACCACCATGAATGAAATATTAATGTTTCCTTTCAAAACTTTTCGTCGTAGTGGGTAACTTGAAAATATATAGAATTTAAGGTGGATTTGATGACCGATACTTTGCCAATTACACGGAATGACAAACTTAATTTACCCCCATCACCATTCTATGGTGTTGAGTACACCCAGAGAAAAGTTTGGTTGAAATTCGATCACGACAATAAAATGATAGTTGACACCCATTATGTTTAGTTGTATAAACCATATGTCAGTTATTTCTTTTATTTAGTAGTTGGTATAACCAATAAAACAACAATACAGTCAAATGCTAGTACTCACGACCAAATATTGGTTGTTATAAATTAAATTAAATTAAATTAAATTAAATTAAATTAATTAAAAATTAAATTAAATTAATTAACAATTAAACCGACAGAAAGTTTGTACAATAATTAAATTGGTTGTGGTAACACATTTGGTAGTTATTAATGGGACATGTTGCTGCAACATATATTTGGAAAAAGAGACTTGTCTAGAAAATTTATTGAAGACAAGGAAAATTCCAAATAGTTTATTGCTTGAGAAAGTTAGGCAATTATGGAAAATCCAGGAGCTTTCGCACAGCCAGAAAGCGCGTCAGCCATCGTTATGACCAACTTGTACAAAAAGGCTTCAGGGTCAATCCTTTAGATGGTCCTTCCTATACCAAAGGTAATATTCATCAAAAATATTATTTAAGAAAACTGGAATATTTCCAAATGAAAATACAGGTAAGTACTCGACGAAATTTGTATACACAATTCATGGTTCTTAGTTATAGAAACAATCCCAAATTGGATCCTTGTTCCGAACTTCCGAAATAGAATGGATATAGAAATGTTACTTCTGTCTTACGAGAAACAAATATACGGGCAGCTAAAGCTAGTCAACCCAGGATGTGAACCTAAACCGATCAGTGAATTCAACATGGAGCCAATAACTAATAATTCAACGCAAACTAAAATTATTATAGTTTGACCAAATAGTGGTTCAGGGTACAAACCGTGGGCAAACCAATTTATTTTAAGAATTATATAACGAAAAATTGATTGCATTTAACTTTTGGCGTAAAATAAATTGTAAAATTCATGGTTCCTAGTTATAGAAACAATCCCAAATTGGATCCTTGTTCCGAACTTCCGAAATACAATGGATATGGAAATGTTACTTCTGTCTTACGAGAAACATATATACGGGCAGCTAAAGCTAGTCAACCCAGGATGTGAACCAAAACCGATCAGTGTATTCAACATGGAGCCAATAACTAATAAACGCAAACTGAAATTATTATAGTTTGACCAAATAGTGGTTCAGGGTACAAACCGTGGGTAAACCAATTTATTTTAAGAATCATATAATTATTTACCAATAAACAATAACATATTAACGAAAAATTGATTGCATTTAATTTTTGGCGTAAAATAAATTGTAAAATATTGGTTGTTCCAATAATCTAACAGACTTCCATGCCAGACAATTGTTGGTTGTTCTAACTAACAACAAAATGGAATGGTTGTCACATAGGGTTGCCAGATGGACTGGAATGGGCAGGAATTTCCAGATTTTCTATGTCATGTCCTATTACAAGCTATTCAATAATATTTCCAACTAAATATACTTTTGAAATAATATTTCAATAGAAAAGACTATACGTTTAGTTATTGATCTTTTTCATTCTCATAAAGGTGATTTTTGAGTGTTAATTACTTTTAACCAGCACTTAATTACACTCAGAGAGAGAAAGCGTACACCCTCAAAAAAATTGCTTCTCTAACATATGTTCCAAACATATTTTGCAGGAAGCACATATATTATTGGATATTGCCAAAACATTTGTTTTATGTGAACATATCATATGTTTGGAAGCATTTTGAGCCCAAAAATTGTATATGCTTGGAATAATTTTCTCCCAAAGAAGATTGTGTTCAAAAAAAATAATTTCTGTCTAATTGCATATTCCCTCACATCTTTCTCAATTTTATTAATTTGTTAAATTTTACCTTTCGCCTGGACGAAGAATCGAACCGAGGACCATACAGTTTGTAAGCCAACACTCTATTCACTGGGCTACGTAGCTGTTATAGTCACCAATAGACAATTATCGTTATAAGTTACATTAATATAGCATAGTTTACAGCGCCCACGAGCCGAAGCAAACAAAACATTATTCAATAGAAACATACATTTATTGGCCACGTGGAGCAATGGCTAGCATGTCCGCTGTCATGCAAAGGGTCCTGGGTTCAATCCCTGCTCCGACCGAACACCAATTTTTTTATATATTTATATTTATATATTACTACATTAAATGTTTACAATGAAACTTCGACATGTGTGTTATTAAAGATTTACAGTCAGAAAAGAACTGTGCTTGACATAAACGAAATGGAGTGAGCTTTTGGATAAAATATTATTTTGTTATTGCAAAAATAACAATTTTGTAACAAAAAACGTTTTTGGTACCAAAGTGTGAAATTTGGGAAGATATTCAAAAACTCTAACAAAAGAAAAACGTGAAAAACATAAATAATTTTACAAAATACACATAAATATATTTAGGCGTGAACTATTTTTTACTGGCATTTAACACCATTTGAAATGCATTTAAAATTTATCGTATTTAGAAATAGAAATAAATATGCATTTTTATTAATGAATAATTTTGTACTTAATTTTAAAATTTTTACCTTTAAGGCCGGTATTAAGTTGGCATTATTGCTCTAAAATGGCCATGTTTTCACGTTTACCTTTCTTTAATAATTAATTTTAAAGAAAATATACTTTTTCAATAGTTGCTTTGGATCATTCCCCACCAAGTTATAATACAATTTGCCAAAAAAGTTATAATTTTATTCTGCTTTTCGAGTTTTGCCGCTAAAATGAAAAATAATTTTAGCGGCAAAACTCGAACTAAATCCCCGCTTTTATTTTTTAAAATGTCCGTGTAGCTTTGTTTTTATACATTTTAGTGTTTAATTTTTCAAGAAAATGGCGCTAGCGTATTCACCTAATTAAATGTAAATAACCCAAGTACTATAGTTTTTAAGAATATTCAATTAAAAATTTAATTGATTCAACAAAATCTTCAATGTAAACAAAGATCAATCACAAAAATTAGTTGTATCAATTAATTTTTTAATTGGATCATTTAATTTTTGTGATTGAAGACATTTCAATTAAAAAATAATTGTATCAGTTAATTTCGTGATTAAACACAAATATATTGTTTTGTGTGTAGGGGCTAAAGGTGTGCGAGTGACACGAAATACTCGTGTCACGCGTGATCACGTGAGTCGTGAACAAAATCCAAAGCACCTTTCGTGAATGTGCGTGATTGGGACTAAAATAAATATGTCGTGCGTGAGCGTGCGTGAGAAATAAAATCGGTTCGTGAATAAAATTTCTGCAAATTCACACTCACGAAAAAAATAAGATTTAGCTCATACTCGTATTTTAATTGAAATTAATTTAATTAACTACACTGGTAGAAAAATGGCGGAACGTGGCCATTACCGTTTGGTATTGATAGATTGGTTCACGTTAGCTATTAATTTTATTACCACTTTATACCAAATGATTTACATCCGGTATTATTATGGTATTAACTATCACATCCCCATAACATATGATATGATATAAAGGGAGCCACCGTGGTGCAATGGTTAGCATGCCCGCCTTGCATGCACAAGGTCGTGGGTTCGATTCCTGCTTCGACCGAACACCAAAAAGTTTTTCAGCGGTGGATTATCCCACCTCAGTAATGCTGGTGACATTTCTGAAGGTTTCAAAGCTTCTCTAAGTGGTTTCACTGTAATGTGGAACGCCGTTAGGACTCGGCTATAAAAAGGAGGTCCCTTGTCATTGAGCTCAACATGGAATCGGGCAGCAGTCAGTGATAAGAGAGAAGTTCTTGAATAGTCTAAGTGAGCCAGATACATCGGGCTGCCACCTAACCTAACATATGATATGTCGCCGTTCATAAAAACTAATTTGTCTTTGTAGTTCATTTTCTGAACATAAAGCAACTAGGCAAGTAAATTACAACATTTCTGGGAAATCAACGTAAACGTAAATTTGTGAACATAGCGAAGCATCGGTAAGTATAATGTGTTTTAGCATTATTAATGTTTGCTAATTCAGAATCCTTCGCTCATTAGATGCGTTCGAGATATACTACAAACAACTTTACTGCATGACTGTGCCTGAATATAGAGAATAACTGTGCATGAAAAACTGATGAGGTATCTGTATGTATTTTATGTATTAAATACATTAAAGGAAAAAGTCTTTGTGTGTTTTATTAAACTAAAATGAATTAATAAATTCTGGATTTGTATTAAACTCATTACCGTTTTGGTATTATTTGGTAATACCGCACTGTTTATACATCAATACCTTTATTGTATAAGTATTAATACCGCATAAGTATTATTTTCAATACCATATTGGTATTTTCATAATACCGTATGGTACTTTCATGCTTTGCGTACCACCTGCACCGTTCGATATTGATATTGTACCAAAAGGTGTTGGCTAACTATCAATAATGTACGGAATCGATTTGAGCCCGTATGGTAATAACTTTTGCCGATTTCCGTTTGGAAAATGTCGTGAGTCTCGTGAATTTGTCGTGAATCGTGTTTATTATTTAGCTTCCACTTAAAAAATAATCTTTATGGTGTGACATTTATAAATTCTTATTGGATAAATGAATGGGCTGTTATAAAATATTGATATTTCCCGAAGGAATCGTATGATTCCACCTGTTGAAAACATTTGCAACTACCTAGCACTCTGTAATATTTTCCTTTTTAATGGCATACGATTTTGTATTTTTTACCTGAAATAGTCTAAGGACCTATGAGAGGATAGATTAAACGTACAAAAAGGGCACAGTACTCCGAAAGAATTCTCTTCGTTAATTTTACGAAGAATTCTTCATTAACTATTCTTCGTGGATTCTTCATTAAAACAACGAAATTTTCATTCATTTTCGTAAAGTTTACGAAGAACATTTTACGAATATACGAAACTTCTACGAAATATTCTACATTAACTTTTCTTCGTAAAAAGTTCGTACTTTTAACGAAACTTTCTTCAAATTTCACTGCTCTATTTTTAGAATAATTCGATAAAATGACCGGCAATAAGTATAATCAACATATTAAAAAGCAAAGTATTGGCGATTTTAAAGTTGGGTTATCACAAAAATTAATTTCGGAAGAGAAAATTGTCAAAAATCAATTGCGTCTCAAGTTATAAAAATGTGCACTGACTTAGACTACAACAGAAGAAAATCGTATAATCAAATGAACTATGCTAAAATTCACTCAAATATCATCTAAAGAAGTCAACAATTAAATTCGACTGGACATATCGACCATAGCGATCAGATATAGAGCTTTAGAAGTCGGAGTTCGATTATACAAAAATTTAAAAAACCACTTAGAAAGATAGGTGAACGCGCCTTAAATTTTCACAAAAATGCCTTAAATGGCATGAGGGGCAGTGGAAATGTGTTATATTTTCCCACGAATCAAAGTTTAACATGCATGGATCGGATGGTAGAAATTTAGTGCGAAAAAAAATTCCGTCAATCATGATGGGTGCAATATTATGGTCTGGGGGTGTTTTTCTGGACAAGTTATTGGCCCGATTTATAGAGTCGAGGATATTATGCTGTAGGAAGTCTACAAGAACATTTTGTTCCATGTGAAAATGACGTAAGCATTCCGACATGGTTTTAGTATCAACTATTAACATTTATCGTTAAAAGTTACAAAAACTTTAATTATTTGTAAATATATGTGACACTTAATATTAACATAGTTGCAAATGTTTTGAACAGGTCAAAACTCTTAATTTTAAATATTTTTATAAATTATCAAAAAGTCTGTGTCGTTAATTCCCTTATTCCCTTAAATCTTTTTAAAATTGACCTAATAAGCAACAACCTTGCATTAAAAATTGGTTTTTAATATTTCTATTTTCATTATAATTAGGGTTTATTTTCAACAGGGAATGTGATTGCAAATGTTTTGAACAGAACTGTATCTATTTGTTCTTGGTGTAAACGGAATTGACAGTGTTGTTTTAGAATAAAAATGTTTTATTCCTTCCTTCTCTGGGTGGACAACAAGAGAAAAATGTTTGCTACACCAGTTTTCCAACCTTTTTATACCCTAAACCACATAGTGGTCAGGGTATAATAAGTTTGATCGGCCAAAAAATGTGCCTACCAGAAATTTTGATTTTAGACCCCATAAAATATATACCGATCGACTCAGAATCACCTCCTGAGTCGATCTAGCGCTTGGTGTCCGTCCGTCCGTCTGTCCATGTATTTGTTGTTCACAGGATTCCGGTCGCAATTATTAACCGATTTGGTACAGGGTGTTTTTGGGCACAAGGACGAACGCTATTGAATTTGGAAGAAATCAGATCAAATTTAGATATAGCTCCCAAATATATGTATCGCCCGATTTCGACAAATGGAGTCACGTTGCGCTTTTTTACAAACCGATCGTCATCAAATTTTGCACATAGTAAACTTTTTCATCACCCTTTACGTCTGCAAAATTTCATCGAAATCGGTTCAGATTTAGATATAGCTCCGATATATATGTATCGCCCGATTTTGCCAAATTTGGCCGTAAACCCCTTATTTACCAACCGATAGTGCTCAAAGTTGGCTAAATATAATCTTCTATACCTCTAACTGTATGTGCGCAATTTCATCGAAATCGGTTCAGATTTAGATATAGCTCCCATATATATGTATCGCCCGATTTGGTCAAATTTGGCCGTAAACCCCTTATTTATCAACCGATAGTGCTCAAAGTTGTCTAAATATAATCTTCTATAGCTCTAACTGTGTGTGCGAAATTTCATCGAAATCGGTTCAGATTTAGATATAGCTCCCATATATATGTATGGCTTGATTTGGTCAAATTTGGCCGTAAACCCCTTATTTATCAACCGATCGTACTCAAAGTTGGCTAAATGTAATCTTCTATAGCGCTAACTGTATGTGCAAAATTTCATCGAAATCGGTTCAAATTTAGATATAGCTCCCATATATATGTATCGCCCGATTTTGAAAAATTTGCCCTAATAACCTTATTTTTGATGGGGGCCTCATTTATTAACTGATCGTACTCAAATTTTACACAAAGTGACCTTCTGTGATATCAATCATACCTGCAAAATATTATACAAATTGGTTCAGATTTAGATATAGGTCCCATATATATGCATCGCTCGATTTTGTCATATTTGGCCATAATACTCTTAGTTATTAACCTATGTTATTCAAATTTCAAATTTTGATGTACTAGCTGATCGTATTTAGACTTACACCCAGAAAAAAGTGCCTTCGAAACTAAAGGAAAAATTCTTCATCAATATAGTTTACCCATTTTATTTCCATTAAGGTAAATTTGTGTGAGAAATAATAAAATTTACTCGTTTCAGTAAAAAATTCCTAAACTGTAAGCAGTTAGGAATAGTTCATTAACTAGAATCAGGCATGGAATTTTACTAATACTGTTTTCTTCGCCGGGTATAAGAATTTACTACTGAACAAGAAACCTTCATTCACCGATAACAAAGCATTCGTAAAAATAAACAAAATCCGAACTAAAACCAAGTTTCCTCAAAATTAGTAAAATTTCTTATAAAATGATAATTCTTACTTCCTTTATTATAGAAAGCTTATCATAATACGAATAACACTTGGCATAGAAAAATATTTTAGTTCATTCGTACTAAGAAGTATGCAAACCTTTCAAAACTTAAGGAAACACACTTGTTAGAATATAGGAAATTTTCCTATATTTATATTGTCTACCTGTAATCGATACCTGTCATCGCAATCGATGTGTTTGCGCGTGGGTGTAATCGATATGTTTGCGCGTGGTTGTTTTTTAGTTGGAATCGCGTTGTTGTGGTATACGGAGAGATTGTTAAAAAATAATATGGTAAAAAATATAATATATATGAAATATATATTAAAATTTTGCTGCAAGTAGAGGATGCTGATGAGGAATGTAAGGAAGGTAATTCCGAAACAGCTGTACATCCAACCATCTTGCAGTCTATAGGGCTTTGCCCAAATAAATTTGACAAGCATACTTTTCCTCTGTTGGTTCAGCTACACTTGTAGTTTAGTCAATGCATGGCTTTAAGCTGAGATCAAAAACAACAATAACGATTGAAGGGAAGCCAACAATAACAAACAGAACGAATATATGAAATATTTGTTATTTTAAATTAGTGAGAAAAATGTTTTGAATATAAATCTATCAATGTTCGTGATGGTGTATAAAGAAAGAAAACACCAGCAGAATAACAACCCTTTCATTTGTCTTCATTTTGGAATCTTCAATTATCAGGTAATATTCAGTGACGCTAACCTTTTGTAACAAAAATGGTTTATGATTTTTTATATTTGTAGGTATTGAAATTGTAAAAGCAGGACAAAATCGTTACGAAGGTAAGCAGTTCTAATTTTGAAGTAAAAGGTTTACCACAACTATGTAAGATTTGTCCAAATGAATCAATAAAATCATTCCATATATGAATTTAATTCAGTTAATTTTTTTCATTCTGTAGTATAGTGGTACATAAATATAAGAAAATGTTAACTTATATATGGAATGGCTTCAACCTAATTTCTACGAAAATCACATCGTTGAAACAAATAAAAATGTCTATGGCGCTATACGAAGTTCAACTTTCTTCACAATGAGTTCATTTTAACTTAAAGAAGGGGTCACTTTTTTCTGGGTGTACATGTAGCCCTTGCATAAATTTATTGCTCTATTTGCAGAAATTTGGATTTATTACCCACAACTAATTGACCGATTTCCTCTTTTTTAATAATGGACTCAATATTAGTGACATACTAACTCTTTTGGTGCGAAATAAACCATAGCTCCTAATATTAGACATTTCTGCTCAGATTGTGACAAGACACCCATAAACATGAACTCCCCTTTATGTTCTCCAAAACCTATACCAATGATACCCCAGAAATGCTTATGTTTACTTATTCAGTAGGGGTGGTTTAGGGCAGGGATCCGGAGCGGAGCGGAGCGGAGCAAGCCCTTTTTTTGCCGGAGCGGGAGCGGCATTTCTAAAATCCGGAGCGGAGCGGGAGCGGAGCGGTTTCCAAATGAAAAACCGCTCCGCTCCGAATAAAATATTACTTGAATGAAATGTGTAACTTTGAAATTACACTGTGTAGGTAATTTCAAATTTAGCTAGTACTTAGCGTAGTGTGAGTAAACGTTTAAAATGTACGATATGTATTTTTGTACGTACGTACATTGGGGAAAACACAACGTGTTTTTTAGTAATTGTTTTCAAAAACGGCAAATGTCAAAATATATATCTAGTATGTGTTGTAAAAGTAACAACAGTACTTTCGATCAATTTCATTCCGTATTACTACAAAGATGTTTGTAATGAACGTCAAATAAATGCAATTAAACGATCTTATTTATATTTAATTTTTTAGTTTTCTACACTGAAAAAAATATTGTCGTGAAGTCAAAGATTCAATGTCCTTAGAATAAGAATGCAAATTTTGCTTAACATGGAAGACGCATTTCTCTAAAATAAAGTTTTTTATACCCATCACCATAGAATGGTGACGGCGGTATAATAAGTTTGTCATTCCGTTTGTAACACATCGAAATATCGATTTCCGACTATATAAAGTATATATATTCTTGATCAGGGAGAAATTCTAAGACTGTCTGTCTGTCCGTCTGTCTGTCTGTTGTAATCACGCTAGAGTCTTCAATAATGAAGCAATCGTGCTGAAATTTTGCACAACCTCGTCTTTTGTCTGCAGGCAGGTCAAGTTCGAAGATGGGTTATATCGGTCCAGGTTTTGATATAGTCCCCATATAAACCGACCTCCCGATTTGGGGTCTTGGGCTTATAGAAATCGTATTTTTTATCCAATTTGAAATTTTAAATCTGGAGGTATTTTATGACCGTAAAGAGGTGTGCCAAAAATGGTGAGTATCGGTCCATGTTTTGGTATAACCCCCATATAGACCGATCTCCCGATTTTACTTCTTGGGCTTATAGAAACCGCAGTTTTTATTCAATTTACCTGAAATTGGAAATCTAGAGGTATTGTAGGACCACAAATACGTGTGCCAGAAATTGTAAGTATCGGTCCATATTTTGGTATAGCCCCCATATAGACCGATCTCCCGATTTTACTTCTTGGGCTTATAGAAACCGCAGTTTTTATTCAATTTACCTGAAATTGGAAATCTAGAGGTATTGTAGGACCACAAATACGTGTGCCAAAAATTGTAAGTATCGGTCCATATTTTGGTATAGCCCTCATATAGACCGATCTCCCGATTTTACTTCTTGGGCTTATAGAAACCGCAGTTTTTATTCAATTTACATGAAATTGGAAATCTAGAGGTATTGTAGGACCACAAATACGTGTGCCAAAAATGGTGAGTATCGGTCTATGTTTTGGTATAGCCCCCATATAGACCGATTTCCCGATTTTACTTCTTGGGCTTCTAGAATCCGAAGTTTTTATCCTATTTGCCTGAAATTGGAAATCTAGAGGTATTTTCGGGTCATAAAGAGGTGTGCCGAAAACGGTGAGTAGCGGTCCATGTTTTAGTATAGCCCCCATAAGAACGATCTCCCGATTTAACTCCTTGGGTTTCTAGAAACCGTAATTTTTATCTGATTTGCCTGAAATTGTAAATATTCTGGTATTTTAGGCTCGGTCCATTTGGTAATGCCTCCATATAGACCGACTTCACTTGAATTGCTTGAAACTCAATGTAAAATTTCCAGATTTTACTTCTACATATTTAAGATATCAAATCAAGACGTTATTTTATAATTTTCTTGCACACTTACAAGAGATGTTAATGATTCCTCTAAAACTCAAACAAAAATGGTTCTTATAAATCCAGAATTTGATATAGTCCTCATAGGTGAAATCTTTAAATTTATCTTCGGGAAGTGTCCTCAAGCCCTCCTAAAATTTCAAAGGAAACCCTAATATTTGGTCCATGGTGGTGGGTATTTAAGGTTCGGCCCGGCCGAACTTACTGCTGTATATACTTGTTTTCTTGTCCAAAAGGCAATAAACTTTTGAATGAAGTTGTAATGTCCTTATAATTAAGTGATTTTACTTAAAAATGTGTATCATAACATGAAAGATAAAATTTTTGACTTTAATAATTAAGGAAAATTCTTTAAAGTTAATAAAATTGTCTTTAAATTTGTTTCCTTTTTGCATCTCGCCTAAAAAGCAAAAAATCGTTAAAAAATAAGACATGTTTTTCAACACTTTATTTTAAAGACGCTTTTTACTTGAAACATAGCATAATTTCTACTGGAAGTCGAGTCTTACTATGGAAAAAATAACTCGTTAACTCGTTTTTAAAGGATTTTGATAACAACTGACGAAAAAAATCTAAAAAAATGAAAAATTAACATATGCTTCCTAGAATGCTTTCTTTAATGAAGTCAAAATGGATTTAATATTTCTGAAAAAATCTTCAAAATTAATAAAATATTTCAACACATTGTTTTAAAGTCATTATACCCTAAACCACATAGTGGTTAGGGTATAACAAGTTTGATCTGCCAAAAAATGTACCTACAAGAAATATTGATTTAGACCCCATAAAATATATACCGATCGACTCAGAATCACCTCCTGAGTCGATCTAGCGCTTGGCGTCCGTCCGTCCATCCGTCCGCTGTCCATGTATTTGTTGTTCACAGGATTTCGGTCGCAATTATTAACCGATTTTGATGAAATTTGGTACAGGGAGTTTTTTTGGGCACAAGGACGAACGTTACTGAATTTGGAAGAAATCGGATCAAATTTAGATATAGCTCCCATATATATGTATTGCCCGATTTCGACAAATGGGGTCACTTGCACTTTCTTTACTAACCGATCGTCGTCAAATTTAGCACAAAATAATCTTCTGTATCACCCTTTAGGTCTGAAAATTTCTTCGAAATCGGTTCAGATTTAGATATAGGTCCCATATATATGTATCGCCCGATTTTGTCAAATTAGGTCATAAAACCCTTATTTATCAACCGATCTTACTCAAAGTTGGCGAAATGTAATCTTCTATAGCACTAACTATATGTGCAAAAAATCATCGAAATCGGTTCAGATTTAGCTATAGCTCCCATATATGTACCGCCCGATTTTTCTAAATAAAATAAAACTCAATTGAACAAATAATACAATGTTTGTACTATAATTTTCTCGAAGAGGAGCGGAGCGGAGCGGAGCGATTTTTTTTTCTCGGAGCGGAGCGAGGAGCGGAGCGTTTTTTTTTTCTCCGGAGCGGGAGCGGAGCGGAGCGAAAAAAATGGACCGCTCCGGATCCCTGGTTTAGGGTATGATATACACGCAAAGAAAAAAAAAAAACGTTTGGAAAACGTGTACCGAAAACGTTTTTCTTTTGTTAGAGTTTTTTGAATTGCTTCGAAAAGTATACTCTTTTATCACCAAAAAAATTCGTTTGTTACAAAATTTTTATTTTTTCAGTAAAAAAAGTTATTTTTGAACCAACAACACAGTCCATTTCGTTTATATCAAACATTGTTCTTTTCTAAATTTAGGTCTTTAATAAGACACATTTTACATTTCATAGTAAAAATTTAATATAGTAGAATGTAATGTTGAAAATTTTTTCGGAATCTTCCGATCATATCTGGAATATATGTAAAAAAAAAACTTTGGTCGAAGCAGGGATCGAACCCACGACCCTTGGCATGCAGGTCAGACGTAGCAACCACTGCTCCACGGTGCCCAACTAAATCTATTTTTCTGTTAAATAAACTTTGTTTAATCGGCTCGTGGGCGCCGCAAGCTATGCTATATAAATATAACTTAGTTATATGGGTAATTGTCTATTGATGACAATAACGGCTACATGGCTCAGTGGGTAGTGTGTTGGCTTACAAATTGCATGGTCCGCGGATCTATTCTCCGTCCAGGCGAAAGGTAAAAAAAAATTAAAAAATCGTATAATTTCTTCTACATTGTTTGTGTTACAGAAAAAGGTGCTAAGAACTAAAAAACTTCGTGGAAGTGGGAAAGATGTGAGGGAAAATGCAATTAGCCAGAAAACAATTTTTTTGAGTTAGTCTTTATGAAATTGTTTTTACATCCTGGAAAAGAATAAACGTTTATCACAAAAAAAATATACTTTTCTTCCAAATACACTTCCTTTCAACGAAAAGCAAATGAGAAACGAACTTTGTTTGTCTAAAATTTCGTTTGGGAGGAAAGAATTATTTTTTTGCGTGTAGTCGGCCCCGCCCGACTTTCTACTTTACTCACTTGTTTTATTTTGTACATGAATAGGGCCCACAACCATTCTATTTACTTCCTTTTAAACAAAACTGGATGCTATAAACTTCTAACTATCCCCTACATCCATTCGCAACATGTTAGCTATATAGATGCGAATAAAATGTTAATACACTTTTGTGCATGGCGGAATTTAGATTGGTTACCAGTGGAAGAAACCTAACATTCAATTTCATTGGTGAACATGAGGGCTTAGCTTATCATGGTTACCATGGTTACCATGTTCATTGCCCACCCGCTACATAGGATGTGCATGGATTTATAGATAGGGATATGGAACTTGTTTCGTAATTTGATTATTTCGCTTTTAAGGGGTTAACATTCCACGAATTGTTATCATCATTTACATGAAAAAAGCAGTCTCTTGTATGACATTTTTAAATTTTTTGTTGTTTCAACGCTCAATATGTCGTTTTTGATTAAAACATCTGCTTATATTACAGATGAAACCTCAAATAAGTTCATGCTCAGCAGTTATGTGCGCAATTAAGATATTTACAGTGTTGAAAAAAATACTAGCCAACCGTCGAACTGAACGGACGTGTATTTTAATAGCGGAGTATTTCATCGTAATAAGTACTTATTACGAATTTCACGTGTGGTGGAAATAATAAACCACCATGCAGCGAAATTCAAAGTCATCCACTGGGTTGCTAACTTCAGGGCCCAGTGGACGGGTAACGACTGAAGTTATAAATTTGGGCATCGACCAAGAGTCAGGCCCAATTAGTCGACCTGTAGACGGGTCGACTGGCGGTGACACTTTGGCAAGTCGAACCTTTTCTAAGGTGACGACATCAAAAGGAGGCAATCCCTCTCGAAAGAGATTCAAGGAACGAAGAAATGCTTTGTTTATCCTAAAGAAATTAGGATCAGTCGACCCAAGCACGTTGTCGGCTAAGCAAAGCGATTCATTAAAATGGGCTCAAGGAATTCTTGAAGCTGGAAAAAGGGAACGATCACCGGATGAGCTGCCATCCTCTAAACGGGATCAAAGATCGTTTGCCACAGTTGCAAAAGACAGCCTTGTGATGGCTATTATTAATAAAGGAGCATTGGACGGTATGATTCCAAGGCAAAAATGGGGGGAAATTGAGAACGCGATGTCTGGTGTCTACTCAGAGGTGCGAAAAAAGTTTCCCGGACCAAGTCCTCGACGGCAAGATGCTGGATGGTATCAAGGACGATATAAGTTAATAGCTTTTGCAGACCAGAGGTCTATGGATTGCTTTAAAGCTGCATTGATGCTAATTGGTGAAGTTTGGGAAGGAGCCGCTTTGGAGTTAGTCGATAAAAAAGACATACCGGCTAAACCTAGAGCACATGCATGGATACCGGCAAACCCTCCTGATCCTGAGTCAATACTAGAGAGACTAAAAGAATGTAACCCAGATCTTCCAACCGCCGATTGGAAGGTTGGTCGTTTGGATGAGGTGGATGGACCAAGACGGCATGCGGTATTTATATTAAACATAGAGTCGCTGCCACATCTAGCCCAGACCCAAGGACGCGTAAGTTATGGCTTTCATGATATCCATATGAAGGTATACAAAAGCGATCAGCCAAAGGATTCCGAAACGGACAAGCCTCCGGTAGAGTCAGCAGTGGAAAAATCTCCTAGCGAAGCCGAAGGAGACATAAAACCTGCAGACTATGGCGAAAATCATATGCGGGAAGTTTCTACAGGCTCAAGCCTCACCAAAACTAAACCGCGGATTGTTGCGAGAGTCACCGAGATCTGTGAAGAGGAAGCCCTTGATGACTCAATTGAAGCGGCTGATGTGACGGTGGTTGAAAATTTGGATGGTTCTACGGTTCCTCCAGATAAATCTTCACCATTGTAAGGCCGCTTGTGCTGCCTTAAAAGTTCTCCTGATGAAAGGAGACATAGATATAGTTCTTATTCAAGAACCATACATATATAAGAACACGATCTGTGAATTAAGCACTCCGGGTTTCAAACTTTTGCATAATACCGGTACCGATATAAATCGAGCATGTATAATTGCTAAAAACGAACTAAACTTGTTTCTGCTTCCTTCATTGAGCAATGCAGACACTGTCGTAGCCAGTCTAGAGATATCCACATGCAAATATTGGGTATCTTCGGTCTACATGGGACATGATAGGGAGATGCCACCCTGTGCCGTTAAGACCTTAGTTGAGGAGTCACTAAAAACAAAGACAAAACTCATTATGGGATGCGATGCAAATGCACATCATAGTATTTGGGGAAGTAGTGATACTAATGCAAGGGGAGAGTCGCTAATAGAGTTTATTTTGCGTACTAACCTGGTAGTTTGCAATAAGGGAGATGCACCAACCTTCGTCACCAGGAACAGACAAGAGGTTTTGGACGTAACGTTGACCTCTCCGGAACTGAATGATAAGATATCTGAGTGGCAAGTTTTGAGGGAACATAGCTTCTCAGATCATCGCTACATCAGTTTCAGATTGGCTGTTCGTACTTCAAAGACCATATTTCCGCCAAATGTTAGGAAAGCTGATTGGAATAGGTATAGGGAATCGTTCAATTCGATGATACCGGAAATGCCGGAGACAAATATGAGCACTGTGCAAGATATCGAACACGCAGTGGAGCGGATTACTAAGGCCTTCAACATTTCACTGAAAGCTGCATGCCCTAGAGGAAAGCCAAGGGGAAAAAATCGGCCGCCATGGTGGACTACGGAGTTAAGTAATATGAGGAAATCCTGCAGGAAGCTCTTTAACAAAGCAAAGTCCACAAGAGCTCCGGAGGATTGGGACACTTACAAGATGAATCTGAGAGAATATAAACGAGAACTGAGAAGGTCTCAACAAAACTCTTGGGATGATTACTGTAGCAGTATTGAGAATACGTCAGAGGCTTCCAGACTACGGAAGGTACTAGCATCCACTAACACCGCTCCAGGTTTCATTAAAACATCGGAGGGAAATTGGACAACGTCCAGTGAGGAGACGTTGGAGTTACTTTTGGACACACACTTCCCTGGAAATCAGACGGTTGAACCATGTTCCGGCGGTGTAACAGAGGCTCAGCGATCATTTCCTATCGAGGAAATTGTGTCGGAATCTAGAATAAAATGGGCTTTAAATAGCTTTGGACCATTCAAATCCCCCGGACCTGATGGAATTACTCCGGCGGAGTTACATGCAGTGGCTGAAAGAGTTATCCCCTGGTTGACGGTGATATATAAACGATGTGTAAACTTAGCATATATTCCAGAAAAGTGGAGGGAAACAAAAGTCGTCTTCATACCTAAAGCAGGAAAAGCCTCTCACTCGAGTGCGAAAGATTTCCGACCAATCAGCTTATCCTCATTCCTACTTAAGACCCTGGAGAGGATGATAGACATGTATCTTAGAACTAGCGTGGATTCAAGTTTGCTCTCGAAACGACAGCATGCATACTCGAAGGGCAGGTCTACTGAGACCGCATTGCATGAACTAGTCAGCTTTATTGAAAGCTCACTATCTGTCAAAGAATACACAATCGTGGCGTTTCTAGACATCGAAGGGGCGTTCAATAATGTCCATCCGAGCTCGATATTAAATGGACTGACAACTCTGAATATTGATCCATGTATACTCAGGCTGTTAGACGAACTGCTAATGAAGAGACGTATTTCAGCCACACTAGGACAAGCAAACATACAAAAGTATGTGAACAGAGGCACTCCCCAAGGAGGAGTTCTATCACCTCTTCTTTGGAATGTTGCTTTAAATAGCCTTCTGGTTACTCTAGAAAAAGAAAGGATAAAAGTGGTGGCATACGCAGATGATGTAGCTCTGGCAGTCAGGGGAAAATTCCCATCCACAATCAGAGATATTATTCAGAGGGCCCTCCGGATGACTGAAAAATGGGCGAAAGACAATGGTCTTGGGGTAAATCCTGCAAAGACAGAATTAGTCATGTACTGCAAAGATCGCAAAACTCCCACGGTTAGGCCTATTTCCTTAGGGGGTATTGAAATTCCCTTTGGTGATTGTGCAAAATACCTTGGCGTTATTTTGGACAGGAAGCTGAACTTTAAGCTTAATATTGAAGAAAGGGCGAGGAAGGCAACTGTAGCTTTGTACTCGTGCAAAAAGGCAATAGGAAAAAAGTGGGGACTAAAACCAAAAATTGTGCATTGGCTATACACGGCAGTGGTTAGACCTATAATGCTATATGGTGTTGTAGTCTGGTGGCCGGCACTTCAGAAACCGACTTGTTTAGATAAAGTTCAGCGTATGGCGAGCTTATGTATCTCAGGCGCATTTAGTAAGACAGGAACAGACTCCCTTAATGTCATGCTACATCTATTGCCTTTAGACATTTTGGCCAAACAGTCAGCTGCAACAACGGCTGTGCGGTTGCGCGAGCTATCGCTGTGGTCGGAAAAAATGTACGGTCATAGTTCGGTCCTCAAAATAATGCCAGATGTGCCTAACGTAGTGGATTATACCCTGGCAAAACCACTTTTCGACAAAAAGTTTGAAACTCTAATTCCCAACAGTGAGGTGTGGTGTACACAGACCCCGGGGAATAAAAGATATATAGATTTCTATACTGATGGCTCCAAATTGAATGGACAAGTGGGGTTCGGAGTATATTCTAAAGATCTGGAAATTCGAATAGCGAAAAGATTACCTAATCACTGTAGTGTTTTTCAGGCTGAAATATTAGCAATAAGAGAGGTGGCGAATTGGCTGAGAAGTAATGTTCCAACAAATATTGGCATTAATATATACTCAGACAGTCAACCTGCAATAAAATCCTTGGACTCTGTGTTCCTCAACTCGAAAACGGCCATCGACTGCCGCAAATCTCTCAATGAGATGGCTGAGCAGTACAATATTCACCTAATATGGGTGCCTGGCCATAGGAACATACCGGGGAACTGCGAAGCGGATGAGTTGGCAAGGCTAGGGACTACCTTACATATTCCAGGGGAACTGGAATTTGTTGGTATGCCCCTAGCTACCTGCAAGCTCATGCTGCGTGAGAAGGCTGTTAGGATGGCAAATGTTCGATGGGAGAATTGCAAGGGTTGTAACGACACCAAGCAAATATGGCCCCATTTCAACTTAAACCGCACACTAGATATGCTAATTTTCTCGAGACGTCAGATATCACTCCTGATATCTGCTATAACGGGTCGCTGCCTGATAGGCGATTTTGCAAAAACTATTGGCGCGAAGTATAATGACTATTGTATGAGCTGTCATGATGCGGAGGAAAAAGAATCAATTAAACACCTCTTGTGTGAGTGTCCTGCATTTTGTGTAAAGCGCAAGCAACTTTTAGGAGCATATAGCTTCAGATTACTGGCGGATCTGGAAAACGTTAACTTAAGCAGTCTGCTAATGTTTTTGGAACAATCTGGTTGGTTCAACAAAGAAAAATAATCAAGAAGGTTCAGCGGTTAAAACTAGAAGTGCCCATATGTAATAGGTACTTTTAGTTAATGTGGTATCACAATGGACTGAATAGTCTAAGTGAGCATGAATCTTAATCGGGCTGCCACTTTAACCTAACCTAACCTACAGTGTTGTCGCGCAATTATTACTAACTCTTTATTTAATCTGTGTCAAAAATACTATGTGGCCAAAAATTGGGCTTTGGAAACAAAAATGTTTAAAATAAATCAGAATTGACAAAAAGTGAGAATAAGAATGGAGAACAAGTACCAAGTACGAATTTAAAGTGTGGTGGTAAATTAAGCCACCATGAGCGAAATTCAAATTCATCCACAGGGTTGCCAACTTCAGGGCCCAGTGGACGGGTATCGACTGAAGTTATAAATTTGGGCAATGACCAAGAGTCAGGCCCAATTAGTCGACCTGTAGAGAGGTCGACAGGTGGCGACACTTTCGCAAGTCTAACCTTTTCTAACGACATCAACATCGACGTAATCCCTCACGAAAGTCATTCAAAGAACGCAGAAATGCTTTGTTTATCCTAAAGAAATTAGGACCATTCGACCCAAGCACGTTGTCGGCTAAACAAAGCGATTCTTTAAAATAGGCTCAAGGAATTCTTAAAGCTGGAAAAAGGGAACGACCACCGGATGAGCTGTCATACTCCAAAAGGGATCAGAGATCGTTTGCCTCAGTTGCTAAAGACAGCCTTGTGATGGATATCATTAATAAAGGAGCATTGGACGGTATGGTTCCAAAGCAAAAATGGGGAGAAATTGAGAACGCAATGTTTGTAGTCTACTCAGGGGTGCGAAAAAAGTTTCCCGGACCAAGTCCTCGACAGCAAGATGCTGGATGGTATCAATACGACTTAAGTTGATCGAATTTGCGGACCAGAGGTCTATGGATTGCTTTAAAGCTGCTTTGATGCTAATTGGCGAAGTTTGGGAAGGAGCCGCTCTGGAGTTAGTCGAGAAAAAGGACATACCGGCTAAACCTAGAGCAGAAGAAAGGGCGAGAAAAGCAACTGTAGGAAATAGGAAAAAAGTGGGGACTAAAACCAAAAATTGTGCATTGGCTATACACGGCAGCGGTTAGACCTATAATGCTATATGGTGTTGTAGTCTGGTGGCCGGCACTTCAGAAACCGACTTCTTTAGATAAAGTTCAGCGTATGGCGTGTTTGTGTATTTCAGGCGCATTCAGCAAGACAGGAACAAATTCCCTTAATGTCATATTGCATCTATTGCCTTTAGACATTTTGGCCAAACAGTCAGCTGCAACAACGGCTGTGCAGTTGCGCGAGCTATCGCTGTGGTCGGAAAAAGTTACGGTCACAGTTCGGTCCTCAAAATAATGCCAGATGTGCCTAACGTAGTGGACTACACTTTGGCGAGTCCACTTTTCGACAAAAAGTTTGAGACTCTAATCCTCAATAGTGAGGTGTGGTGCACACAGATCCCGAGGAATAAAGAATATATAGATTTCTACACTGATGGCTCCAAATTGGATGGACAACTGGGAACTTCGAATAGCGAAAAGATTACCTAATCACTGTAGTGTTTTTCAGGCTGAAATATTAGCAATAGGAGAGGTGGCGAATTGGCTGAGAAGCAATGTTCCAAAAAATGTGGGCATTAATATATACTCAGACAGTCAACCTGCAATAAAATCCTTGGACTCTGTGTTCCTCAACTCGAAAACGGCCATCGACTGCCGCAAATCTCTCAATGAGATGGCTGAGCAGTACAATATTCACCTAATATGGGTGCCTGACCATAGGAACATACCGGGGAACTGCGAAGCGGATGAGGTGGCAAGGCTAGGGACTACCTTGCATATTCCAGGGGAACTAGAACTTGTTGGTATGCCCCTAGCTACCTACAAGCTCATACTGCGTGAGAAGGCTGTTATGATGGCAAATGTTCGATCGAAGAATTGCAAGGGTTGTAACGACACCAAGCAAATATGGCCCCATTTCAACTTAAACCGCACACTAGATATGCTAATGTTCTTGAGACGTCAAATATCACTCCTGATATCTGCTATAACGGATCGCTGCCTGATAGTCGATTTTGCAAAAACTATTGGCGCGAAGTATAATGACTATTGTATTAGCTGTCATGATGCGGAGGAAAAAGAATCAATTAAACACCACTTGTGTGAGTGTCCTGCATTTTGTGTAAAGCGCAAGCAACTTTTAGGAGCATATAGCGTCATATTACTGGCGGATCTGGAAAACGTTAACTTAAGCAGTCTGCTAATGTTTTTGGAACAATCTGGTTGGTTCAACAGAAGAAAATAATCGAGAAGGTTCAACGGTTAAAGCTAGAAGTGCCCATATGTAATAGGTACTTTTAGTTAATGTGGTATCACAATGGACTGAATAGTCTAAGTGAGCGTGAATCTTAATCGGGCTGCCACTTTAACCTAACCTAACCTAGAGCACATGCATGGATACCAGCAAACTCTCCTTATCCTGAGTCAATATTAAACATACTAAAGGAATGTAGCCCGGATCTTCCAACCGCCGATTGGAAGGTTGGTCGTTTGGATGAGGTGGATGGACCAAGACGACATGCGGTGTTTATATTGAACATTGAGTCGCTGCCACATCTAGCCCAGACCCAAGGACATAAGCGTAGGAAGGCCTCTGGGGAGGGGGCTTAGACCCCCCCAGAAAAATTTTAGCCCCCCCAGAATTTGAAAACCTATTTACGATTTTCCATTTTTATAAAAAATAAACAAGCCCAGCCAAAAAAGCGTCGCCAAAAAAGTAATGAAAATGATCTTTTTCGATCCGGAAGTGGTGCAAAATTGGCGAAGAAGCGATGAATTTAACATGGGCTTGTCATAGGACGGAAGTCCTCCATTTCAACAGCCGTTGCACTGAATTTGCATCACTTCTTTAGGTGTGATCCGAATTCAATGTTTTGAATGTAAATTACTAATTCTGTTATATTTTGTCAAATAAATAATTTTTATAATTTTTAATGGATTCTAATGTCGGAAATTTTTGACCTCAAATATTTTCAAAAATTCACAAGTTTTTCAGATTGGATTTAGAATTTTTTTCGACAAAATTTAAATTATTTGTACCATTTTATGAATTCTTACTTCGTTTTTAAGGTATTTGAAACAAAAAAGTTACAATTTCCCATTAAAAGTATGAAAAAACCAAGTTATAAAAAATTGAATTTAAAGAACTTCCTGAGTAGTTAAAATAAAGAACATCATTGGGAATACATCTTCTGGAAGTGCTTTTAAAGTTGTGCCTTTGGAAGAACTTCCAAATTTTTTGCTGGGAAATGTGTGGAACTACTTTTACTTGCTTTATTATAAATTAATTTTCGTGTTATTTTAATGTCTAATTTTTTTTATTCATTTTTATGAAATAAAACATTAATTGAAATATAAATAAATGCAATATAAATTTTTAGCTAGGGGGGCTATAGCCCCCCCCTAGGAAAATCGTCTAGCTACGCTAATGCCCAAGGACGTGTAAGTTATGGCTTTCATGATATCCATATGAAGGTATACAAAAGCGATCAACCAAAATACGGACAACCCTCCGTTAGAGTCAGAAGTGAAAAAATCTCCTTGCGAAGCCGAAAGAGACACAAAAACTGCAGACGTTGACGAACATCGTATGCGTCAAGTTTCTACAAGCTCAAAGTTCACCAAAGCTGAACCGCGGATTGTTGCGAGAGTCACCGAGATCTGTGAAGAGGAAGCCCTTGATGACTCAAGCCTAGTCAAGGATTATATTAACTACTTTTTATTGTACTTTATCTAACATTTTCAATGTGAGGAAAATACTCCATCTTATAATAAAAAGGGGTATAAGCTTTAGGTAGCTATCATACGAATCGGTAATGTGGTTAAGTAAATTTTTCTACAAAAATGTTTTTCAATAAAAATATATTTCCTAGTAAATTGTCCACATTTCGTAATAAAATTTTTATATTGCCTATGTATTTTTATAAAACAATCAATGATGCATTAACTACTGTGTTGGAAATTTATTTAAGGAAACCCCTTCCCATTTCGTAGTTAGTGAACTAAAAAGCATTTACTGAAATTTTACAAGTTTTCCTTTAGCTGAGATAATTTTCGTTATAGTTACGAAAATTGAACTATATTAGTGTAAATTTTTTGAACTACGAGTATATTAAAGTTAAAATGGTCATTAAATTCATAAGACACTTTTTTGTGTGTATACGTCCGTAAGTTCGGCCAGGCCGATTTTTATGTACCCTTTACAATGGATAGCTTGAAAACTTCTACGAAAGACTGTCATCCACAATCGAATTACTTGGAGCGGTAACACTTGTCGATGGCAAAAAACTTCTTAACGTCGTCTCCTAAATTGTAAGTTAGTCCATGCGGGGTATATATTAGAGAAAAAGGCCGATTAAATACGAATATAATTCAGGTTTTGACCGGTATGTATAGGAAAGTCTACAAATAATTACGAACCGGTATGAACTTTTGCGCGGTAATGAGAGAGCCAGAATTGAAATATGGGGTTCGCTTTATATGGGGGCTATATTAAATTATGAACCGATATGAACCAATTTTTGAGTGATTGAGGATCGGTTTATCTGGGGGCTGTATATAACTATAGACCGATATGGACCTATTTTAGCATGGTTATTAG
This sequence comes from Haematobia irritans, assembly GCF_050003625.1. NCBI lineage: Eukaryota > Metazoa > Arthropoda > Insecta > Diptera > Muscidae > Haematobia > Haematobia irritans. The sequence continues at coordinate 78,076,790 of NC_134401.1, read as the reverse complement.
CGGGCATATACTAATACAATGTACCAAATTTCAAACGAATCGGAAGAATTTTGCTCCTCCATGAGGTTCCGGAGGTCAAATCTGGGGATCGGTTTATATAGGGACAATATATATTTGCACCGATATGGACTAATTTTTGCATGGTTGTTAAAGACTATATACTTAGACCACGTACTAAATTTCAACCGGATCGGATGAAATTTGCTCGTCCAAGAGGCTCCGGAGATCAAATCTGGGGATAGGTTTTTATGGGGGCTATATATAATTATGGACTGATATGTATAAATTTTGTATGGTACGTAGTACCACGTACCAAATTTCAACCGGATGGGATGAATTTTGATCCTCTAAGAGGCTCCAGGGGTCAAATCTGGGAATCGGTTTATATGGGGGGACGCCACATGAGAAAAGAAGACACAAAATTAGCTTTATTTATTGGTTTTTATTTATTTATAAATTAAATCATTGTTTATTTGTATTTATAATGTCGTGCAAACAAACATCATATATTTTTCCGCACTCTGTTTTGGTTCAATTTCAACAATAAGTAATCATTCCATACTTACTTCGTGCCCATCAGATGTACCAACGCAGACATCATGTAACTGCAAATTAAAATAAATTATACCATATATCAAAATGCAGAACAAAAACAGATACATTTTTCAATTACACTTTCCTTTTCTGCGTTCACATAAAACCAAGTGCCACTTCTGAATAAATAAATTAACACAAAACACAATAATTAAGTATTCTCCGTCCATTCCAAGAAACAATCAACACGCGACTGACGCGCAAAATGAACATCGCGTGTACCCGCTCAATGTTTTTATAAAATTCTTTTCGATGCAAAAAAATTAAATGGTCACGAAAACAATGTACATGGTCTTTACAGCCGTGTAATGGTTCTAGACATGTCTATACGTAACCTATAAAAATAATTTTTTCCCTGCAAAAAAATTAAAAAAAAAATTGAATGGACAGGTACATGATTTCCCGATCATGTAATGGTCTCTATCATTTAAATAATAGAACATGTTTGTTTTTAGAACCATGGATGCGGCAACCATGTACAAACATGTTTTTTCTGTGCGTGTACTTACACCACCTACCAAACTTCAACCGGATTGGTTGGAATTTGGTTCTCTAAGAGGCTCCGCAAGTCAAATCTGGGAGTCAGTTTATATGGGGTTTATACCTAAAAGTGGTCCGATATGACCTATTTGCAATACCATCCGACCTACATCAATAATAGCTACTTGTGCTATGTTTCAAGTCGATAGGTTATTTCGTTTGGAAGTTAGCATGAGGACCAGAGGTCTATAGAATGTTTTAAATCTTCTTTGATACTAATTGGTGAAGTTTGGGAAAGAGCTGCTCTAGAGTTAGTTGAGAAGAAAGACATACTGGCTAGACCAAGAGCACATGCGTTGATACCTGCAAACGTTCCTGACCCTGGTTAGGTTAAAGTAGCAGCCCGATTAAGTTTCAGGCTCACTTAGACTATTCAATCCATTGTGATACCACACTAACTAAAAGTACCTATTACATATGGGCACTTCTAGTTTTAACCACTGAACCTTCACTATTATTTTCTTTTGTTGAAGCAACCAGATTGTTCCAAAAAAATTAACAGACTGCTTAAGTTAACGTTCTCCAGGTCGGCCAATAATCTAAAGCTATATGCCCCTAAAATTCGCTTACGCCTTACACAAAATGCAGGACACTCACACGAGAGGTGTTTAATTGATTCCTTTTCCTCCGCATGATGACAGCTCATACAGTAGTCATTATAGTTCGCACCAATAGTTTTTTTCAAATTCGCCTATCAGGCAGCGACCCGTTATAACAGATATCAGAAGTGATATCTGACGTCTTGAGAACACTAGCATATCTAGTGTGCGGTTCAAGTTTAAATGGGGACATATTTGCTTAGTGTCGTTACAACCCTTGCAATTCTCCCATCGAACATTTGCCATCATGACCGCCTTCTCACGCAGTAAGAGTATACAGGTAACCAGGGGCATACCAACAGATTCTAGTTCCCCTGGAATATGTTAGTAGTTCCTAGCCTTGCTAACTCTACTTCGCAGTTCCCCGGTATGTTCCTATGGCCAGGCACCCATATTAGGTGAATATTGTACTGCGCAGCCATCTCGTTGAGAGATTTGCGGCAATCGATGACCGTTTTCGAGTTAAGGAACACATAGTCCAGGATTTTTTTGCAGGTTGACTGTCTGAGTATACATTAATAGCCACATTTTTTGGAACATTACTTCTCAGCCAATTCGCCACCTCTCTTATTGCTAATATTTCAGGCTGAGAAACACTACAGTGATTAGGTAATCTTTTCGTTATTCGAAGTTCCAGATCATTAGAATATACTCCGAACCCCACTTGTCCATCCAATTTGGAGCCATCAGTATACAAATCTATATATTCTTTATTCCCCGGGGTCTGTTTGCACCACGCCTCACTGTTGGGGATTAGAGTCTCAAACTTTTTGTCGAAAAGTGGACTCGCCAAAGTGTAATCCACTACGTTAGGCACATCTGGCATTATTTTGAGGACCGAACTGTGACCATACGTTTTTTCCGACCACAGCGATAGCTCGCGCAACCGCACAGCCGTTGTTGCAGCTGACTGTTTGGCCAAAATGTCTAAAGGCAATAGATGCAGCATGACATTAAGGGAATTTGTTCCTATCTTGCTGAATGCGCCTGAGATACACAAACACGCCATACGCTGAACTTTGTCTAAACTTGTTGGCTGGTGAAGTGCCGGCCACCCGACGACAATACCATATAGCATTATAGGTCTAACCACTGCCGTGTATAGCCAATGCACAATTTTAGGTTTTAGTCCCCACTTTTTTCCTATTGCCTTTTTGCACGAGTACAAAGCTACCGTTGCTTTTCTCGCCCTTTCTTCAATATTAAGCTTAAAGTTCAGCTTCCTGTCCAAAATAACGCCTAGGTATTTTGCACACTCACCAAAGGGTATTTCAATACCCCTAAGGAAATGGGCCTAACCGTGGGAGTTTTGCGATCTTTGCAGTACATGACTAGTTCTGTCTTTGCAGGATTTACCCCAAGACCATTGTCTTTCGCCCATTTCTCAGTCATCCGGAGGGCCCTCTGATTAATATCTCTGATTGTGGATGGGAATTTTCCCCTGACTGCTAGAGCCACATCATCCGCGTATGCCACCACTTTTATCCTTTCTTTTTCTAGGGTAACCAGAAGGTTATTTATAGCAACATTCCAAAGAAGAGGTGATAGAACTCCTCCTTGGGGAGTGCCTCTGTTCACATACCTTTGTATGTTTGCTTGTCCTAGTGTGGCTGAAATACGTCTCTTCATTAGAAGTTCGTCTAATAGCCTAAGTATACATGGATCAACATTCAGAGTTGTCAGTCCATTTAATATCGAGCTCGGATGGACATTATTCAACGCCCCTTCGATGTCTAGAAACGCCACGATTGTGTATTCTTTGACAGATAGTGAGCTTTCAATAAAGCTGACTAGTTCATGTAGTGCGGTCTCAGTAGACCTGCCCTTCGAGTATGCATGCTGTCGTTTCGAGAACAAACTTGAATCGATGCTAGTTCTAAGATAAATATCTATCATCCTCTCCAGAGTCTTAAGTAGGAATGAGGATAAGCTGATTGGTCGGAAATCCTTCGCACTCGAGTGAGAGGCTTTTCCCGCTTTAGGTATGAAAACGACTTTTGTTTCCCACCACTTTCCTGCAATATATGCTAAGTTGATACATCCTATATATATCGCCGACAACCAGGGGATAATTCTTTCAGTCACTGCTTGTAACTCTGCCGGAGTAATTCCATCAGGCCCGGGGGGTTTTAATGGCCCAAAGCTATTTAACGTCCGATACAATTTCCTCGATAGGAAATGACCGCTGAGCCACTGTGGCACCGCCAGAACATGGTTCAACCATCTGATTTCCAGGAAAATGTATGTCCAATAGTACCAGTGGCATCTCCTCACTGGACGTTGTCCAATTGCCCTCCGATGTTTTAATGAAACCTGGAGCGGAGTTAGTGGATGCTAGTACCTTTCGCAGTCTGGAAGCCTCGGACGTATTCTCAGTACTGTTGCAGTAAACATTCCAAGAGTTATGCTGAGCCTTTCTCAGTTCTCGCTTGTATCCTCCCAGATTCTTCTTGTAAGCGTCCCAGTCCTCAGGGGCTCTGGTGGACTTTGCCTTGTTAAAGAGCTTCCTGCAGGATTTCCTCATATTACTTAATTCCGTAGACCACCATGGTGGTCGATGTTTCCCCCTTGGCTTTCCTCTAGGGCATGCAGCTTTCAGTGAGATGTTGAAGGCCTTAGTAATCCGCTCCACTGCGTGTTCGATATCTTGCACATTTCTCATATTTGTGTCTGTTATTTCCGGTATCATCATATTGAACGATTCCCTATACCTATTCCAGTCAGCTTTCCTAACATTTGGCGGAAATATGATCTTGGTGATATGAACATCAAATTTGAAACTGATGTAGCGATGATCTGAGAAGCTGTGTTCACTTAAAACCTGCCACTCAGATATCATTTCATTCAGTTCTTGCGAGGCCAAGGTGATGTCCAAAACCTCTTGCCTGTTTTTAGTGACAAAGGTTGGGACATCTCCCTTGTTGCAAACTACCAGATTAGTACGCAAAATAAACTCTATTAGCGACTCTCCCCTTGCATTAGTATCACTACTTCCCCATATACTATGATGTGCATTCGCATCGCATCCCATAATGAGTTTCGTCTTTGTTTTCAGTGACTCCTCCACTAAGGTCTTAACGGCATATGGAGGCATCTCCCTGTCATGTCCCATGTAGACCGAAGATACCCAATATTTGCATTTGTCTATTTCTAAACTTGCAACGACAGTGTCTGTATTGCACATTGAAGGAAGCAGAAACAAATTGAGCTCGTTTTTAGCAATTATACAGGCTCGATTTACATCATTACCAGTATACTGCAATAGTTTGAACCCCGGAGTACTTAATTCACATATTTTGTTTTTATAAACATATGGTTCTTGAATAAGAACTATATCTATGTCCCCTTTCATCAGGAGAACTTTTAAGGCAGCACATGCAGCCTTACAATGATGAAGATTTATCTGGAGGATCCGTAGGACCATCGAGATTTTCAACAACCGTCACATCAGCCGCTTCAATCGAGTCATCAAGAATGTCCTCTTCAGAGATATCGGTGACTCTCGCAATAACCATAGGTTCAACTTTGGTGAGTTCTGAGGCAGTAGAAGCCTCCTCACGCATACGGTATCTATCCATGTCTTCAAATGTCTTGGTATCCCCCTCGACTTCGCAAGAGGATCCGCTTACTTCTGATTCAGACAGAGGCTTGTCCATTTCTGAATCTACTCCCTGTGCAAAATTTCAACCAAATTGGGCCAAAACTCTGGCTTTTAGGACCATATTAGTCCATGTCGGGCGAAAGATATATATGGGAGCTATATCTAAATCTGAACCAATTTCAATCAAATTTTACACACTTGACTATACTACTAATTGTACTCCTAGTGCATAATTTTAACCAAATTCAGCCAAAAATCTGGCTTCTGGGGCCATATAAGTCCATATCGGGCGAAAGATATATATGGGAGCTATATCTAACTCTGAACCGATTTCAATCAAATTTTGCACACTTAACTATACGACTAAGCGTTATGTTTGTACAAAATTTCAAGCAAATCGGTATAAAACTCTGGCTGCTGGGTCCATATTAGTGCATATCGGGCGAAAGATATATATGGGAGCTATATCTAAATCTGAACCGATTTCTTCCAAAATCAATAGGGTTCTATTCTGACCCCAATTAGGAACATGTGCCAAATTTGAAGGCGATTGGACTTAAATTGCGACCTAGACTTTGATCACAAAAATGTGTTCACGGACAGACGGACGGATGGACAGACGGACATGGTTATATCGACTCAGGGACCCACCCTGAGCATTATTGCCAAAGACACCATGTGTCTATCTCGTCTCCTTCTGGGTGTTACAAACATATGCACTAACTTATAATACCCTGTTCCACAGTGTGGCGCAGGGTATAATGAATACAATTAAAATAATATGCATTTTAATTGAAATGAAGCCTTTAAGTTTGTTAAATTTCAATCAAAAATGTGACTTTTGATACAAACAAATTTAGCTTTTTTTCTAGCTATTTTTTTAAACATTTTTTAGCTTTTTTTAGCTAGTTTTTTAGACAAATCCAGCGGTTTTCGGTGAAACAATTCTGGCAAAGCTGGCACGAAGTACAATGACTATTGTATGAAGTGTCATGATGCGGAGGAAAAGGAATCAATTAAACGCCTCTTGTGTGAGTGTCCTGCATTTTGTGTAAGGCGTAAGCCCATTTTAGGGGCATATAGATTTAGATTACTGGCGGACCTGGAAAACGTTAACTTAAGCAGTCTGCTAATGTTTTTGGAACAATCTGGGTGCTCCAACAGAAGAAAATAATCGAGAAGGTTCAGCGGTTAAAAATAGAAGTGCCCATATGTAAAATGTACTTTTAGTTAATGTAGTATCACAATGGACGAATAGTCTAAGTGATCCTGAATCTTAATGGGGCTGCCACTTTAACATAACCTTAACCTAGCATGATTTCAACGGACGGACGGGCGTGGCTAGATCGACTCAGAATTTCACCACGACCCATAATATACTTTATGGGGAAATATTTCGATGTGTTACAATCCAATGGTGGAGGGTACAAAAATATTATTATGAGGAAAATGAATACGGGGACATACAACCGGTGTTTAGGGCAATTGCAGTATGAAAACTCATGGAAAGACACACCCTATACGTCCACATATATTCTGCTGCAAGTAGTTTGTTTTTATACCCTGCGCCACACTGTGGAACAGGGTATTATAAGTTAGTGCATATGTTTGTAACACCCAGAAGGAGACGAGATAGACACATGGTGTCTTTGGCAATAATGCTCAGGGTGGGTCCCTGAGTCGATATAACCATGTCCGTCTGTCCATCCGTCCGTCTGTCTGTGAACACATTTTTGTGATCAAAGTCTAGGTCGCAATTTAAGTCCAATCGCCTTCAAATTTGGCACATGTTCCTAATTGGGGTCAGAATAGAACCCTATTGATTTTGGAAGAAATCGGTTCAGATTTAGATATAGCTCCCATATATATCTTTCGCCCGATATGCACTAATATGGACCCAGCAGCCAGAGTTTTATACCGATTTGCTTGAAATTTTGTACAAACATAACACTTAGTCGTATAGTTAAGTGTGCAAAATTTGATTGAAATCGGTTCAGAGTTAGATATAGCTCCCATATATATCTTTCGCCCGATATGGACTTATATGGCCCCAGAAGCCAGATTTTTGGCCGAATTTGGTTAACATTTTGCACAGGGAGTAGATTCAGAAATGGACAAGCCTCTGTCTGAATCAGAAGTAAGCGGATCCTCTTGCGAAGTCGAGGGGGATACCAAGACATTTGAAGACATGGATAGATACCGTATGCGTGAGGAGGCTTCTACTGCCTCAGAACTCACCAAAGTTGAACCTATGGTTATTGCGAGAGTCACCGATATCTCTGAAGAGGACATTCTTGATGACTCGATTGAAGCGGCTGATGTGACGGTTGTTGAAAATCTCGATGGTCCTACGGATCCTCCAGATAAATCTTCATCATTGTAAGGCTGCATGTGCTGCCTTAAAAGTTCTCCTGATGAAAGGGGACATAGATATAGTTCTTATTCAAGAACCATATGTTTATAAAAACAAAATATGTGAATTAAGTACTCCGGGGTTCAAACTATTGCAGTATACTGGTAATGATGTAAATCGAGCCTGTATAATTGCTAAAAACGAGCTCAATTTGTTTCTGCTTCCTTCAATGTGCAATACAGACACTGTCGTTGCAAGTTTAGAAATAGACAAATGCAAATATTGGGTATCTTCGGTCTACATGGGACATGACAGGGAGATGCCTCCATATGCCGTTAAGACCTTAGTGGAGGAGTCACTGAAAACAAAGACGAAACTCATTATGGGATGCGATGCGAATGCACATCATAGTATATGGGGAAGTAGTGCTACTAATGCAAGGGGAGAGTCGCTAATAGAGTTTATTTTGCGTACTAATCTGGTAGTTTGCAACAAGGGAGATGTCCCAACCTTTGTCACTAAAAACAGGCAAGAGGTTTTGGACATCACCTTGGCCTCGCAAGAACTGAATGAAATGATATCTGAGTGGCAGGTTTTAAGTGAACACAGCTTCTCAGATCATCGCTACATCAGTTTCAAATTTGATGTTCATATCACCAAGATCATATTTCCGCCAAATGTTAGGAAAGCTGACTGGAATAGGTATAGGGAATCGTTCAATATGATGATACCGGAAATAACAGACACAAATATGAGAAATGTGCAAGATATCGAACACGCAGTGGAGCGGATTACTAAGGCCTTCAACATCTCACTGAAAGCTGCATGCCCTAGAGGAAAGCCAAGGGGGAAACATCGACCACCATGGTGGTCTACGGAATTAAGTAATATGAAGGCAAAGTCCATTGAGGACTGGGACGCTTACAAGAAGAATCTGAGAGGATACAAGCGAGAACTGAGAAAGGCTCAGCATAACTCTTGGAATGCTTACTGCAGCAGTATTGAGAATACGTCCGAGGCTTCCAGACTACGGAAGGTTCTAGCATCCACCAACTCCGCTCCAGGTTTCATTAAAACATCGGAGGGCAATTGGACAACGTCCAGTGAGGAGACGCTGGAGGTACTATTGGACACACATTTTCCTGGAAATCAGACGGTTGAACCATGTACTGGCGGTGCCACAGTTGCTCAGCGGTCGTTTCCTGTCGAGGAAATTCTATCGGAAACTAGAATAAGATGGGCGCTAAATAGCTTTGGACCATTCAAATCCCCTGGACCTGATGGAATTACTCCGGCGGAGTTACAAGCTGTAACTGACAAAATTATCCCCTGGTTGTCGGTGATATATAAAGGATGTATCAACTTATCATATATCCCAGGAAAGTGGAGGGAAACAAAAGTCGTTTTCATACCTAAAGCGGGAAAAGCCTCTCACTCGAGGGCGAAGGATTTCCGACCAATCAGCTTATCCTCATTCCTACTTAAGACTCTGGAGAGGATGATAGATATTTATCTTAGAACTAGCATCGATTCAAGTTTGTTCTCGAAACGACAGCATGCATACTCGAAGGGCAGGTCTACTGAGACCGCACTACATGAACTAGTCAGCTTTATTGAAAGCTCACTATCTGTCAAAGAATACACAATCGTGGCGTTTCTAGACATCGAAGGGGCGTTCAATAATGTCCATCCGAGCTCGATATTAAATGGACTGACAACTCTGAATGTTGATCCATGTATACTCAGGCTGTTAGACGAACTGCTAATGAAGAGACGTATTTCAGCCACACTAGGACAAGCAAACATACAAAAGTATGTGAACAGAGGCACTCCTCAAGGAGGAGTTCTATCACCTCTTCTTTGGAATGTTGCTATAAACGACCTTCTGGTTTCCCTAGAAAAAGAAAGGATACAAGTGGTGGCATACGCAGATGATGTGGCGCTAGCAGTCAGGGGAAAATTCCCATCAACAATTAGAGATATTATACAGAGAGCCCTCCGGATGACTGAGAAATGGGCGAAAGATAATGGTCTTGGGGTAAATCCTGCAAAGACAGAAATAGTCATGTACTGCAAAGATCGCAAAACTCCCACAGTTAGGCCCATTTCTTTAGGGGTTATTGAAATTCCCTTTAGGGAGTGTGCAAAATACCTTGGCGTTATTTTGGACAGGAAGCTGAACTTTAAGCTTAATATTGAAGAAAGGGCGAGGAAAGCAACGGTAGCTTTATACTCGTGCAAAAAGGCAATAGGAAAAAGTGGGGACTGAAACCAAAAATTGTACATTGGCTATACACGGCAGTGGTTAGACCTATAATGCTATATGGTGTTGTAGTCTGGTGGCCGGCACTTCAGCAACCGACAGGTTTAGATAAAGTTCAGCGTATGGCGTGCTTGTGTATCTCAGGTGCATTCAGCAAGACAGGAACAAACTCCCTTAATGTCATACTGCATCTATTGCCTTTAGACATTTTGGCCAAACAGTCAGCTGCAACAACGGCTGTGCGGTTGCGCGAGCTATCGCTGTGGTCGGAAAAAAGTTACGGTCACAGTTCGGTCCTCAAAATAATGCCAGATGTGCCTAACGTAGTGGATTACACTTTGGCGAGTCCACTTTTCGACAAAAAGTTTGAGACTCTAATTCCCAACAGTGAGGCGTGGTGTACACAGACCCCGGGGAATAAAAGATATATAGATTTCTACACTGATGGCTCCAAATTGGATGGCCAAGTGGGTTTCGGAGTATATTCTAAAGATTTGGAACTTCGAATAGCGAAAAGATTACCTGATCACTGTAGTGTTTTTCAGGCTGAAATATTAGCAATAAGAGAGGTGGCGAATTGGCTGGGAAGTAATGTTCCAAAAAATGTGGGCATTAATATATACTCAGACAGTCAACCTGCAATAAAATCCTTGGACTCTGTGTTCCTCAACTCGAAAACGGCCATCGATTGCCGCAAATCTCTCAATGAGATGGCTGAGCAGTACAATATTCACCTAATATGGGTGCCTGGCCATAGGAACATACCGGGGAACTGCGAAGCGGATGAGTTGGCAAGGCTAGGGACTACCTTACATATTCCAGGGGAACTAGAATTTGTTGGTATGCCCCTAGCTACCTGCAAGCTCATGCTGCGTGAGAAGGCTGTTATGATGGCAAATGTTCGATGGGAGAATTGCAAGGGTTGTAACGACACCAAGCAAATATGGCCCCATTTCAACTTAAACCGCACACTAGATATGCTAATGTTCTCGAGACGTCAGATATCACTCCTGATATCTGCTATAACGGGTCGCTGCCTGATAGGAGATTTTGCAAAAACTATTGGCGCGAAGTATAATGACTATTGTATGAGCTGTCATGATGCGGAGGAAAAAGAATCAATTAAACACCTCTTGTGTGAGTGTCCTGCATTTTGTGTAAAGCGCAATCAACTTTTAGGAGCATATAGCTTCAGATTACTGGCGGATCTGGAAAACGTTAACTTAAGCAGTCTGCTAATATTTTTGGAACAATCTGGTTGGTTCAACAAAGAAAAATAATCAAGAAGGTTCAGCGGTTAAAACTAGAAGTGCCCATATGTAATAGGTACTTTTAGTTAATGTGGTATCACAATGGACTGAATAGTCTAAGTGAGCCTGAATCTTAATCGGGCTGCCACTTTAACCTAACCTAACCTAACCTATGCGTGACACATTTGGTTGAAATCGATTCAGATTTAGATATAGCTCCCATATATATCTTTCGCCCGATATACACTTATATGGACCCAGAAGCCAGAGTTTTATCCCGATTAGCTTGAAATTTTGCACAAGGAGTACAATTGATAGTATAGTCATGTGTGCCAAATTTGATTGAAATCGGTTCAGATTTAGGTATAGCTTCCATATATATTTTTCGCCCGATATGGACTTATATGGCCCCACAAGCTAGAGTTTTGGCCCAATTTGGTTGAAATGTGGCACTAGGAGTACAATTAGTAATATAGTCATGTGTGCCAAATTTGATTGAAATCGGTTCAGATTTAGATATAGCTCCCATATATATGTTTTTCTGATTTCGACAAAAATGGTCAAAATACCAACATTTTCCTTGTTAAATCGCCACTGCTTAGTCGAAAAGTAGTAAAATTGACTCTAATTTTCCTAAATTTCTAATACATATATAACGAACGATAAATCATAAATAAACTTTTGCGAAGTTTCCTTAAAATTGCTTCAGATTTAAATGTTTCCCATATTTTTTTACTAAAATTGTGTTCCACCCTAATGCATTAGCCGACTTAAATTTTGAGTCTATAGATTTTGTAGAAGTCTATCAAATTCTGTCCAGATCGAGTGATATTTAAATGTATGTATTTGGGACAAACCTTTATATATAGCCCCCAACACATTTGACGGATGTGATATGGTATCGAAAATTTAGATCTACAGAGTGGTGCAGGGTATAATATAGTCGGCCCCGCCCGACTTTAGACTTTCCTTACTTGTTTTTTTTTTCAGAATTTGTTCTAACATCATTTCCCTCGATATATTGCCGCAAAATTTCTAAATATGTCTTTACTTATGAAATATGTCCTCCCAGCTTCCTAAACAGTAGGTTGTATCCCAAACTTGTGATCCAGATATCGTAAGAAATTTCACCTTAGACCAAACTATATTAACCACACATATACCGTGATCGTGACTATATGACTACTGGTGTATGTTTGACCGATAAAATATGATTGCCTTAGAATTTCAAAATTACTTTAGCATGTAAACCCAAAACATTGCAAATGCAGTACTGTGTTCGTATCGTAACGAATTTGCAAACTTCATATCATTCGTTTGTCCCATATTTCAGAATTATTGTAATTATTTCCAATCAACCATAATCCGACACTTCATGTGTAGAATATAAAATACCAAACACGTTCACTTTGGATGGCGGTTAGGCTATTTGATCTACCTTCCATAACTGTATTGGTGTCGATGTCTTATTATTCACATATGATCCAAAATGTGCCATAGTTTTAGTAAATTCCAAAACGGACAATGCATTTATTTCATTGGACATAGCCAAAACCTACTGCTGCATCTACTAGTTGACCGTTGTGAAATATGGAAAATCTGATATCGCTTATTTAGTGTCATTAGTACTGACAACAAATGGACAAGCACTTTCAAGCTGTCACAATGTGGTGATTTCACTGGTATCCAAGCCTTACGATGTCATGTGATTTTCATTACAATCGAAATTTCGCAGAGTTTATTGTAATCGAAATAAATTTTCGAATATGATGTGTCTGGGTATCACATAAATTTTAATGCAAACAACCACCCATTTCATCGCAGACGTTGTTACGCCAAGAGTTACACTTAGAAAAATGCACCCTTAATTACAGTGTTTCATGTTATTCTGCAAGAATACTGAAACCGTTTTTGGTCTTTATTTGATTAGATTCGCACAAAACTCAATTCGTTCCTCCCAAAAGAATATGGTATGCATATTTTTTTCGCTGAGTTTGTTTGGAAAAAAATGAAAGTAATGATTTTCTGGTTAAAAATATACATATATTCTTTATATTAGTTATCTACATCTATGCAATGAAAAAATAGCCTCTAAAATATTCTTTCCTTCCAAACGAAATTTTATGCAAACATCCATCGTTTTCCCAGTTAAGAAGTTTTAGTATATTTATTTATTTATTTACAAGATTTATCACAATGGACTGAATAGTATAAGTTTGGCTGAAATACCGGGTTGCCACTATACCTATTTATAAGTTTAGAAATATAGTATAATATAAGAACAAGTAAGGAAAGTCTAAAGTCGGGCGGTGCCCACTATATTATACACTGCTCCACTTTGTGATCTACATTTTCGATACCATCTAAAATCCAAATTTGTTGAGTGCTATATATAAAGGTTTATGTTCCCATATACATACAGCGCACTCGCGGTAACGTGAACTAATTAAAATCAAGAGAGTTCAGTCATTTTAATAAGTTTTCGACTAAGCAGTGGCGATTTTACAAGGAAAATGTTGGTATTTTGACCATTTTTGTCGAAATCAGAAAAACATATATATGGGAACTATATCTAAATCTGAACCGATTTCAACCAAGGTTGGCACGCATAGCTACAATGCTAACTCTACTCTCTGTGCAAAATTTCAATTAAATCGGTGTAAAAATTGGCCTCTGTGGTCATATGAGTGTAAATCGGACGAAAGTTATATATGGGAGCTATATCTAAATCTGAACCGATTTCTACCAAATTTAGCACAATTGATTATAGTACCAATTGCACTCCTTTTCAAGCAAATCAGGATAAAAATCTGGCTTCTGGGCATATATAAGTCCATGTGGGGCGAAAGATATATATGCACGCTCAAAAAAATCGCTTCTTTAACATATGTTCCAAACATATTTTGCAGGAAGCACATATATTATTGGATACTGCCGAAACATTAATATGTTTGTTTTATGTGAACATATTATATGTTTGGAAGCATTTTGAGCCCAAAAATATTATATGCTTGGAAGAATTTTTCCCAAAGACGATTGTGCTCATTGCCTAACATACTCGTAATTTTCACTTTCACGAAATATTTTAGTTCTTGGCACCTTTTTCTGTAATACAAATAATGTTGAAGAAATTATTCACTTTTATAATTTTTTTTAAATTTTACTCTCAAGGCGAAAACATATGCTGTTTGTTTTTCAAATGTCTATTCTCCTGGTTCCGAATGTCTATTCTCTTTATTCAAATTAAATAATATTTAGACTTAAGCATATCAAATTTTTGGCCTTATCATAAAACAGTTTTCCGCAACAATATACAAGCGGTTTCACAGAAATTGTTCTCTTTTGATTCTTTCGCTGTGTTATGTTATCTTTTGTCAACTCTTCCGGTTTCCATCTCTATTTCTTTCTCTATACTCTCTCTGTCGCTTTGAATAAAATATCACAACATATGTATGTTTAGTTGAAATTTGTAAATGTATATATGTTTGTATTCACACATATGATTTTTATGAAACATTCATGCCCCAAAAATAATATATTCTAACATATTAATATAGATGTCCCAAACATTTAGTGTTACTTTAGGAACATTACATGTTTGCACTTAAATATATTGTGTTTTAAAATTGTGCCCGAAACACATTTTGTTTATATCGGAACATATGAAAAACATATTTTTCTAACAGTGTGGGAGCTATATCTAAATCTAAAGCGATTTCAATAAAATTTGGCACACTTGACTATACTTCCATGTGTTATGTTTGAACAAAATTTCAAGCAAATCAGGGTAAAACTCTGGCTTCTTGGCCCATATAAGTGCATATTGGACGAAAGGTATATATGGGAGCTATATGTAAATCTGAACCGATTTCCAAAATCAATAGGGTTCTATTCTGACCCAAAACAGATACTTGTACCAAATTTGAAGTCGATTGGACCAAAACTGCGACCTAGACTTTGATCACAAACATGAGTTCACAGACAGACTGACAGACTGACAGACGGACACGGCTATATGACTCAGGCGTCCACCTTGAGCATTTTTGCCAAAGACACCAAGTGTCTATCTCGTCTCCTTCTGGGTGTTGCAAACATATGCACTAACTTATAATACCCTGTTGCACAGTGTGTCACAGGGTATACTAATATTACAAGAAAATAGCTTTGGCTACATAGGTCATCAGCAAAATATATATTTTTTGTATTTTCTGGCTAATTGCATCTAGCCTCATATCTTTCTCACTCCCACTTGATTTGGTTAGTTCTCTGCACTTTTTTTTTGTAATACAAACAATGTAGAAGCAAATATTCTGTTTGATAAGGGTATGGTCACACTAGGCAAATATTTGCCCAAAATAAGTGTCAAACTTTTTTCCAGGAGCTCTTTCGAAATATTTGGATACCGTTTTCGGAAGATGTTCTTATCGTGAAGTAATATACCGAATATGAGCTAACAATGTTTTGCAGGTTTGACTGTGGCGGCGAACTCTTCTTTGATATCTGTCAAATATTTGCCCAGTGTGAACGTAGCGTAAGTTATTAAAATTTTACTTCTCGTTTGTTGGCAAACATTCTACATATGTAGTTCATTCCAGCTCTTGTCATTCGCAAACAATTTTTGGTGTAGCAAATACAGCTTTTGGAAACGGAAATAATGAAATTAAAAAATATTCGTAAGACTTGAAAAGAATGTTCCACATTGCATAGTACACAAAAAAACTGTACCGAAAACGATTTTCTTTTGTTGGACTTTTTAAATTTCTTCGAAAATTTCAAACTTTTATCTCCAAAAAAAAAAATGTTTTTCAAAATTTTTATTTTTGAAATACAAAAATATAATTTTTGATACAAAAACACAGTCCATTTCGTTTATAACAAGCACTGATCTTTTCTGACTTTCAGTATCTAATAAGACACATTATGAAGTTTCGCACTACAAATTTAATATAGTAGTATGTAATGTCGTTCATCATCTTCGGAACAGGTTTTGAGCATATTTAAAAAAACTTTTAGATGTTCGGTCGAAGCAGGGATTGTGTGTATGCAAGGCGGGCAGGATAACCATTGCTCTATGGTGGCCAACTAAATTTATGCTTTTGCCAATTGAAGTTTCTTTACATCGGCTAGTGGGCGCCGAAAACTATTGTATATAAATATAACTGTTTGGTTTTTTGCGTTGCTTGTGCGTTAAAGGTTATAGCGATAATTGTCTGTTAATGACAATAACAACTACGTAGTGGGTAGTAGGTTAGGTTAAGTGGCAGCCCGATGTATCAGGCTCACTTAGACTATTGTCATACCTCTTTTATATAGCCGAGTCCGAACGGCGATCCACATTGCATTGAAACCGTTTAGAGAAGCTTTGAAACACTCAGAAATGTCACCAGCATTACTGAAGTGGGATAATCCACCGCTGAAAAACTTTATGGTGTTCGGTCGAAGCAGGAATCCAAACCACGACCTTGTGTGTGCAAGGCGGGTATGCTAACCATTGCACCATGGTGTTACTGCTCTAAATTTGATCTCATTAGAAGCACACTTTTTCACAACTTCGATCCACTTGAATTTATTTCCTATATCCTATATTAAACAACATAAGAAAACATAACAATGTTAAAAAAAAATAACATATAATTATAAATTATTACATATATATTTTTTCGTGCATTTTAAATAAACATGCGAGAATGTATCGGCATGAAAGTGGTGTTAGAAACCTCACATTTATTGAAGGAAATATACATAAAGTAAATAATTTAAATATTCTGAGGAATAATTTGGCCGAATCAGAGCAAAAATACAGCATCCTTATGTATTTTGGCAATATCGCAAATATTAACATTTAACAGGTTTGCTGATAAGTCCCCGGTCTAACAAAGAAAAACACGTTTTTTGTCAAATTCCTTTTTATTATTCAACATAGTTCCCTTCAAGAGCGATACAAAGATTATAACGACCTTCCAATTTTTTGATACCACGGCGATCACCTCTTCATTGCAGCCAAATTTATTCCTTGCGAGCATCCTTTTTAGGTCTGAGAACACGAAAAAGTCGCTGAGGGCCAGATCTTGAGAATACGGTGGGTGGGGAAGCAATTCGAAGCCCAATTCATGAATTTTTGCCATCGTTCTCAATGACTTGTGGCACGGTGCGTTGTCTTGGTGGAACAACACTTTTTTCTTCTTCATATGGGGCCGTTTTGCCGCGATTTCGACCTTCAAACGCTCCAATAACGCCATATTATAGTCACTGTTGATGGTTTTTCCCTTCTCAAGATAATCGATAAAAATTATTCCATGCGCATTCCAAAAAACAGAGGCCATTACTTTGCCAGCGGACTTTTGAGTCTTTCCACGCTTCGGAGACGGTTCACTGGTCGCTGTCCACTCAGCCGACTGTCGATTAGACTCAGGAGTATAGTGATGGAGCCATGTTTCATCCATTGTCACATATCGAAGGAAAAAATCGGGTGTATTACGAGTTAACAGCTGCAAACACCGCTCAGAATCATCAACACGTTGTTGTTTTTGGTCAAATGTGAGCTCGCGCGGCACTCATTTTGCACAGAGCTTCCGCATATCCAAATATTGATTAATGATATGACTAACACGTTCCTTTGATATCTTCAAGGCCTCCGCTATCTCGATCAACTTCATTTTACGGCCATTCAAAATTATTTTATGGATTTTTTTTTATGTTTTCGTCGGTAACCACCTCTTTCGGGCGTCCACTGCGTTCACCGCCCTCCGTGCTCATTTCACCACGCTTGAATTTTGCATAGCAATCAATTATTGTTGATTTCCCTGGGGCAGAGTCCGGAAACTCATTAGTTTTTGTTTCCACCGTATTTTTTTCCCTTCAAAAAACACAAAATTCCTTTTTTCTATTTTTTCACAATAACAAAAGTTGCTTCACAAAAGACGCTCTATCTCAGAAACTAATTGACTTACACACGTCAAATTTTGACACGTATCATTTGAAGGTTGGTACTATATAAAAATAGTATGCATTTAATACTAGCGACGCCATCTATGTGTCAGACCGGGGACTTATCAGCCAACCTGTTAGGATTAATCTACAATTCAAATTTCTCTAGTTAAGATTCACACACAATCATGCAGCCAAATCTTGAGATCGGTCTCAATGGGGGCTACAGCAGATTACGGACCTACGTAGGAGTTTTTAGTTTAAAATGTTAGTGGGTGTATTTGAACATAATCTCATGTGCTGAATTTGGAGACAATCGTAGAACATACTGTTCGTGGTAAGTGCTTTAAATCTACACATTAGTTTTAATGGGGACGATCCCTATTTCGAAAACCACCTGCAACAAACATTTCTACAGCACTGAAGTTTTTATTGAAATATCATAACCATTTCTGAAAACATTTGTTATCCTTCTGCCAATAAACCTCATATTTAACACGCCCAACGGAAACGGATATTTTGTACTCACCAAAGTCCAAGTGAATCTGTGCTGTTGTACCTATCCAAATAAAAACGTTCGACTGGTCTTATTAAGTCTTTGTGTTTTCCTTTGGC
Source organism: Haematobia irritans (assembly GCF_050003625.1). Lineage (NCBI taxonomy): Eukaryota > Metazoa > Arthropoda > Insecta > Diptera > Muscidae > Haematobia > Haematobia irritans. The sequence continues at coordinate 78,058,048 of NC_134401.1, read as the reverse complement.
GCATTTATTACAACTGTTGGAGGGTACAATTATTTGGCAACCGAATGTCGCATTGACGAAAACAATGAAACACCACAGGAAGACATTCGGTTTAGTTTTTGGTTCAATTTTATAAATTCTATTAAATAAACCAAGAGAGAGAGAGAGAGAGAGAAAAAAAAAACAAAACCAAAAACAATGAAAAACAAATTCATAATGCGGGTGTTGTTTAGAGATTTCAGCTTTGGAAATAATTCGGGGGAGTTCCTTTGCAACCATGGTCGCAGCCTTCCGTCGGTTTGCGCTTTGGGTCGTCGTCTTTCTTTCTTACCACTTCCTTTGTATACCAAACGGAAAACTACATAACCGTTATTTATGACCGCAATGACTTGTCCCAGCAAACAACAGCCGCAAGAAATTACGGCTAAATTGTTCAGTGCCCACTATGCTGTCTTCATGCCACCATGCTCTACATTGTGCTGTTTTTCTTGAGGGTGGGACATTTCCCCAACAAGCAAACATCAACCTTTTCCCACCGTCGCCAAACCAAACACACAAGAAGATCTAGGTGTATATGTATTTTTGTGAATGTGTGTGTGTGTGTGTGTGTGCAGTCATACATCCTACCCAAGGATTCGCATTCGTAGTGCATATTTATCGTAATAATGAGAGTTTATATTTTTCGTACTGAGGGGACCTTTATTGTCCCATGTTTGATATTCCGCCTGCCCATCAAGGAGTATGTTGTGTGTGGTGGTATACACCCTCATCGTCCTGGCTCAAGATCCTGTTTTTTCTTCTTTGTAGCCCCGTTTTTTTTTTTTCTTATTTTGTCCTATTCGCCATCGTTTAGTTTGTTTGCCTGTTTGCTTGGGCGTTTAGGTCGAATCGCATAGTCATTTTCTGGCCTTAATAGTTCTTATGAATGGAAATATTCTCTGGAGTATAATATTGTGTCCATAACAGTGGAAGTATCAAAGGATTTTCATGTCATTTGTAAAGAAAGTCACTTTCAAATGGAATTGTTTGAATTGCAACCATAACAGAGCGTCAAACTGTGGGAAACTAGGGGAAGCAAACTAAAAACGCTTCAGAAAAGTGAAATAATTAAGATAGTGAGTGTACAGTGTCTCGTGTGGATCTATATAATTTTATTCGTAACAAAGTCACAAGGAAATTCAAATTTATTAATTATGATTTTAGCAAGTCAATTGAGTTTGTACAACATTTATAGCCACATCGACCCTATCCAAAACCACTATAACAGCAAAAGTTTATTTTTATACCCTCCACCATAGGATGGGGGTATATTAACTTTGTCATTCCGTTTGTAACACATCGAAATATTGCTCTAAGACCCCATAAAGTATATATATTCTCGTCGTGTGAAATTCTGAGTCGATCTGAGCATGTCCGTCCGTCTGTTGAAATCACGCTAACTTCCGAACGAAACAAGCTGTCGACTTGAAACTTAACTTCCGAACGAAACAAGCTGTCGACTTGAAACTTGGCACAAGTAGTTGTTATTGATGTAGGTCGGATGGTATTGCAAATGGGCCATATCGGTCCACTTTTACGTATAGCCCCCATATAAACGGACCCCCAAATTTGGCTTGCAGACCCTCTAAGAGAAGCAAATTTCATCCGATCCGGCTGAAATTTGGTACATGGTGTTAGTATATGGTCTCCAACAACCGATCCGGCTGAAATTTGGTACATTGTTTTAGTATATGGTCTTTAACAACCATACAAAAATTGGTCCATATCGGTCCATAATTATAAATAGCCCCCATATAAACCGATCCCCAGATTTGGCTTGCGGAGCCTCTAAGAGAAGCAAATTTCATCCTATCCGTCTGAAATTTGGTACATGGTGTTAGTATATGGTCTCTAATGACCATGCAAAAATTGGTCCACATCGGTGCATAATTATATATAGCTCCATATAAACCGATCGCCAGATTTGACCTCCGGAGCCTCTTGGAAGACCAAAATTCATCTGATTCAGTTGATATTTGGTACGTGGTGTTAATATATGGCCTCAAACACCCATGCAAAAATTGGTCGAAATCGGTCCATAATTACGTATAGCCCCCATATAAACCGATCCCCAGATTTGACCTCGGGACCCCCTTGGAAGAACAAAATTCATCGTATTCGGTTGGAATTTGGTGCGTGATGTTACTATATGGTATCCAACAACCATGCATGAATTGATTGATATCAGTCCATAATTATATATAGCCCCCATATAAACCGATCCCCAGATTTGACCTCCGGTGCCTTGTGGAGAAACAAAATTCATCCGATCTGGTTGAAATTTAGTACGTGGTGGTAGTATATGATATTTAACAACCATGCCAAAAGTGGTCCATATCAGTCCATAATCATATATAGCCCCCATATAAACCGATCCCGAGATTTGGTTTTGGAGCCTCTTGGAGGAGTAAATTTCCTCCTAGTCAGTTGAAATTTGGTACATTGTGCTAGTATATGGCCGTTAACAACCATGCCTAACTAGGTCCATATCGGTCTATAGTTATATATAGCCCTCAGATAAATCGATCCCCAATCACACAAAAATTGGTCCATATCAAGTTCATAATTGTATATAGCCCCCATATAAGCGACCCCCATATTTCAATTCTGGCTCCCTACGTACCGTGCAAAAGTCCATATCGATTCGTAATTATTTGTAGACTTACATACCTTTTTGTCTAATATATACCACGTGTGGACTAACTCACAATTTAGAAAACGATTTAAGATATCACAACCCAAGTAATTCGATTGTGTATAACAGTCTTTCGTTGAAGTTTCTACGCAATCTATGGTGTAGGGTACATAAGATTCGGCCTGGCCGAACTTACGGCCGTTTATACTTGTTTTTTATTTTTTTACACACTGTGTTTCATATGTTTTGGTGTAGTTTGAAGTGCAAGTATATAATGTTCATCAGTTAGTATAATATGTGTGGAGCATAAGTATATATTAATATGTTACAACACACTGAAAAAAATATTGTCGTGAGGTCAAAGATTTCATGTCTTTAAACTACGAATGCAAATTTTGCTTAGCATAGAAGACGCATTTCTCTAATATAAAGTTTTTTTCCTTGCCCAAAAGTCGATAAACTTTTCAATGAAGTCATATTATAAGTAAGCGATTTCACTTACAAATGGGTATCATAACATGAAAGAAAAATTGTTTGGCCTAAAGTCAACTTAACTTTAATAATTCAGAAAATTCTTTAAATTTAGTGAAATTGTCTTTAAATTTTTTGTCTTTTTGCATCTTGACTACAAAGAAAAAATTCGTTCAAATATAGGACATGTTTTTCAACACTTTATTTTAAAAAGGTTTTTTACTTGAAACATAGGATAATTTCTACTGGAAGTCGATTATTAATTTGGAAAATAAAGTTGTCGTTAACTCGTTTTAAAGGACTTTGATAGCATATGAAGGAAAAAAGCAGAAAAAGCGAAAAATTAAAATTTACTTCCTAGAAGCAAATACACAAAACCGAAATTTAAAAGAGAATTGTGTCTTAAAAGTATCCTTACTTGTATTCTCCGCTTCTTTGGCTCGGAATCAATACCAAATTTTTTAAAGTGAAGACAAAATCTTTGGGACCGGGCATGCTTTTTTTCAGTGCATATATTATGTTTATGACAGTACTATAATGTCCCTGGATGCAAACATACATTAATTTAGAAATTTCAGAGATAGGGCGAGAGAGAATAGATAATAAAGATAAAGACATTTACAGACAGTATTCTGTGAGACAATCAAATGAGAGCGCAAGGTGCTCTATTTGAGAGACATATTTTTTTGTAGATGAAATGCTTAAGTATAAACATTATTGAATTTACACATGAATTTACATGTGTATTCGGAAAAACAAACAGAGAACTACAAGAGAGTAGAGTGGACAACCGCAAGTTCGGCCAGTCGAATCTGTTACAGTTTTTTAAGTCCAATTTTGTTTTACTTGGAACAAAAATAGATCCACACCGAAAAAAAGTGAACTGTTATATTATGTTATAGGATGAATGAACTATCACGCACGAAAAGTGAACTAAATTTTACTCCACATTTTGAGATTTCCACAAAGCGTTGTTAAAACTGTTGTACGTTTTAACTGCAATTCACGAAATTACATCATCTCATAGAAGAAAAAATTAACTAAAAGTAAAGAAGAAAATCATTGGCGCCTAATCATGACCATTTTAACCATACAGTAGTTAATTCTTACTATTTTTGGGAATCGTTTTTGATACATACTTAAAAAAAGTAAGACTTCATTAAGCTGTGGAAAATTTCTATAAAAATAATAAAATTTAACTACAAGAAAATAATTTTTTCCAATAAAAATAAGTTAAATTTAGCGTTAGTTTAACTACGGAAATTTTTTCTGTGCATAATTATTTCATACACTGATAGAAAAATATGTGTTTCATATGTTCCGATATAAACAAAATGTGTTTCGGGCACAATTTTTAAACACAATATATTTATGTGCAAACATGTAATGTTCCTAAACTAACACTAAATGTTTGGGACACATATGTTCAAATATATTATGTTTGGGGCATGAATGTTTCATAAAAATAATATGTGTGATTGTAAACATATATACATTTACAAATTTCGAGTAAACATATATATGTTGTGATATTTTATTCAGAGAGCGTCAGAGAGGGAGAGAGAGAGTATAAAGGAATAGAGATGGAAATCGGGAGGGTTGACGAAAGATATCAACATAACACAGCGAGAGAATGAAAAGAGAGCAATTTCTAATTAACACTATTTGAAACTTACAATTAACCCTTGAATGAATTCAGCATATGTTACCAATTAAAGCACTGAGTAATAGAAATTGTTAATTATATTCGAACAGTAAGATATGCGGTGTTAAAAAATACGATATGGGTCATCAAATGACCCCAACGTAGTATAAGGGCTAAAGCCGTATGAAATGCAATACCATAGATACCAACTCCTTACACATTTATCAGTACAATGGCCACTCCTGGTTCCGCCTCAAAAAATATTTAGGAGTAATTTTCAATAGTTCACTTAGTTGGACAGATCATGTCAATTCTGCTGCGGGCCAGACTTAGGCTAGGTTAAGAGCGCTGTGGTTTAGCCATTCCTATACGCCACTGAACATACGAATTCTCTTGGCGAAAACTTTACTAGTACCAGGACTGATTTATGGCTGTGAACTTTTTGCTAATTGTGACTCGGGGAGTCTACGGAGGTTAAATGTTGCCTTCAATAGCATCATCCGTTATGTGTATGGACTGAATAGGCGACAACGGGTCGCACATCTAGCGAATTCTCTGTATGGTTTCAGTTTTCAGACTCTCCTCAATTCAAAGGCTTTGATATTTTTGCAGAAACTTATAGTAAAACGGACACCGGATAACTTGTATTACAAATTGAGATTCGCAAGATCAACCAGAGGAAGAAAAATAATACCATTTAGGCGTCGATGTCTTGTTTCCGAATGGCATTTCTTTATCAGTACAATACGTCTTTGGAACACATTACCGAGCAACATACAAAGCATCAGCAACCCCTTTATTTTTAAAAAGCGAATACTACAATTGTATCGGAATTAATTTACATCTATCTTGTCCTTCATAAACTTCTATTTACATACTATCACGTCTTTGCATTTAAATGTTAAGTTTTTCTTCGATATTATTATAAATACTAATAACATATTATATTTCAAAAATTATTTATTATATAAATTATTACTATTTAAAAGAAATGTTTTTCCTCAATTTTTTTTTATAAAATTTCCCATAATATGAATTATTGTAATCCTAATTAAGATGGATATTATTTCAACTATTGAAATCTGCACTATAATTATAAGACATTGTCTTGCTGTGTAGAAATATACAAATAAATAAAAAAAAATAAATAAAATAAATAAATATCGTGTCAATAATTTGCCTGAAATGTATTAAGTATTTAAGGTCAATGATAAGAATTTATTCAAATATATTTATAATCTAAAGGCTAAAACAGTTAAGACAGTTCGTTGACTGATGTGAATACCCTTGGAACTAGAGGTGTGTGGGTGCCACGCGCAAATCACGTGAGTCGTAAACCAAAATCAAATCAACTCTCATGAATGGGACTAAGACAAATATGTCGTGCGTGAGCGAGAAAAAAATCGGTTCGTGAGTGTGCGTGAAATAACGCATCAACATTTAATTCTTATTTTATGTTAAATTAAATTAATTTTGTTGTCGAACTACATATTTTCTTTTTTTAAATTTTTCTATCTTTGCAAATTCCCGGTTGAAAAATATCGTGATTCTCGTGATTTTTTCGCGAGTCACTCGTATTGTCTTGAAACCTGAGTGAGCGTGAGTTTGTAAAAGTAGTTTGTGCGTGAGTACTGCTTTTCATTTCGTTAATGTGCAAGAATGTGCGTGAGTGACCTTTCAGACTCACACACACCTTTTACTTGAATCCAAGTTTAGTTTGGTGACAGTATTGCATTAAAAAAATTGTGATCTGTGGTTAAATGCATACATATTTATTTTGAAATGTCTATCGACACTCAAGGAAAAAATACTCTCCTCCTGAACGAAATTTTAGACTTACAAAATCCCGTTTTTATACCGTTCACCACTACTGTGGTACAGGGTATAATAAGTTTGTGCATTTGTATGTAACGCCAAGAAGGAAATGTCTGAGACCCGTCGTTTAGTATACCGATCGTCTTAGAATTAAATTCTGAGTCGATTTAGCGATGTCCGTCTGTCTGTCTGTCTGTCTGTCCGTCTGTCTGTCTGTCTGTCTGTTGATGTATTTTTGTGTGCAAAGTACAGCTCGCAGTTTTAGTCCAATTGTCCTAAAATTTGGTATAGGGTCCTGTTTCGGCTCAAAGACGATCCCTATTAATTTTGGAAAAAGTCGTTTCAGATTTAGATATAGCCGCCATATATATTTTTCACCGATCTGGTCATAATTGGCGTGTATATCAACCGATCTTCCTCAAATTCCGTACATGTGAATATTTTATGAGTCTTGCAAAATATCAGCCAAATCGGTTCAGATTTAGATATAGCTCCCATATATAGCTTTCGCCCGATTTATACTCATATGACCACAGAGGCCAATCTTTTACTCCGATTTAATTGAAATTTTGCACAGGGAGTAGAATTAGCATTGTACTTATGCGTGCCAAATTTGGTTGAAATCGGTTCAGATTTAGATATATCTCCCATATATAGCTTTCGCCCGATTTACACTCATATGACCACAGAGCCCAATTTTTTTCTCCGATTTAGTTGAAATTTTGCACAGGGAGTAGAATTAGCATTGTTGCGATGCGTGCCAAATTAGGTTGAAATCGTTGCAGATTTAGATATAGCTCCCATATATATGTTTTTCTGATTTGGACAAAAATTGTCAAAATACCAACATTTTCCTTGTAAAATCGCCACTGCTTAGTCGAAAAGTTGTAAAAATGTCTCTAATTTTCCTAAACTTCTAATACATATATATCGAGCAATAAATCATAAACAAACTTTTGCGAAGTTTCCTTAAAATTGTTTCAGATTTAAATGTTTCCCATATTTTTTGTTTACTAACATTGTGTTCCACCCTAGTCCATTAGCCGACTTACATTTTGAGTCTATAGATTTTGTAGAAGTCTATCAAATTCTGTCCAGATCGAGTGATATTTAAATGTATGTATTTGGGACAAACCTTTATATATAGCCCCCAACACATTTAACGGATGTGATATGGTATCGAAAATTTAGATCTACAAAGTGGTGCAGGGTATAATACAGTCGGCCCCGCCCGACTTTAGACTTTCCTCACTTGTTTTGGTTTGCATTTTCTTTGATAGCAAATAAACGTGTATTTATAACAAACGGTTAAACGAATGTCTCGAATATTTATTATTGGCTATTTTGGTCTAACGAAAACTTCGTTATCCAAAATTTCGTTCCTCAGAAAAGAAACTAACTCTTTCTGTGTGCGAAGACTGATAGGAAGAGGTCAATTGGAAATACCCCGGAGTGGCATGTAGACTGCTCTAGACTAGTTCGAATTCACATTTTATTACAATGTACTACATGAAACTCCTCCAAGAGTGAACTCTCATGTCCGTCGACAAATAATGCTATGGTTGACACAACAATTGTTGTATTCTTCCTGTATGTTACAAAGGCATTGCATTGATCACTTAAACTAAGAAATTGAAATCCGTTTTGATTTTGAAAATAACTTCAAGTCCATTTTTTCAGAAGGATTATCGTTTTATCCTTCGAAATATTCTGTGAAGAATTTACAAGGAGCAGTGAAGCGGGCGGGTTCGGCTATTTATATTGTAAAATGTAACAGTAGAATTGTAATTTAATTTAAAATTACAAAGGTATTCCTTTGATTTAACAAGTAAGTAAAGTAGAAAGTCGGGCGGAGCCGACTATATCATACCCTAAACCACCATTACAGAATTAGTAATCATAAGCATTTGTGGGGTAACATATAGGTCTGGGAGATAAACCGCAGTTGCATATTTAAGAAAATTAAGGGGTACATGTCTATGGGTGCTTTGTGTCAATCTGACTATAGCTCATAGTCAATGTTGCCACGGAAAATGTTCGGTTTACCCTACAAGGACAAAAAAAGTTCCCTACTTTCCCATACATTCCCAAACAATTTTCCCAACTATATTTTTCGTTAAATTTAAAAAATTTTACAAAACAAAAATACTTTATTATCTTAAAACATGAATATGCAACGTATATAACATAGAATATAAATTTGCAATACCACCACGGTTGCGACAGTTGGTAGAATTCTACCCAAATTAGTAATCTTTTTTGTTAAATCTCTACAAAAATAAAATTTTGGAAAAAGTTTCTATAAACAAATTTTTGTGAGAAATTTTTCTATAGAAATAAAATTTTGACAATAAATTCTATAGAAAAAAAAATTTTGAGAAAAAATTCCACAGAGATAAAATTTTGAGAAAATATTTTGAAAAAAATTTCTATAGAAATACAATTTTGACAAAATGTTCTATAGAAATGAAATGTTGACAAAATTCTCTACTGGAATAAAGTTTACCACACATTGTTAAAGATCAAGCCTTGCCGGCTTCTAATATCCTCCTCTAGACCCACCAAAATGTAAAAATTATTACAAATTGTGTCCAAATGTCAAATGTCCTACATTGTGGCCCTACGTCCCTACGACGCTAAATATTAGAAAAACCCTACATATAGGGAATTTCCCCCACTTCTAGCAACACTGGCTGTGTTGATATTGCGCCTACGGAGTTAGTATGCCACTAATATTGATCCCATTATTAAAAAAAGAGAAAATCGTTAAATTAATGTGGGTAATAAATACAAATTTGTAAAAATCGAGCAATATTGTTATGTAAGAGCTACAAGTACGTATAAGTATGATCGGCTAGTACATCAAAATTTGAAATTTGAGTAACATTGGTTAATAAATAAGAGTACTATGGTCAAATTTGGGAAAATCGAGCGATGCATATATATTGGAGCTATATCTAAATCTGAACCAATATGCATAATATTTTGCGGGTTTGATTAATACCACAAAGGGTACCTTGTGCAAGATTTGAGTAAGATCAGTTAAGAAATGAGGCCTGTATGGTCAAACATAAGGTTATTAGGGGCGAATTTTTCAAAATCGGGTGATACATATATGGGAGCTATATCTACATCTGAACCGATTTCGATGAAATTTTGCACATATAATTAGTACTATAGAGGACTATATCTAGCCAACTTCTAGTAAGATCGGTTAATAAATAAGGGTTCTATGGCCAAATTTGGGAAAATCGGGCGGTACATATATATGGGAGCTATAGCTAAATCTGAACCAATTTCGATGATTTTTTGCACATATAGTTAGTGCTATAGAAGATTATATTTAGCCAACTTTGAGTAAGATCGGTTGATAAATAAAGGTTTTGTGGCAAAATTTGGGAAAATCGGGCGATACATATATATGAGAGCTATATCTAAATCTGAACCGATTTGGATGAAATTTTGCAGACTTGAAGGGCGATGGAAAAGATTACCTTTTGCCAAATTTGGTGACGATCCGTTTGAAAAAACGCGCAACGTGACCCCATTTGTCGAAATCGGGCGATACATATATATGGAAGCTATATCTAAATTTGATCCGATTTCTTCCAAATTCAATAGCGTTCGTCGTTGTGCCCAAAAAACTCCCTGTACCAAATTTCATCAAAATCGGTTAATAATTGCGACCGGAATCCTGTGAACAACAAATACATGGACAGACGGACGGACACCAAGCGCTAGATCGACTCAGGAGGTGATTCTGAGTCGATCGGTATATATTTTATGGGGTCTAAAATCAATATTTCTGGTAGGCACATTTTTTGGCCGATCAAACTTATTATACCCTGACCACTATGTGGTTTAGGGTATAAAAACGTATTTATTAATTTAAATAAAAATGCTACATTCGGTGTTAGAAATTAAATTTTTTGACAAATTAAGTTTTTTCTGCCTTTAAATAATTTGGTTATAAACTTGTAGTTATCTATAATTTCGTTTGGGTAATTTTACGTTTATGCGTAAAACCCATAAATGTCACGTGTCACCCTCACGCAAGTACTGGGCTAGGACACGTGCATTTTTGTATTTTCAATTGGAGGCTTAATTAATTATGGGACAAAACATACCCCTCGACATATTTGGAATGCAGTGAAGAGCAAATCACTTCAGCTGTACTGCCAATTTTGAAGTGCTCATCCACATTTAGTGTTTGCGTTCTATTGCTTAGATTCAAAAGTACAACGTATTTGTCATCAGTAGCCAACAGTTCTCTGAAATTGGAAATTGGTGAATCAGTGATTTGGGAGAATGTTGACGGTTACGCATACAACAGAGATTTTAAGTGCCTCGAACACATACCTAGAGTAGATAAGAATGTTATCGAGTATGGCTTTTATCTCAAGTTTTCCGTACTGCATTGAGGGTTCCTCTCGAAGTTTAATCAGCTTTTTGAACATTTGCAAATGACTGCGAGGGGCACGCAATTCATTGAAAGCATTCGTCTCCTTGTAGTTGTCTGCCACTGGTAGCCAAGTGTGGTCGCCATTGGTAAATCCTGCCATATAAGAAGTTCTTTCGGGATCACGGGAATAGCTCTCATAGGTTTGCGGACTGGAATTGCAGCCTTGGGTATAGACGGTTTCCTCCTAGGTTACCTTACCGTTTACCATGCCAATTTCTTCGCCACACGAATGTATACCTCCTATGGGTGACTTACATAATATGTCACAGCATTTCCGGGTAAAGTTTACAAAAGAATTGTAGACAGATCCATTCGATCCTCATCCAAGCGCGTGGAGTAACGAGTATTGTCGTGATTTCCCAAAACCCAGTTTGCTAAAACGCCTTCTGGCATAGAGTGCAGCCATCGCAGTATGTTATTTTTGATTTCTTCCGTTGTGGTATCTCTCAAAATATTTTGCATGAAATAAAAGTTGAATGGTATCATGAATCCATTGCGAATTCCATCGCCATAGTACAGTATAAAATTATCGAATGTAGTGTAGGTTTCGGTGAGAATGAGGATTGTAATGCCACCATGTTCTTTTTTATATTCATTCGTTAGTTCCCTCCACTGGTAAACCATATCAATGGACTCTGGTTGGTCCTGGGTATAGGTGTGATTCAGATGACACCAATCATCTGGATCTGGGCAAACAGTTATATCACCAATCACTGGTTCGCCTGGAAGGTTTCCATTTTCATCAGGTTCTTTTTTAAACATGAATGGCAAAGCGTCAATACGGAAACCCGAAATGCTCAAGTCCAACCAGTAGCGCATGACCTCCTTCATTTTGGCAACAACCAAAGGGTTACGGAAATTCAAGTCGGCTTGTTTTATTAACAATTGATGGAGATAATATTGTTGTCTTTGTTCGTTCCACTCCCATGCACTATAGCGGAATGCACTCTTCCAATTGATGGCGGTTGTCTTGCCTTTATGCCTTGCAGTTATGCCAAACATAAAAATCTTCATAGCCCTCCGAGCGATTGACCGACTTCTGAAACCATTCGCATTCGTCACTGGTATGGTTTGGCAAAAATCCAATATCACTCGTATCCCAACCTCTTTATTAGATTCTTGAAATTCTCCATTGTTCCATATTCAGGATGGATGGCATAAAAGTCGGATATATCGTATCCAAAATCTACCATGGGCGGTTTAAATATTGGCGACAGCCAAATGACAGTAAATCCTATGTCCTTAAGGTATTCCAACTTTTCTGTTACGCCCTTCAAGTCTCCTATGCCATCGCTATCACGAAATGATCGCGGATACACTTGGTAAAAATTTCTATTCTTCCACCAGTCCTTAGCGGAAATAAACGACAACCACATTAGATGCAATGATAGAGCACAAACATCTACTTCATTAGTGGATTGGTACTAGAGATTTATTTAAGTGTAAATATTATTCCTAAAAGAAAATTTTCCTTCCTTAAATACTTCTAGTTTTTTGTGACAATCACTGTCTTTCAAGACCTGTCATGAGTTATCCAGCGGCGCAAAGAGGGAGCACTTTCGATTTAAAGCCATCACGGAGCCCTTATTTTAGAGTCAATACTAACGATTATGGTTGAAAAACAGAATATCTCGATTGCGGCAGTCTATAGTCCTCCTAGACATAGTTCCAAATATGTAGGTTACTTAAAAATCCTAAATTATCTAAAACACAAACACATTATCGGTAGATACTTCAATGCAAAACATACTGCTGGGTGATCCAGACTTACACCAACGAAGGGTAGAGAACTGTTAGGTTAGGTTAGGTTATGTGACAGCCCGATGTATCAGGCTCACTTACACTATTCAGTCCATTGTGATACCACATTGGTGAACTTCTCTCTTATCACTGATTGCTGCCCGATTCCATGTTAAGCTCAATGACAAGGGATCTCCTTTTTATAGCCGAGACCGAACGGCGTTCCACATTGCAGTGAAACCACTTAGAGAAGTTTTGAAACCCTCAGAAATGTCACCAGCATTACTGAGTTGGGATTATCCACCGCTGAAAAACTTTTTGGTGTTCGGTCGAAGCAGGAATCGAACCCACGACCTTGTGTATGTAAGGCGGGCATGCTAACCATTGCACCACGGTGGCTCCCATATAAACCGATCCCCAGATTTGTCCTCCAGAGCCCCTTGGAAAAGCAAAATTCTTCCCATTCGGTTGAAATTTGGTACGTGATGTTACTAAAGGGTGATTCTTTTGAGGTTAGGATTTTCATGCATTAGTATTTGACAGATCACGTGGGATTTCAGACATGGTGTCAAAGAGAAAGATGCTCAGTATGCTTTGACATTTCATCATGAATAGACTTACGATCTGCAACAACGTCGAATTTTCAGTGAATGGGCCCTAGAAAAGTTGGCAGAAAATCCGCTTTTTTATCGACAAATTTTGTTCAGCGATGAGGCTCATTTCTGGTTGAATGGCTACGTAAATAAGCAAAATTGCCGCATTTGGAGTGAAGAGCAACCAGAAGCCGTTCAAGAACTGCCCATGCATCCCGAAAAATGCACTGTTTGGTGTGGTTTGTACGCTGGTGGAATCATTGGACCGTATTTTTTCAAAGATGCTGTTGGACGCAACGTTACGGTGAATGGCGATCGCTATCGTTCGATGCTAACAAACTTTTTGTTGCCAAAAATGGAAGAACTGAACTTGGTTGACATGTGGTTTCAACAAGATGGCGCTACATGCCACACAGCTCGCGATTCTATGGCCATTTTGAGGGAAAACTTCGGAGAACAATTCATCTCAAGAAATGGACCGGTAAGTTGGCCACCAAGATCATGCGATTTGACGCCTTTAGACTATTTTTTGTGGGGCTACGTCAAGTCTAAAGTCTGCAGAAATAAGCCAGCAACTATTCCAGCTTTGGAAGACAACATTTCCGAAGAAATTCGGGCTATTCCGGCCGAAATGCTCGAAAAAGTTGCCCAAAATTGGACTTTCCGAATGGACCACCTAAGACGCAGCCGCGGTCAACATTTAAATGAAATTATCTTCAAAAAGTAAATGTCATGGACCAATCTAACGTTTCAAATAAAGAACCGATGAGATTTTGCAAATTTTATGCGTTTTTTTAAAAAAAAAAGTTATCAAGCTCTTAACAAATCACCCTTTATATGCTATCCAACAACCATGCAGGAATTGGTTTCTATCAGTCCATAATTATATATAGCTCCCATATAATGTGGAACGCCGTTCGGACTCGGCTATAAAAAGGAGGTCCCTTGTCATTGAGCTTAACATGGAATCGGTCAGCACTCAGTGATAAGAGAGAAGTTCACCACTGTGGTATCACAATGGACTGAATAGTCTAAGTGAGCCTGATACATCGGGCTGCCACATAACCTAACCTAACCTATATATAATTATGGACCGATGTTTACCAATTTTTGCATGCTTGTTAGAGACCATATACTAACACCATGTACCAAATTTCAGCCGGATCGGATGAAATTTGCTTCTCTTAGAGGCCTCGCAAGCCAAATCGGGGGATCGGTTTATATGGGGGCTATATATAATTATGGACCGATGTGGACCAATTTTTGCATGGTTATTAGAGACCATATACTAACACCATGTACCAAATTTCAGCCGGATCGGATGAAATTTGCTTCTCTTAGAGCAATCGCAAACCAAATTTGGGGGTCCGTTTATATGGGGGCTATACGTAAAAGTGGACCGATATGGCCCATTTGCAATACCATCCGACCTACATCAATAACAACTACTTGTGCCAAGTTTCAAGTCGATAGCTTGTTTCGTTCGGAAGTTCGCGTGATTTCAACAGACGGACGGACATGCTCAGAATTTCACCACGACCCAGAATATATATACTTTAAGGGTCTTAGAGCAATATTTCGATGTGTTACAAACGGAATGACAAAGTTAATATACACCCATCCTATGGTGGAGCGTATAAAAATATGTATTTTCCATTTATATATATATATTTCCAGAATTTGCAGATTGTCATCAA
Source organism: Haematobia irritans (assembly GCF_050003625.1). Taxonomy (NCBI): domain Eukaryota; kingdom Metazoa; phylum Arthropoda; class Insecta; order Diptera; family Muscidae; genus Haematobia; species Haematobia irritans. Next base: position 78,042,972 of record NC_134401.1, on the reverse strand, counting down.
TATCATACCAATTTTACATTGCTTTGCCATTATTATACCCTCCATCATAGGATGGGGGTATATTAACTTTGTCATTCCGTTTGTAACACATCGAAATATTGCTCTAAGACCCCATAAAGTATATATATTCGGGGTCGTGGTGAAATTCTGAGTCGATCTAAGCATGTCCGTCCGTCCGTCTGTTGAAATCACGCTAACTTCCGAACGAAACAAGCTATCGACTTGAAACTTGGCACAAGTAGTTGTTATCGATGTAGGTCGGATGGTATGGGCCATATCGGTACACTTTTACGTATAGCCCCCATATAAAGGGACCCTCTGATTTGGCTTGTGGAGCCTCTAACAGAAGCATATTTCATCCGATCCGGCTGAAATTTGGTATATGGTGTTGGTATATGGTCTCTAACAACCATGCAAAAATTGGTCCACATCGGTCCATAATTATATATAGCCCCCTTATAAACCGATCTCCAGATTTGGCTTGCGAAGCCTCAAAGAGGAGCAAATTGCATCCGATCCGGCTGAAATTTGGTACATGGTGTTGGTATATGGTCTCTAAAAATCGTGCAAAAATTGGTCCACATCGGTCCATAATTATATATGGCGCCCATATAAACCGATCCCCAGATTTGGGTTGCGGAACCTCAAAGAGAAGCAAAATTCATCCAATCCGGCTGAAATTTGGTACATGATTTGGAACATGGTGTTAGTATATGATCTTTAACAACCGTGCCAGAATTGGTCCATATCGGTCCATAATTATATATAGCCCCCATATAAAACATTCTCCAGATTTGACCTCCGGAGCCTCTTGGAGGAGCAAAATTCATCCGATCCGGTTCAAATTAGGCACGTAGTGTTAGTATATGGCCACTCGAGCCAAAAATAATCTACCAAGATTTTATTTCTATAGAAAAGTTTGTCAAAAGTTTATTTCTATAGAAAGTTTTGTTAAAATTTTATTTCTGTAGAAATTTTTGTCAAAATTTTGTTTCTATAGAAAATTTTGTCAAAAGTTTTATTTCTATAGAAAATTTTGTGAAAATTTTATTTTTATAGAAAATTTTGTTAAAATCAGGGATCCGGAGCGGTCCATTTTTTTCGCTCCGCTCCGAGAAAAAAAAATCGCTCCGCTCCTCTTCGAGAAAATTATAGTACAAACATTGTATTATTTGTTCAATTGAGTTTTATTTTATTTAGAAAAATCGGGCGGTACATATATGGGAGCTGTAGCTAAATCTGAACCGATTTCGATGATTTCTTGCACATATAGTTAGTGCTATAGAAGATAACATTTCGCCAACTTTGAGTAAGATCGGTTGATAAAAAGGGGTTTTATGACCTAATTTGACAAAATCGGGCGATACATATATATGGGACCTATATCTAAATTTGAACCGATTTCGATGAAATTTTCAGACTTAAAGGGTGATACAGAAGATTATTTTGTGCTAAATTTGACGACGATCGGTTAGTAAAAAAAGTGCAACGTGACCCCATTTTTCGAAATCGGGCAATACATATATATGGGAGCTATATCTAAATTTGATCCGATTTCTTCCAAATTCAATAACGTTCGTCCTTGTGCCCAAAAAAAAAACTCACTGTACCAAATTTCATCAAAATCGATTAATAATTGCGACCGAAATCCTGTGAACAACAAATACATGGACAGACGGACGGATGGACGGACGGATGCCAAGCGCTAGATCGACTCAGGAGGTGATTCTGAGTCGATCGGTATATATTTTATGGGGTCTAAAATCAATATTTCTTGTAGGTTTAGGGTATAATGACTTTAAAACAATGTGTTGAAATATTTTATTAATTTTGAAGATTTTTTCAGAAATATTAAATCCATTTTGACTTCATTAAAACGAAATTTTCATTCATGTTAGGATACACATTTTTATGTCGAATCACTTAGCTATAAGGACAAACAGACTTCATTGAAAAGTTTAGAGACTTTTAGACAAGGAAAAACTTTTTTCAGAGAAATACGTCTTCTATTCTAAGCAAAATTCGTATTCGTATTTTAAGCATGTGAAATATTTGCCCTCCCGACAATATTCTTTGCGGTGCACCATCTACTATTTAATATGTGATAGAAACCAAATTTATGAAAATGGACCAAATTCTGTTTGGTCTGACCATCGGACTAAATTTAAAAATTAGAAATCTTTTGGACCAATTTTGGTCCGATCGGACCAAAACGGCAACGCTGATTGGAATTGAAAGTCTATACACAGAGTAGAAGTAACTACTCTCCGAAAGTTTTTTTTTTTGTTTTACAACAGACGTAGAGAAGAGGTTTTGTTATATTTGTAATGTGTGTGTGTTTATGTTTGCAACAACCTCCATCGACATCAGTCCGTGGTATACCTACGAATATTCTTACTCAGATCTAGTGTTACCTAATTTCGCTTTTTTCCCCTTTATTGTATAATAAATGTATATGCGCACATTTTTCAACCAAAATTGAAACTATCCATAATTTTAATTAAATTTTCGAGAACTAATATTAGAAATAAGAGAATGCTAGGATACAGTACAATACTAAAGCAAATGTGAATGAAAACAAGTATATACGGCCGTAAGTTCGGCCAGGCCGAATCTTATGTACCCTCCACCATGGATTGCGTAGGAACTTCTACTAAAGGCTGTCATCCACAATCGAATTACTTGGGTTGCGATAACACTTGCCGATGGCAAGGTATCGTAAAACTTTTTAGCACTGTCTTCTAAATTGTAAGTTAGCCCATACGGGGTATATATTAAACAAAAAAAGGCCGATTAAATACGTATATAATCTAGTTTGACAAAATTTTCTATAGAAATAAAATTTTGACAAATTTTCTATAGAAATGAAACCTTGACAAAATTTTCTATAGAAATAAAATTTTGACAAAATTTTCTATAGAAATAAAAATTTGACAAAATTTTCTATAGAAATAAAAACTTGACAAAATTTTCTATAGAAATAAAATGTTGACAAAATTTTCTATGGAAGTAAAATGTTGACAAAATTTTCTATAGCAATACAATTTTGACAAAAATTTCTATAGAAATAAAATGTTGATAAAATTTTGTATAGAAATGAAATTTTGACAAAATTTTGTAAAGAAATAAAATGTTGACAAAATTTTCTACAGAAATAAATTTTTTACAAAATTTTCTATAGAAATAAAATTTTGACAAACATTTCTATAGAAATAAACTTTTGACAAAACTTTCTATAGAAATGAAATTTTAACAAAACTTTCTAGAGTAATAAAATTTGACAAAATTTTCTATGGAAATAAAGTTTTGGTAGATTACAAAATTTTCTATACAAATAAAATTTTGACAAAATTTTCTATGGAAATAAAATTTTGACAAACATTTGTATAGAAATAAACTTTTGACAAAACTTTCTATAGAAATGAAATTTTGACAAAACTTTCTATAGTAATAAAATTTGACAAAATTTTCTATGGAAATAAAATTTTGGTAGATTATTTTTGGCGATATGGACCAATTTTTGTGTAATAAGTCATCGGCTATATATAACTAAAGACCGATATGGACCAATTTTTACATGGCTGTTAGAGGCCATATATTGACAAAATGTACCAAATTTCAACCGTATCGGATGACTTTTGCTCCTCCAAGAGGTTCCGGACGTCAAATCTGGGGACGGTTTATATGGGAACTATATATAATTATGGACCTATATGGACCAATTTTTGCACGGTTGTTAGAGACCACATACTAACACCATGTACCGAATTTTAACTGGATCGGATGAATTTTGCTCTTCCAAGAGGCTCCGGAGGTCAAATCTGGGGATCGGTTTATATGGGGGCTATATATAATTATGGACCGATATGGACCAATTTTTGCATGGTTATTAGAGGCCGTAAACTAACATCAGGTACCAAATTTCAACCGGATCGGATGAATTTTGCCCCTCCAAGAGGCTCCGGAGGTCAAATCTGGGGATCGGTTTATATGGGGGCTATATTTAATTACGGACCGATATGGGCCAATTTTTGCATGGTTGTTAAAAACCGTATACTAAGACCACGTACTAAATTTCAACCGGATCGGATAAATTTTGCTCCTCCAAAAGGCTCCGGTGGTCAAATCTGGGGATCGGTTTATATGGGAGCTATATATAATTATGGACCGATATGGACCAATTTTTGCATGGTTGTTAGAGGCCGTATACTAACATCAGGTACCAAATTTCAACCGGATGGGATGAATTTTGCCCCTCCAAAAGTCTCCGGAGGTCAAATCTGGGGATCGGTTTATATGGGGGCTATATATAATTATGGACCGATATGGACCAATTTTTGCATGGTTGTTAGAGACCATATACTAACATCAGGTACCAAATTTCAATCGGATCGGATGAATTTTGCCCATCCCAGAGGCTCCGGAGGTCAAATCTGGGGATCGGTTTATATGGGGGCTATATATAATTATGGGCCGATATGGACCAATTTTTTCATGGTTGTTAGAGACCGTATACTAAGACCATGTACCAAATTTCAACCGGATCGGATGAATTTTGCTGCTCCGGGAGGCTCCCCAAGCCAAATTTGGGGATCGGTTTATATGGGGGCTATACGTAAACGTGGTCCGATATGGCCCATTTTCAATACCATCCGACCTACATCAATAACAACTACTTGTGCCAAGTTTCAAGTCGATAGCTTGTTTCGTTCGGAAGTTAGCGTGATTTCCACAGACGGACGGACAGCCGGACAGACGGACAGACGGGCGGACGGACGGACATGCTTAGATCGACTCAGAATTTCACCACGACCCAGAATATATATACTTTATGGGGTCTTAGAGCAATATTTCGATGTGTTACAAACGGAATGACAAAGTTAATATACCCCCATCCTATGGTGGAGGGTATAAAAAGCATGCCCGGTTCCAAAGATTTTGTCTTTACTTTAACAGTTTGGGTATTAATTCCGAGCCAAAGAAGCGGAGAATACAAGTAAGGATACTTTACAGACGTAATTCTCTTCTAAATTTGGGGGTTATGTACTTGCTTCTAGGAAGCAAATGTTAATTTTTAATTTTTTTAGATTTTTTTTCGTCAGTTGTTATCAAAATCCTTTAAAACGAGTTATTTTTGTCCATATTAAGACTCGACTTCCAGTAGAAATTATGCGTCTTTAAAATAAAGTGTTGAAAAACATGTCTTATTTTTTAACGATTTTTTGCTTTGTAGGCAAGATGCAAAAAGAAACAAATTTAAAGACAATTTTACTAATTTTAAGGAATTTTTCTTAATTATTAAAGTCACGTTGAACTTACCTCAAAAATTTTATCTTTCATGTTATGATACACATTTTTAAGTAAAATCACTTAATTATAAGGACATTACAACTTCATTCAAAACTTTTGGACAAGAAAAAAAACTTTATTTTAGAGAAATGCGTCTTCCATGTTAAGCAAAATTTGCATTCTTATTCTAAGGACATGGAATCTTTGACTTCACGACAATATTTTTTTCAGTGTAGAAAACTAAAAAATTAAATATAAATAAGATCGTTTAATTGCATTTATTTGACGTTCATTACAAACATCTTTGTAGTAATACGGGATGAAATTGATCGAAAGTACTGTTGTTACTTTTACAACACATACAAGATATATATTTTGACTTGCCGTTTTTGAAAACAATTACTACAAAACACGTTGTGTTTTCCCCAATGTACGTACGTACAAAAATACATATCGTACATTTTAAACGTTTACTCACACTACGCTAAGTACTAGCTAAATTTGAAATTACCTACACAGTGTAATTTCAAAGTTACACATTTCATTCAAGTAATATTTTATTCGGAGCGGAGCGGTTTTTCATTAGGAAACCGCTCCGCTAAATGAAGTTTCTACGCAATCCATGATGGAGGGTACATAAGCTTCGGCCTGGCCGAACTTACGGCCGTATATACTTGTTTTTGTATTTGATTTGTTCAATGTTTCAATGTGTGGAATGTGTGGAAATTTCGGAAAGGAATTGTTACTAAAATTAAATTACTGAGCTCCTTAATACACCACTTGCGAAGTCGAGGGAGATACCAAAGTTGAAGACAGGGATAGATACCGTATGCGTGAGAAGGTTTCTACTGCCTCAGAACTCACTAAAGTTGAACCTATGGTTATTGCGAGAGTCACCGAGATCTCTGAAGAGGACATTCTTGATGACTCGATTGAAGCGGCTGATGTGACGGTTGTTGAAAATCTCGATAGTCCTACGGATCCTCCAGATAAATCTTCATCATTGTAAGGCTGCTTGTGCTGCCTTAAAAGTTCTCCTGATGAAAAGGGGACATAGACATAGTTCTTATTCAAGAACCATATGTTTATAGAAACAAAATATGTGAATTAAGTACTCCGGGGTTCAAACTATTGCAGTATATTGGTAATGATGTAAATCGAGCCTGTATAATTGCTAAAAACGAGCTTAACTTGTTTCTGCTTCCTTCAATGTGCAATGCAGATACTGTCGTTGCCAATTTAAAAATAGCCAAATGCAAATATTGGGTATCATCGGCCTACATGGGACATGACAGGGAGATGCCTCCATGTGCCGTTAAGACCTTAGTTGAGGAGTCACTAAAAACAAAGACGAAACTCATTATGGGATGCGATGCGAATGCGCATCATAGTATATGGGGAAATAGTGATACTAATGCAAGGGGAGAGTCGCTAATAGAGTTTATTTTGCGTACTAATCTGGTAGTTTGCAACAAGGGAGATGTCCCAACCTTTGTCACTAAAAACAGGCAAGAGGTTTTGGACATCACCGTGGCCTCGAAAGAACTGTATGAAACGATATCTGAGTGGCAGGTTTTAAGTGAACACAGCTTCTCAGTTCATCGCTACATCAGTTTCAAATTTGATGTTCATACCACCAAGACCATATTTCCGCCAAATGTTAGGAAAGCTGACTGGAATAGGAATAGGGAATCGTTCAATATGATGTTACCGGAAATAACAGAGACAAATATGAGAAATGTGCAAGATATCGAACACGCAGTGGAGCGGATTACTAAGGCCTTCAACATCTCACTGAAAGCTGCATGCCCTAGAGGGAAGCCAAGGGGGAAAAATCGACCACCATGGTGGTCTACGGTGTTAGGTAATATCACAATGGACTGAATAGTCTAAGTGAGCCTGAATCTTAATCGGGCTCCCACTTTAACCTAACCTAAACTAATATGAGGAATTCGTGCAGGAAGCTCTTTATCAAAGCAAAGTCCACCAGAGCTCCTGTGGATTGGGACGAATACAAAAAGAATCTGAGAGGATACAAGCGAGAACTGAGAAAGGCTCAGCATAACTCTTGGAATTATTACTGCAGTAGTATTGAGAACACGTCCGAGGCTTCCAGACTACGAAAGGTGCTAGCATCCACGAGCTAAGCTCCAGGTATCATTAAAACATCGGAGGGCAATTGGACGACGTCCAGTGAGGAGACGCTGGAGGTACTATTGGACACACATTTTCCCGGAAATCAGACGGTTGAACCATGCACTGGCGGTGCCACAGTGGCTCAGCGGTCGTTTCCTATCGAGGAAATTGTATCAGAATCTAGAATAAAATGGGCGTTAAATAGCTTTGGATCATTCAAATCCCCCGGACCTGATGGAGTTACTCCGGCGGAGTTACAAACTGTAACTGACAAAATTATCCCTTGGTTGTCGGCGATATATAAAGGATGTATTAACTTATCATATATTCCAGGAAAGTGGAGGGAAACAAAAGTCGTTTTCATACCTAAAGCGGGAAAAGCCTCTCACTCGAGGGCGAAGTATTTCTGACCAATCAGCTTATCCTCATTCCTACTTAAGACCCTGGAGAGGATGATAGATATTTATCTTAGAACTAGCATCGATTCAAGTTTGTTCTCGAAACGACAGCACTCATACTCGAAGGGAGGGTATAGTGAGACCACATTACATGAACTAGTCAGCTTTATTGAAAGCTCACTATCTGTCAAAGAATACACAATCGTGGCGTTTCAAGACATCGAAGGAGCGTTCAATAATGTCCGTCCGAGCTCGATAATAAATGGACTGACAACTCTGAATGTTGATACATGTATACTTAGGCTGTTAGACGAACTTCTATGTGAACAGAGGCACTCCCCAAGGAGGAGTTCTATCACCTCTTCTTTGGAATGTTGCTATAAATAACCTTCTGGTTACCCTAGAAAAAGAAAGGATAAAAGTGGTGGCATACGCAGATGATGTGGCTCTAGCAGTCAGGGGAAAATTACCATCCACAATCAGAGGTATTATTCAGAGGGCCCTCCGGATGACTGAGAAATGGACGAAAGACAATGGTCTTGGGGTAAATCCTGCAAAGACAGAACTAGTCATGTACTGCAAAGATCGCAAAACTCCCTCGGTTAGGCCCATTTCCTTCGGGGGTATTGAAATTCCCTTTGGTGAGTGTGCAAAATACCTTGGCGTTATTTTGGACAGGAAGCTGAACTTTAAGCTTAATATTGAAGAAAGGGCGAGAAAAGCAACGGTAGCTTTGTACTCGTGCAAAAAGGCAATCGGAAAAAAGTGGAGACTAAAAGCAAAAATTGTCCTTTGGCTACGCACGGCAGTGGTTAGATCTATAATGCTATATGGTGTTGTAGTCTGGTGGCCGGCACTTCACCAGCCAACAAGTTTAGACAAAGTTCAGCGTATGGCGTGTTTGTGTATATCAGGCCAAGACAGGAACAAATTCCTTTAAAGTCATGTTGCATCTATTGCCTTTACACATTTTGGCCAAACAGTCAGCTGCAACAACGGCTGTGCGGTTGCTCGAGCTATCGATGTGGTCGGAAAAAAGTTACGGTCGCAGTTCGGTCCTCAAAATAATGCCAGATGTGCCTAACGTAGTGGATTACACTTTGGCGAGTCCACTTTTCGACAAAAAGAAGGCTGTGTGAGAAGGCTGTTGTTCGATGGGAGAATGGCAAATGTTGGATGGGAGAATTGCAAGGGCTGTAACGGCACCAAGCAAATATGGCCCCATTTAAACTTAAACCGCACACTTGATATGCTAGTGTTCGCGAGATGTCAGATATCACTCCTGATATCTACTATAACGGGTCGCTGCCTGATAGGCGAATTTGAAAAAAACTATTGGTGCGAAGTATAATGACTACTGTATGAGCTGTCGTGATGCGGAGGAAAAGGAATCAATTAAACACCTCTTGTGTGAGTGTCCTGCATTTTGAGTAAGGCGTAAGCAAATTTTAGGGGCATATAGCTTTAGATTACTGGCGGACCTGGAAAACGTTAACTTAAGCAGTCTGTTAATGTTTTTGGAACAATCTGGTTGGTTCAACAAAAGAAAATAATAGAGAAGGTTCGCTAGAAGTGCCCATATGTAATAGGTACTTTTAGTTAATGTGGTATCACAATGGACTGAATAGTCTAAGTGAGCCTGAATCTTAATCGGGCTGCCACTTTAACCTAACCTACTTAATACACCTTTTTATGCTAAAAGACTACAACTGCAAAAGAAGATTATAAATCTGCAACCTGGAACTAAGAGTTGAACTTGATATTCTATGCAGGTAATGTTTAACAAAATTAACTTTTAATTTAACAAAATTTAATTCGAATTATTCTGTTTCCTTTCAGAAAAATTAATTTAGCCTACAGGCTGCTGATTTATTGGAAATCTACACACACAAAAATTTCACGAACATTTTTCCAATTAAAATTTTAATTGAGTTTTAAAAAATATTCAATTAAAAATTTAATTGATTCAACAAATTTTTTAATTGAAACAAAAATCAATCACAAAAATAATAGTACCAATTAATTTTTTAATTGGATCAATTAACTTTTTAATTTACCTGCAATTAATTTTTTAATTAATACTATCATTTCTGTGATTGAAGACATTTCAATTAAAAATTAATTGGATCAATTAATTTCGTGATTGAATCAGAAAAAAAATTTATGTGTGTAGGCGCATCTACATATTAGAAGGAACATGCTGACATGTTTATTATGATAAGGAAGATATTGATTTATATAGTTTATTTTTCACCCTTTTGTTGTTATTGATAGTAACTGTATGTGTAAGTTATGTTAGAATAAAACACACAAATGACAAGAACCTAATTTATTTGTCTATTACATTGTTCAAAAATTGAAAAATTATTGAATTTTATGTTAAAAACCAATCACGTTTTTAATTGATTCAATCACACAACTAATTGATTCCGAGACAAAATTCAATTAAATTTTTAATTAAAAATTGCGTTGGTTTTCATTCAAAATGGGTGATTGATACTAAAATTTTCGTGATTGAAGACATTTCAATTAAAAAAATTATTTAATAGGCGATTTTTCTGATTGAAGTCAAAAAAATTTGTGTATATGTAAAATCTTCAACTCAGCTATTCGTCTTAAGCATGTCCCAAGTTACTGGAAAGTGGCAGAAGTTCTAATGATCCACAAACATGGCAAAGATCCCTATGATGTAAGTTCTTACCGGCCTATTTCCTTCTTAACTGCCATTGACAACTTATTGGGAAGAATTATCTGCAACAGAGAAAAGAGAAAATTAATTCCAAGTCATCAATTTGGTTTTCGTAAAGGTCATTCGACAATCGAATGAAATACACAGAATGACGCAAGTAATAGAGAATGGCGCAAGTAAAGAATAGAAGGAAGTATGTTCAGCAATATTTTTATATATCTCAATGTGTTCAGCAATATTTTTAGATATTCTTCCAAACGATATTTGCAAACTTGTGGAATCATACTTAACTGATAGGTATTTTCGGATTAAGAACAGAGGAGAATTCACTGACTTATATTCAATATCTTCAGGTGTACCACAAGGCAGTACACTAGGACCTATATTATATCTCCTTTACACATATGATCTACTGAATGACGAGCTCAGCCTTATCGGAACCTTCGCAGATGATATAGTTATCTTGTCAAAAGGCACAGATACATCAATATCAACAAGGAAATTTCAACATACTGTTACAAAGATTGAAAACTGGACAAGGAAATGTAGATTTCACTTACAATAATATGGATATCAAACCTATTTTCATAAATGGTAATCAGGTACCAGTTGCAAACTCGGCAAAATATCTTGAATGTCCTTTGACGTAAAACTGAAATGGGAACCACACGTAAAGTTGAAAAGGAAACACCTTTTTATAAAGTATCGGCAATTAAATTGGCTTATGGGTAGAAACTCTAGACTCTCCATCCAGAACAAACTAACGATTTACAAGCAAGTACTAAAGCCAGTGTGGACATATGGAAGTCAACTCTGGGGCCATGTGGTCAAAGCGCCATGGTACATACGTAACACGGACTTACATCGAGACCCTAAGATAAATTCAGTGAGAGAAGAAACAATTCTACTGGCAAATCCCACGAAAATATACTTATTTCCCATAAAAATGAGGAAATCCCAAATCCGTCGATTGAGATGATTCAATCCGAATAATTCTATAATCTAAGCTGCACTGAACTCATAATTTAATCTAAAGAAATTACAGCTTAGTCTTACTTGAAATTAAAGACTACTTGTAGGGCATATATTTAAGCAATCATTTTATGTATAAATGAATAAATAAAAAAATCTGTGTATTTGCTAAGTGATATGCGCATGGTTACCGAAACCGTGCTGCAATGGTAGGTCATTATTCTCTGGCACACGGAATTATCAGGGGGATGCACCAGGTAAGCAGTTTTTCTATACTATCCCTGTATCCCCAAATTTATCTTTTGGCTCTCTAATTACTGCAAACATTTTTTCATATCATTTATTTGTAATTGTATTTATACAACCCTAGTGGGATGACAGCCTTTAGTAGAATTTTAGATGCATTGGCGAGTTTACACAAGATTTTGCCTGGCCTTACTTACGGCCGTATATACTTGTTTTTATATACTTACACTGAAAAAATATTGTCGTGAAGCTAATGATTTCATGTCTTTAAAATACGAGTTTTGCTTAGCATAAAAGACGTTTTTCTTTGATATAAAGTTTTTTTATCTTGTCCAAAATCGACAAACTATACAATGACATCGCTTTGTCCTTATAGTTATGAAATTCGACTTAAAATTGCGTATCCTAATATGAAAGAAAATTTGGAATATGTTTTCAATACTTTAGTTTTAAAATGTTATTTATTTAAAACGTAGCATAATTTCTACTTGTAGTCCACTCTAAATTTTGAAATTTAAGTTGTTAAGACCTTTTAATGGATTTTGATAGCACATAAATGATGATTGTGTTATTATACCCTTCAGAACTACTGTGGTACTGGGTATAATAAGTTTGTGCTTTTGTATGTAACGCCAAGAAGGAACAGTCGTATAGTATATTATCGTATATTTAGCGATGTTCGTCTGTCTGTTCATGTATTTTTGTGTGCAAAGTACAGCTCGCTGTTTAGGCCCGTTTGGCATAGGGGCTTATTTTAACTCAAAGACAATCACTATTGATTTTGGATTTGGATAACGAACAAATATATAGTTATCACCGATCTGGTCATAATTGGCTAGTTTATCAACCGATCTTCTTCAAATTTCATACATCCGAATATTTCAGAGTTAGATGTAGCTCCCATATACAAAGGGTGATACGGTCAAAATTTGGTCAAGGGAAAACGCATGTAAATCGGTGAAATCGTTTATTTAAAATATCAAATTAAATTTCTTTTTCAAGTTCAATTAGTATAAAATTCAGGAAAAATATTCAGTTAGGCTTTCGCTTTTCCAAATCCGAATTGCCGGGCCTCACGCTTGACACCTGCCATCAGATTTTGTACAGCCACCTTGTCCACCTTCTTCGCCGCAGAAAGCCAGTTTGCCTTGAACTGCTGCTCGTCCTTAGCAGTTTTTTTGGTCTTCTTTAGGTTCCGCTTGACAATAGCCCAGTATTTCTCAATTGGGCGGAGCTCTGGCGTGTTGGGAGGGTTCTTGTCCATGGGAACCACCTGCACGTTGTTGGCGGTGTACCACTCCATGGCCTTTTTACCGTAATGGCAAGATGCCAAATCCGGCCAAAACAGTACGGAACAAACGAGTTTCTTCAGGAAAGGCAGCAGAGGTTTATTCAAACACTCTTTCACGTAAATTTCTTGGTTGACAGTCCCGGAAGCTATGAAAATGCTGCTTTTCAAGCCAAAGGTACAGATGGCTTGCCAAACCAGACATTTCTTTGCGAACTTTGACAGTTTTATGTGCTTGAAAATATCTGCTACCTTTCCCCTTCCTTTTGCCGTATAAAACTCCTGTCCCGGAAGCTGCTTGTAGTCGACTTTGACGTAGGTTTCGTCGTCCATTACCACGCAGTCAAACTTCGTCAGCATCGTCGTGTACAGCCTCCGGGATCGCGCTTTGGCCGTCGTATTTTGTTTATCATCGCGAGTTGGAGTCACTACCTTCTTGTAAGTCGATAGTCCGGCTCGTTTTTTGGCTCGATGCACGGTTGTAGGCGATACACCCAGCTTATTTGCGGCATCTCGGAGAGAGAGGTTAGGGTTTCGCTTGAAACTACCGGCAACTCTCTTTGTCGTCTAAGCGGCTTCCGGTTTTCGATTTCCCCCCGATCCAGACTTCATGGCTGTCGACAAACGTTCCCCAACCACTTTAATTACATTTGTAACGGTTGATTTGGCAACTTTTAGTGATTTTGCCAGCTTTGCGTGCGAGTAGCTCGGATTTTCGCGATGCGCGAGCAAAATTTTTATACGCTGCTCTTCTTGCTTGGACGGCATTTTGACAACTGAAAAGTGAATTCCAAAATCAAAATAGGAGCAACATTCTACACACACACACCTTCAAAATGAGGGGTGTTCAGGTTTTTTAAATGCAAACTTGAAAGAAATACGTCAAGTTTATATTGACCAAATTTTGACCGTATCACCCTTTATCTTTCGCCCTATATAAAAGTTTACTTGGATTCAAAGATTTTGACCTTCCCTTAAGTATTTTGGTATTGAGTCTGAGCCAAAGATGCTTATTCCTTAAAGTAAAGACATTTTTAGGGACCTATATAGTTTTAAATCTAGATGCAATAAAACTAAAATAGGATACAGTTCTCATTTATCGTTTTTTGCGATATTTTAATATAGCTATTCACGTACAAAAAGAAAATGCCAGTTTAAAATTCCAACACTCAGAAAAACAGTGAGGACATTTTTTTATAGCCGATTTAACTTTATTTTAGTTCATGAAAATTAGTTGATTATAGTTAAATTTTGCCAAATGCGAAAAAAATTACTTTATTTTAATTAGTTTTTGCTTTAATGACGTGAACTAAAACTGAGAAAAAAGATTTATAAAAATGAAGTACACAATTTTACTAAATTTAAATATACATATTTCAGACATTGGGTGAAGTTTGCTTAAATTGCGTTCATAAATTTCCGAAATTAGTGAATTTTCCTATTTTGAACTGCAACTTGTCTTGACAAGAATTATAAATTAATCATGCTACAAATTTGTAAAATATTTTAGTTAAAATATTCTAATATAAAACTACGTTTTCTTTCATGGTGGATTCACATTTTTCTGGGTGAAATTTTAGTAAAGGAAGTCAGAATTATCAATTTATAAGAAATTTTGCTAAATTTGAGGAAACTTGGTTTTAGTTCGGTGTTTGTTTATTTTTACGATTGCTTTGTTATCAGTGAATAAAATTTTCTCAGTAGTAAATTCTTATACCCATCGAAGAAAACAGTGTTAGTAAAATTCCAATGCTTATTCTAGTTAATGAACTATTAATAACTGCTTTCAGTTTAGGATGTTTTTATTAAAACAAGTAAATTTTATTATTTTACACAAAAATTTAACTTAATGGAAATAAAGTGGCTAAACTAAATTGATGAAATTTTTTTTTTTTTTTAGTTCGAAGGCACTTTTTTGGGTGTAGGCTAATATTATTTCAGTGCAGACTGTGCACTTATATTCTTAAGATAGCCATTTTATGTTTACAATGTTAACTTGTACTGAGCATATTACGAGCCCATAACTCTCAATAATGTATAATGATATGCAATTGTCTTCTTGTTGTATATTTCCAACCGCAAGTCCAATTAAAAATATGAAATATGCATAATTGAAAAGGGGTATGCTCCCATAATGTAATTACAAACGCATTCCTATACAAACAGCATATGACACGAACGACAAGAAACCGCAAGAGATACTGCAAAAAATAATAATCAACAACTTTGCTGAATAATGTTATGCTGGTACCAGTTCAAATATTGACACGTACACGATTTACAATCAGAATTAACTATGTTTATTGATTGACTGCATACAGGTGATACAAAGAGTTTGAGATACAATTCCATTTTTTTTTATCGAATTGCGGTTACGAAGAAATCTTTTGCCTTAAAATGGCATCACATCAAATTTGTTTTGAATGAGATTTTAATTGAGTCAATAATCTCTAGTTTTACGAGAAAAATTTGATTTTATATTGTATACAATTGAGTGAACAGTGGCACTGCTACAAGCGGACATCCAGACTATCCGGACAAGCTGCAGTATCGATTATGTTTTCGAACATAACTTATAGTGTGGCCAATATCTGGGATATGTTTGACTCGAGCACTGCGTCCGGATAAACTTATAGTCTGGAGGGTGTAATGTTCGAAATTAATTTCCAAAATCTGTCATGCTATTAGGAGTACCCTATGGTATTATGTTTGCACTCAAACCTCTGGTAAAAACATCACGGAGATTCTGAGCAATAGACTAAATTATGCGGAGATTGCAAGTGAGAGAGATTGGGAAACATATTCATAACAGAGTTATGTTAGGCAATCATATAACAGAGCCTCCAATTTCATCTCTCCTATAACTATAGGTATAACAGAAATTAAATAATAATGAGAAGAGGACAATGGAGCATATCAAAATTTTTTTTTAAATTCTTTTTGCTATTGTTTTTTGGTTCTCGCTGGCATAAATTGAATAATAATACACTGAAAAAAAGTAAACTGTTTTATGGGAAGAATAAACTAATTCGTACGAAAATTGTACTAAATTTTACTCCATTTCCACAAAGCATTGTTAAAACCAGGAAAATTTAATGCCCCGTTGTACTTTTTAACTGCAGTTCTCGAAATTGCACCCTCTCATAGAAGAAGAAATTAACTAAAATTAAAGAAGAAACTCATTGGCGCCAAATCATGACCATTTTAACCATACAGTAGTTCATTCTTATTATTTTTGGGAATCGTACGAAAATTTTGATTTGCTTTAGTTCATATTGAACTTATGTGTACGGTCATTGAACTTTATAATCACGTTTAGTTCTTAAAATGTTTGAGACATACTTAAAAAAACGAAATTTTCATTGGGCTGGGGAAATTTCCCAAAAAATAATAAAATTTAACTACAAACAAATAATTTTTTTTGCAATAAAAATAAGTTTAATTTAGCGTTAGTTTAACTACGGAAATTTTTTTCTGTGTAATGAGTTGGTGAGGGGCATAAATGAGAAACGGCATTTTTTTACGTTCAGATTTTTTTAGGAGACTTGCTTATAAATTGATGTCGAGTTTTTTCTTAAACTGTACTTCGACAAGCAAAGATCTCAAGATAAAAAGAGACAATCAGAAATTATTAAGACTTAACTAAAACAATTGTCTCAAAAAATTCTATTACGGAAAATTCCATTGAATAAAATAAACCGGAATTGACAATAGAGAAAGAAATCATAGAAAGTATTCACGACGTGTCTAAAAAGATCAATTAAATTCCGTGAAGACTACGATTTGAAATTGTTAAATTAATCCAACGTCAAATAAAAAATAAAATTCTGAAAATTTGTTTACTGGAAGTAGAAGTAGAATTAAAAACAAAATTCTGAAAATTTGTTTGCTGGAAATAGAAGTGGTTTTGGAATTTTCAACGCGCTGCTAATTGTACACGGAAAAAATTTTCACGAAAATTTTTCCAATTAAAATCTTAATTGAGTTTTAAAAAATATTCAATTAAATATTTAATTTATTCAATAAACTTTTTAATTGAAACAAAAATTAATCACAAAAATTAATAATATCAATTAATTTTTTAATTGGATCAATTATTTTTTAATTGACTTTTAATTAATTTTTTAATTGATACTATCATTTCTGTGATTGAAGACATTTCAATTAAAAATTAAATGGATTAAATAATTTCGTGATTGAATCAGGAATTTTGTTTTGTGTGTATCCAATTCAAAATATCTGTACCGGTCCGATATTGATCGTCCACAAACTAAAGCCAATGAAGCCTTCTACAACCTAAATTCTGGATGAGGTCTTGAAAACGCTTTAACAAAAGATATAAAAAAAGAACAAAAAAACAAATATAATAAAAAACAAGTAAGGAAAGTCTAAAGTCGGGCGGGGCCGACTATATTATACCCAGCACCACTTTGTAGATCTAAATTTTCGATACCATATCACATCTGTCAAATGTGTTGGGGGCTATATATAAAGGTTTGTCCCAAATACATACATTTAAATATCACTCGATCTGTATAGAATTTGATAGACTTCTACAAAATCTATAGACTCAAAATTTAAGTCGGCTAATACACTAGGGTGGAACACAATGTTAGTAAAAAACAAGTAAGGAAAGTCTAAAGTCGGGCGGGGCCGACTATATTATACCCTGCACCACTTTGTACATCTAAATTTTCGATACCATATCACATCCGTCAAATGTTTTGGGGGCTATATATAAAGGTTTGTCCCAAATACATACATTTAAATATCACTCGATCTGGACAGAATTTGATAGACTTCTAAAAAATCTATAGACTCAAAATTTAAGTTGGCTAATGCACTAGGGTGGAACACAATGTTAGTAAAAAAATATGGGAAACATTTAAATCTGAAGCAATTTTAAGGAAACTCCGCAAAAGTTTATTTATGATATATTGCTCGATATATATGTATTAGAAGTTTAGGAAAATTAGAGTCGTTTTTACAACTTTTCGACTAAGCAGTGGCGATTTTACAAGGAAAATGTTGGTATTTTGACCATTTTCGTCGAAATCAGAAAAACATATATATGGGAGCTATATCTAAATCTGAACCGATTTCAACCAAATTTGGCACGCATAGCTACAATGCTAATTCTACTCCCTGTGCAAAATTTCAACTAAAGCGGAGTTAAAAATTGGCCTCTGTGGTCATATGAGTGTAAATCGGGCGAAAGCTGTATATGGGAGTTATATCTAAATCTGAATCGACTTCAACCAAATTTGGCACTCATACCTACAATGCTAATTCTACTCCCTGTGCAAAATTTCAACAAAATTGGAGTTAAAAATTAGCCTCTGTTGTCATATGAGTGTAAATCGGGCGAAAGCTATATATGGGAGCTAAATCTAAATCTGAACCGATTTCAACCAAATTTGGCACGCATAGCTACAATGCTAATTCTACTCCCTGTGCAAAATTTCAATTAAATCGGACTAAAAGATTGGCCACTGTGGTCATATGAGTGTAAATCGGGCGAAAGCTATATATGGCAGCTATATCTAAATCTGAACCGATTTCAACCAAATTTGGCACGCATAGCTACAATGATAATTCTACTCCCTGTGCAAAATTTCAATTAAATCGTAGCGAAAAATTGGCCTCTGTGGTCATATGAGTGTAAATCGGGCGAAGGCTATATATGGGAGCTATATCTAAATCGGAACCGATTTCAACCAAATTTGACACGCATGGCGACAATGCTAATTCTACTGCCTGTGCAAAATTTAAACTAAATCGGAGCAAAATATTGGCCTCTGTGGTCATATGAGTGTAAATCGGGCGAAAGCTATATATGGGAGCTATATCTAAATCTGAACCGATTTCAACCAAATTTGGCACGCATAGCTACAATGCTAATTCTACTCCCTGTGCAAAATTTCGACCAAATTGGGGTAAAACTCTGACTTCTGGGACCGTATTAGTCCATATCGGGCGAAAGATATATACGGGAGCTATATCTAAATCTGAACCGATTTCAATAAAATTTGGCACACTTGACTATAGTACTAATTGTTCTTCTTGTGCAAAATTTTAAGCAAATTAGGGTACAACTCTGGCTTCTGGGGCCATATAAGTGCATATCAGGCGAAATATATATATGGGAGCTATATCTAAATCTGAACCGATTTCTTCCAAAATCAATAGGGATCTATTCTGAGCAAAACACATACTTGTGTCAAATTTGAAGTCGATTGGACTAAAACTGCGACCTAGACTTTGATTACAAAAATGTGTTCACGGACAGACGGACATCGCTATATCGACTCAAGAGACCACCCTGAGCATTTTTGCCAAAGACACCATGTGTCTATCTCGTCTCCTTCTGGGTGTTGCAAACATATGCACTAACTTATAATACCCTGTTCCACAGTGTGGAGCAGGGTATAAATATGGGAAACATATAAATCTGAAGCAATTTTAAGGAAATTTAGCAAAAGTTTATTTATGATTTATCGCTTGATATATATGTGTTACAAGTTTAAGAAAATTAGGGTCATTTTTTCAACTATTCGACTAAGCAGTGGCGATTTTACAAGGAAAATGTTGGTATTTTGACCATTTTTGTCGAAATCAGAAAAACATATATATGGGAGCTATATCTAAATCTGAACCGATTTCAACCAAATTTGGCACGCATAGCAACAATGCTAATTCTACTCCCTGTGGAAAATTTCAACTAAATCGGAGTAAAAGATTGGCCTCTGTGGTCATATGAGTGTCAATCGGGCGAAAGCTATATGTGGGAGCTATATCTAAATCTGAACCGATTTGGATGATATTTTGCAAGTTTTTCGAGACTCATAAAATATTCGGATGTACGGAATTTGAGGAAGATCGGTGAAAAATATATATGGCAGCTATATCTAAATCTGAATCGATTTTTTCCAAAATCAATAGGGATCGCCTTTGAGCCGAAACAGGACCCCATACCAAATTTTAGGATAATCGGACTAAAACTGCGAGCTGTACTTTGCACACAAAAATACATCAACAGACAGACAGACAGACAGACAGACAGACGGACATCGCTAAATCGACTCAGAATTTAATTCTAAGACGATCGGTATACTAAACGATGGGTCTCAGACTTTTCCTTCTTGGCGTTACATACAAATGTACAAACTTATTATACCCTGTACCACAGTAGTGGTGAAGGGTATAATAAAATAACCTCAAAATATTGTATATTGAAGTATATTCAAAATCAAAGTATTATTTTTCAAAATTTATATTTTATCACAAGAAATTACCATCAACACTACTTATTTTATACCCTAAACCACAAGGTGGTCAGGGTATAAAAACTTTTGATCTAATATTGAATTTTAACTTTTTTCCGAATTACATTATTCCCATTAATTATGTTACAAAAAATTAATAACAACATTCACAGCAATAAGTTCCAGAGTCTACAACTGTTGTGAGTTTTGGTGAGATGTACTCTATGATAGTTATATGTTAAAACATAGTAAAAATAAGAAAAATATTGGGAATATATTATGACGTAGAAAAAAATACAAATAATACAAGAATACAATCAATGTAGCATATTTAATTTTACATATTACTGTAAAACAAAACAATCAAAACGATGATCTCTTTTGTTCTTATTTTGTTATTTAACATTTGCTTTCTATTATGTTATAAAGGGTGATTCTTTTGAGGTTAGGATTTTCATGCATTAGTATTTGAAAGATCACGTGGGATTTCAGACATGGTGTCAAAGAGAAAGATGCTCAGTATGCTTTGACATTTCATCATGAATAGACTTACTAACGAGCAACGCTTGCAAATCATTGAATTTTATTACCAAAATCAGTGGCAGAAAATCCGCTTTTTTATCGACAAATTTTGTTCAGCGATGAGGCTCATTTCTGGTTGAATGGCTACGTAAATAAGCAAAATTGCCGCATTTGGAGTGAAGAGCAACCAGAAGCCGTTCAAGAACTGCCCATGCATCCCGAAAAATGCACTGTTTGGTGTGGTTTGTACGCTGGTGGAATCATTGGACCGTATTTTTTCAAAGATGCTGTTGGACGCAACGTTACGGTGAATGGCGATCGCTATCGTTCGATGCTAACAAACTTTTTGTTGCCAAAAATGGAAGAACTGAACTTGGTTGACATGTGGTTTCAACAAGATGGCGCTACATGCCACACAGCTCGCGATTCTATGGCCATTTTGAGGGAAAACTTCGGAGAACAATTCATCTCAAGAAATGGACCGGTAAGTTGGCCACCAAGATCATGCGATTTGACGCCTTTAGACTATTTTTTGTGGGGCTACGTCAAGTCTAAAGTCTACAGAAATAAGCCAGCAACTATTCCAGCTTTGGAAGACAACATTTCCGAAGAAATTCGGGCTATTCCGGCCGAAATGCTCGAAAAAGTTGCCCAAAATTGGACTTTCCGAATGGACCACCTAAGACGCAGCCGCGGTCAACATTTAAATGAAATTATCTTCAAAAAGTAAATGTCATGGACCAATCTAACGTTTCAAATAAAGAACCGATGAGATTTTGCAAATTTTATGCGTTTTTTTAAAAAAAAAGTTATCAAGCTCTTAACAAATCACCCTTTACTTTTACTTTAAATTAAAGATTATTCAACAGTTTGAAGTACATACTAAAATTTATATTGTATACATGATTCCTTTTACTTAATACATTAAATATGAAAAAATGAATTGCTGAATTTAGACTTTTCTTCTTATCTGGTGGGTAAAGGCGTTATGGGATCTTCTACAAACATTTAAGTCAAGAAGATATTGGTAGTGTGGGTGAAAGAGGATACCACTTGTCACCTATGCGTGTCCGAATCATTAATGCATTAAATACCCCATTTTAATATTAAATTATTATATACTGTTCATTCACTCATTTAGTTTTCGTACTAATCCGAGGTAACAGAGACTCATTTAATTAAAGTACACCGGTAGAAAAATGTTTCGTACTATTAACGAACGGGCTTCGTTGATTATTTTTCGTTAATATGACGAACTTTTTCGTTATAAGAACGAAAGTGATCGTTAATACAACGAAATCAATCGTTAAAAGACAATTTTATGTTTTGGTTTTTCGTTACATTAATGAAACACGTTTCGTTAATATTACGAATATTAACTTTGTATTTTTTCAAGAATTATAATAAAAAAATTTCCAAGATGAAATTATTATAATCATTTGCAGATAGAGGGTAACTTTTGGAAACTTTTAGCCCTTAAAACAGTCGTTTTATATACTCCGAAACTGGAATTGTAAATTTCATTTATAAAACGAAAGCGATCGTTAATATAATGATTAGGGATCGTTAAAAATAAATTTTAAATTGTTAATTTCGTCATATTAATGAAATATGTTCATTAATAATACGAATGGGAGTTTGAGTATTTCTGCCTCTCCTTACTCTCTCTCTAAAACGTCTCTCCATACTCTCTCTAATACGTCTGTAGCGTCTATGTAATTTGTACATACACATCTAAGCATGACAATAAGCACATGTTTGCGTGTGCGTCTTGAAAAACAAACGGTAAAAAGTTCAACAGAAACTTGTCTGATGGGCAAACCTTAACAACATTTACGTTCTCTTCGCTGAAGAGTGCACAGGCTCATTACAGTTTCGTTGTGAATAATAAACATAGATGGGTGAGGTGAGTTAAATTGGTGTTTTTTTGTACATTCGCAAGAAATTTTTGATCTTTAGTGAAAATGCCCCGGGGAAGTGAACTTTCAAATCAAGGCATATTAAAGAGGTAAAGTCATGCAATCAGGTGACTAATATCGACATTCATCTTGTCAAAGGCTTTGTTTACGTTTAGTAGGTTTGTTTACATTCTTTGTGTACATAAATATTACAATACAACAACACTACACATACACAAAATGTCAACTTAAGTGACCTGCCATTTTAGTTTGACTTTGTAAATATCATGGGGTGTACACACGTTTGCTCGTGACTTTACCTTTAATTAATATGCCTTGCTTTCAAATGAAGAAGGCGGAACAATTACCGTAACGAACCTTGGTTCCAGAAAAATTGGTAAATGGACACGGCGATACGATTATCACTTTTTTTGATCTTAGAAATAAGATGCTTTTTTTCTTAAGTGAAAGTCACAATACATGATAATTAAATTACTTAATTTATCAGTAAATATTATTTCCTACTGTTTTTCTACCAGTGTAGTTAAATTTCCCCAAATACTATGATGTGCATTTGCATCGCATCCCATAATGAGTTTTGTCTTTGTTTTTAGTGACTCCTCAACTAATCTCTTAACGGCACAGGGTGGCATCTCCCTATCATGTCCCATGTAGAACGAAGATACCCAATATTTGCATTTGGATATCTCTAGACTGGCTACGACAGTGTCTGCATTGCTCAATGAAGGAAGCAGAAACAAGTTTAGTTCGTTTTTAGCAATTATACATGCTCGATTTATATCATTACCGGTATTATGCAAAAGTTTGAAACTCGGAGTGCTTAATTCACAGATCTTGTTCTTATAAAGGGTGATTTGTTAAGAGCTTGATAACTTTTAAAAAAAAAAAAACGCATAAAATTTGCAAAATCTCATCGGTTCTTTATTTGAAACGTTAGATTGGTCCATGACATTTACTTTTTGAAGATAATTTCATATAAATGTTGACCGCGGCTGCGTCTTAGGTGGTCCATTCGGAAAGTCCAATTTTGGGCAACTTTTTCGAGCATTTCGGCCGGAATAGCCCGAATTTCTTCGGAAATGTTGTCTTCCAAAGCTGGAATAGTTGCTGGCTTATTTCTGTAGACTTTAGACTTGACGTAGCCCCACAAAAAATAGTCTAAAGGCGTCAAATCGCATGATCTTGGTGGCCAACTTACCGGTCCATTTCTTGAGATGAATTGTTCTCCGAAGTTTTCCCTCAAAATGGCCATAGAATCGCGAGCTGTGTGGCATGTAGCGCCATCTTGTTGAAACCACATGTCAACCAAGTTCAGTTCTTCCATTTTTGGCAACAAAAAGTTTGTTAGCATCGAACGATAGCGATCGCCATTCACCGTAACGTTGCGTCCAACAGCATCTTTGAAAAAATACGGTCCAATGATTCCACCAGCGTACAAACCACACCAAACAGTGCATTTTTCGGGATGCATGGGCAGCTCTTGAACGGCTTCTGGTTGCTCTTCACTCCAAATGCGGCAATTTTGCTTATTTACGTAGCCATTCAACCAGAAATGAGCCTCATCGCTGAACAAAATTTGTCGATAAAAAAGCGGATTTTCTGCCACTGATTTTGGTAATAAAATTCAATGATTTGCAAGCGTTGCTCGTTAGTAAGTCTATTCATGATGAAATGTCAAAGCATACTGAGCATCTTTCTCTTTGACACCATGTCTGAAATCCCACGTGATCTGTCAAATACATGAAATGCATGAAAATCCTAACCTCAAAAGAATCACCCTTTATATGTATGATTTTTGAACAAGAACTATATCTATGTCTCCTTTCATCAGGAGAACTTTTAAGGCAGCACAAGCGGCCTTACAATGGTGAAGATTTATCTGGAGGAACCATAGAACCATCCAAATTTTCAACCACCGTCACATCAGCCGCTTCAATTGAGTCATCAAGGGCTTCCTCTTCACAGATCTCGGTGACTCTCGCAACAATCCACGGTTCAGCTTTGGTGAGGTTTGAGCCTGTAGAAACTTTCCCGCATACGATTTTCGCCATAGTCTGCAGTTTTTATGTCTCCTTCGGCTTCGCTAAGAGATTTTTTCACTGCTGACTCTACCGGAGGCTTGTACGTTTCGGAATCCTCTGGCTGATCGCTTTTGTATACCATCATATGGATATCATGAAAGCCATAACTTACACGTCCTTGGGTCTGGGCTAGATTTGGCAGCGAAACACCGTATGTCGCACAGTGTCGTGTTTTCATATAAACGGCGGCCAAAAATAGAAGGAGTTATCGTAGAAGAATGAAAACTGGTACACATTATTATTATAAGTAGGAAAGGAAAAAAAAGGAAGTTTTGCGAAAATCGGCCCAAGGACTCGCCCACCTCCCATATATCCTGAAATGAAAAACCTTATATTTTGCAAAATTGTTCTTGGAATTGAACCAAATTTGGCTCGATTTATCTCTGATATATTACTGATAACTGTGGAGAGTTATATGAAATTATCTCAAAGGACACGCCCACCTCCCATATATCCTGAAATCAACAAAAAATTACATTTTCCAAAATTTTTGGTGAAATTGAACCAAAGTTGGCTTGATTTGTCCTTGATGAATTTTTGATTAGTAAATTTAATTTCATTTAATTATCTTACAAAATACGTCTACATCCCATATGTCCTTGATACCAAATAAGAAAATCATTTTCTATATTGTAAATATATATATATATATATAGGTGTGTTCCTTTACTTTACTCGTAGTAAAAAGTAGTAAAAGAGAGAAATATTGAAAATCCTCTCATATTTCTATATTTGTTAAATGTACAGGAACGAAAATATAGTAAAAATTGTAAAAATGTCAAATAAAAAACAAAAGAAGCATTGTGATTTGAATAAATATTTTCAAAACATGTAGGTAAATTAAATACTTTTATATCGAATTTTTTTTTGACAAATGGCAGATTTTTTGCAGGAAACTTTGAAATCCTTATTACGATAGAAAGAAGCTATGGTTTTTACTTTGTTATAAAAAGTATTCCTTTTGCAAAATTTTTAATCAAAATAAAACTCTGGCTTCTGGGCCATAAAGTAGAGTAATATCTGTTGTAATCAGGCTACTTCCTTCAATAATGAACCTATAGTGCTGAAATTTTAACAGACACGTTTTTCTTCTACATGCAGGTCAATTTTGAAGATGGGACTACTTCGGCCTAAGTTTCGATTTTGCTTCCATATGAACCGACCCCCGAATTGGGGTCTTCATGACATAGACATTAAAACTTTTATCCGATTTGCATGAAATTCAAAACGTAGGGGTACTTTTGGTACATTAAAGGGTGTGCCGAATTTGGTGTGAGTCGGTCAATGTTTTGGTACTTTTTTCGAAACAAGTGGTATTTCGAAACAAGGGGTTCGGCATTGTTTTGAAATTCCAAATTGTGGAGTCTACACGTTAAATCTAAAGCACAAAGGTGCACAAAATTTTCCTCCAGAATACGTAGAATTTTATAAGGAATGTTGTACTTCTAGACTCAAAATACAGACCCCACTTTGTTCAAATTTTGCAAAAAATAAATTGTAAGGCCCTATCTCGCAAATATTAGATATATTCGCACACATACACAATCTTTTTATGGTAGTTTATAAGTTCTATCCAGCAAAGCAAAAATCATGAAAATCGGTGCATAATTGCGCGTTTGCCAAGTAACACTAAATTGCATACATCCGAGGTGTCCAACTTCCAACGTCTATAGACCAGCCCGTGAATCCACTAGGGACCTACAAACCTCTAAATATACAGAAAAACATTTCAGCTTTGGCACAAAGAAAAAATTATGATGATATCTTAATCCATTAAAAAGTTACAGATTTATTTCCAAAAAAAAGCGATTTGGAACTACTTTAGTTTGGAAAATTTGAAAACAAATAATTATTATACCCACCACCATAGGATGGGGGGTATATTAACTTTGTCATTCCGTTTGTAACACATCGAAATATTGCTCTAAGACCCCATAAAGTATATATATTCTGGGTCGTGGTGAAATTCTGAGTCGATCTGAGCATGTCCGTCCGTCCGTCCGTCCGTCTGTTGAAATCACGCTAACTTCCGAACGAAACAAGCTATCGACTTGAAACTTGGCACAAGTAGTTGTTATTGATGTAGGTCGGATGGTATTGCAAATGGGCCATATCGGTCCACTTTTACGTATAGCCCCCATATAAACGGACCCCAAAATTTGGCTTGCGAAGCCTCTAAGAGAAGCAAATTTCATCCGATCCGGCTGAAATTTGGTACATGGTGTTGGTATATGGTCTCTAACAACCATGCAAAAATTGGTCCACATCGGCCCATAATTATATATAGCCCCCATATAAACCGATCCCCCGATTTGGCTTGCGAGGCCCCTAAGAGAAGCAAATTTCATCCGATCCGGCTGAAATTTGGTACATGGTGTCAGTATATGGTCTCTAACAACCATGCAAAAATTGGTCCACATCGGTCCATAATTATATATAGCCCCCATATAAACCGATCCCCCGATTTGGCTTGCGAGGCCTCTAAGAGAAGCAAATTTCATCCGATCCGGCGGACATTTGGTACGTGATGTTAGTATATGGTCTCTAACAACCATGCAAAAATTGGTCCACATCGGTTCATAATTATATATAGCCCCCATATAAACCGATCCCCAGATTTGACCTCCAGAGCCCCTTGGAAGGCCAAAATTCATCTGATTCAGTTGAAATTTGGTACGTGGTGTTAATATATGGCCTCAAACTCCCATGCAAAAATTGGTCGATATCGGTCCATAATTATATATAGGCCCCATATAAACCGATCCCCAGATTTGACCTCCAGAGCCCCTTGGAAGAGCAAAATTCTTCCCATTCGGTTGGAATTTGGTACGTGATGTTAGTATATGGTATCCACCAACCATGCAGGAATTGGTTCCTATCAGTCCATAATTATATATAGCTCCCGTATAAACCGATCCCCAGATTTGACCTGCGGTGCCTTTTGGAGAAGCAAAATTCATCCGATCTGCTTGAAATTTGGTACGTGGTGGTAGTATATGGTATTTAACAACCATGCCAAAAGTTGTCCATATCAGTCCATAATCGTACATAGCCCCATATAAACCGATCCCGAGATTTGGTTTTGGAACCTCTTGGAGGAGCAAATTTCATCCGAGTGAGTTGAAATTTGGTACATTGTGCTAGTATATGGTCGTTAACAACCATGCCTAACTAGGTCCATATCGGTCTATAGTTATATATGGCCCTCAGATAAATCGATCCCCAATCACACAAAAATTGGTCCATATCAAGTTCATAATTGTATATAGACCCCATATAAGCGACCCCCATATTTCAATTCTGGCTCTCTACGTACAAAAAGTCCATATCGATTCGTAATTAGTTGTAGACTTAACTATACATAACTTTTTTGTCTAATATATACCATGTATGGACTAAATCACAATTTAGAAAACGATGTTAAGAAGTTTTAAGATACCACAACCCAAGTAATTCGATTGTGGATGATAGTCTTTCGTAGAAGTTTCTACACAATCCATGGTGGTGGGTACATAAGATCCGGCCTGGCCGAACTTGCGGCCGTATATACTTGTTTTTGTCATGACATATCTACAACTTTTACTCGAAAGAATTTGTCGAGTAACTTGTAGTAAAAAAATTTTAAAAGAGACATGCATTTTGACATTGTTCTCTTAAAATTGTTTATTACTTTTACTATTTGTTGGGGTTGAGGAACGGTTTCTAGTAAAAACTAGTAAAAGTAGTAACTAGTAGTAAGTAAAGGAACACAACTATATATATATATATATATATATATTTTTTCATTTGCCAATTACTATTATTATATTTAATAAGAGATAGGAAACAGATATTTTTCAAATTCATTAAGGAAATGTTTTAATAAATAAAACTAAATATTTTTCCTTATTCACTAAAGCTGTGATACGGATCACTCGATTCGTACTGACTCAAAAACTTTTCTGCAATTATAGTTTCAGAACATTCCTCAGTATTGGATTCACTTTGGATAAGAAATTGAGTTATTTCATTATAATTCTTAGCCTTCTTATTATTTGCTTTTCTATGAATAGTAATATTTGGTTCAGACTGCAAAGTCGTTCTTTCAATTAAATCCTTATTGGTTGACTCACGACTATTTTTTCTGGTATGATTTAATCGGGTCTTTCTAAAAACTTTATGAGTTGCTTCTATAGTTTCCTCCGACAGCATTCCAACAGGCATTTTTGAATGTTTTATGAATTCTACACCATGAACAAGAAGATTATGAACTATGACTGGCATGTAATACCAAGCGTAATTTGTCGAATTTCCACCTGTCTCGACAATGAAAATTTAAAGAATAAATGAAAGGGGGATGAACGGGGACGCGAAACTAAATTTTTTATACTCTACACACTTGCCCAAATATTATATTAAAGTATTAAAAAAGTGTTTTTTGGTGTGTTTTCTTACACTCCACTGAACTTGAATGTTTTTAACAAACTTCGATTTTCGCTTTTTGTTTACATTCGGTGTAACGGTAAACCCCATATGATCCATCAAACGAGCCAAAATAGCGAGTTGCCATATCATTATATTCTAACACGTTTATCCAATCCTAAATTATAGTGCTTTACCGACAATTTTTATTTTAACTTACCGAATTAAATTTGGGTAATTTTTATATATCGATATTTTTTTTACTAGAACTATTAACTTTGAATGCTCATAACTTTTTGGAAATATAACATTTTTTAAAAATTCCTTTTGATTTAACATAAATGAAGTGTTGTTTGTAAAACGAAATCAACTTTTTTTAAAAACTAGTACAGTGATATTTTTGATTTTTGGCCGCCCTCACGAAACTGTGCGACACTGTGTGTCGTCTTGGTCCATCCACCTTATCCAAACGACCAAACTTCCTATCGGCGGTTGGAAGATCTGGGTTACATTCTTTTAGTCTCTCTAGTATTGACTCAGACAGGAGGGTTTGCCGGTATCCATGCATGTGCTCTAGGTTTAGCCGGTATGTCTTTTTTATCGACTAACTCCAAAGCGGCTCCTTCCGAAACTTCACCAATTAGCATCAATGCAGCTTTAAAGCCATCCATAGACCTCTGGTCCGCAAAAGCTATTAACTTATGTCGTCCTTGATACCATCCAGCATCTTGCCGTCGAGGACTTGGTCCGGGAAACTTTTTTCGCACCTCTGAGTAGACACCAGACATCGCGTTCTCAATTTCCCCCATTTTTGCCTTGAATTATACCTTCCAATGCTCCTTTATTAATGATAGCCATCACAAGGCTGTCTTTTTCAACTGAGGCAAACGATCTTTGATCCCGTTTAGAGAATGGCAGCTCATCCGGTGATCGTTCCCTTTTTCCAGCTTCAAGAATTCCTTGAGCGCATTTTAAGGAATCGCTTTGCTTAGTCGACAACGTGCTTGGGTCGACTGATCCTAATTTCTTTAGGATAAACAAAGCATTTCTTCGTTCATTGAATCTCTTTCGAGAGGGGTTGCCTCCTTTTGATGTCGTCACCTTAGAAAAGGTTCGACTTGCCAAAGTGTCACCGCCAGTCGACCCGTCTACAGGTCGACTAATTGGGCCTGACTCTTGGTCGCTGCCCAAATTTATAACTTCAGTCGTTACCCGTCCACTGGGCCCTGAAGTTAGCAACCCAGTGGATGACTTTGAATTTCGCTGCATTGTGGTTTATTATTTCCACCACACGTGAAATTCGTAATAAGTACTTATTACGATGAAATACTGCGCTATTAGAAAACACGTCCGTTCAGTTCGACGGTTGAATAATGAAATTATTATTCTAACTATGCATGTCAAATTTAGTCAAAATCGGTTCCGATTATATATAGCTCCCATCGAATATCTCGAATACATATGTATCGCCTGATAAATCATAAATGCTCTTTTGTACAATTGCATTAAAATTTCTCTCGCTTCATATGTCCCATATTTATACCCTGCGCCACACTGTGGAACAGGGTATTATAAGTTAGTGTATAGTGTATAAGTGACGAGATAGACACATGGTGTCTTTGGCAATTATGCTCAGGGTGGGTCCCTGAGTCGATATAACCATGTCCGTCTGTCCGTCTGTCTGTGAACACAGTTTTGTGATCAAAGTCTAGGTCGCAATTTAAGTCCAATCGCCTTCAAATTTGGCACATGTTCCTAATTTGGGTCAGAATAGAACCCTATTGATTTTGGAAAAAATCGGTTCCGATTTAGATGTAGCTCCCATATATATCTTTCGCCCGATATGGACTAATATGGACCCAGCAGCCAGAGTTTTGGCCCAATTTGGTTGAAATTTTGTACAAACACAACACTTAGTCGTATAGTAAAGTGTGCAACATTTTATTATAATCGGTTCAGATTTAGATATAGCTCCCATATATATCTTTCGCCCGATATGGACTTATATGGCCTCAGAAGCCAGATTTTTGGCCGAATTTGGTTGGAATTTTGCACTAGGAGTACAATTAGTAGTATAGTCATGTGTGCCAAATTTGATTGAAATCGGTTCAGATTTAGATATAGCTCCCATATATATTTTTCGCCCGATATGGACTTATATGGCCCCAGAAGCCAGAGTTTTGGCCCAATTTGGTTGAAATTTTGCACTAGGAGTACTATTAAAAATATAGTCATGTGTGACAAATTTGATTGAAATCGGTTCAGATTTAGATATAGCTCCCATATATATGTTTTTCTGATTTCGACAAAAATGGTCAAAATATCAAAATTTTCCTTGTTAAATCGCCACTGCTTAGTCGAAAAGTTGTAAAAATGACTAATTTTCCTAAACTTCTAATACATATATATCGAGCGATAAATCGTAAATAAACTTTTGCGAAGTTTCCTTAAAATTGCTTCAGATTTAAATGTTTCCCATATTTATACGCTTCACCACTACTGTGGTACAGGGTATAATAAGTTTGTGCATTTGTATGTAACGCCAAGAAGGAGTAATCATAGACCAACCTTTTAGTATACGGATCGGCTTAGAATTAAATTCAGAGTCGATTTAGCGATGTCCGTCTGTCTGTCTGCCTGTTGGTGTATTTTTGTGTGCAAAGTACAGCTTACAGTTTTAGTCCGATTGTCCTAAAATTTGGTATAGGGTCCTGTTTCGGCTCAAAGACGATCCCTATTGATTTTGGATTCGGATTTAGATATAGCTGCCATATATATTTTTCACCGACCTGATCATAATTGGCGTGTATATCAACGGATTTTCCTCAAATTCCGCACATCCGAATATTTTGTGAGTCTCGAAAAACTTGCAAAATATCAGCCAAATCGGTTCAGATTTAGATATAGCTCCCATAAATAGCTTTCGCTCGAGTTACACTCAATTGCCCACAGAGGCCAATTTTTTGCTCCGATTTAGTTGAAATTTTGCATAGGGAGTAGAATTAGCATTGTAGCTATGCGTGCCAAATCTGGTTGAAATCGGTTCAGATTTGGATATATCTCCCACAGAGGCCAATCTTTTGCTCCGATTTAGTTGAAATTTTGCACAGGGAGTAGAATTAGCATTGTAGCTATGCGTGCCAAATTTGGTTGAAATCGGTGCAGATTTAGATATAGCTCCCATGTATATGTTTTTCTGATTTGGACAAAAATTGTCAAAATACCAAAATTTTCCTTGTAAAATCGCCACTGCTTAGTCTAAATGTTGTCAAAATGTCTCTAATTTTCCTAAACTTCTAATACATATATATGGAGCAATAAATCATAAATAAACTTTTGCGAAGTTTCCTTAAAATTGCTTCAGATTTAAATGTTTCCTATATTTTTTTACTAATATTGTGTTTCACCCTAGTCCGATTTTTTGTTTTATAGACGAGATAAAAAAGTCAACAAATTTAAAGACGATTTCATAAATTATAAAGAATTTTTCAGAATTATTAAAGATGACCTTAGTTGACCAAATTTTCTTTCATGGACACCCAGTTTTAAGTCGAATCACTTAACTATAAAGACAAAACGACTTTATTCAAAAGTTTATCGACTTTTGGACAAGGATAAAAACGTTTTATCAAAGAAATGCCTCTTCTTTACAAAGTAAAATTCGGATTCGTATTTTATGAATATGAAATCTTTGGCCTCACAACATTTTTTTAAGTGTGTAAAAAAACAACGTTTATGACAAAAACTCTATACTTTTCTTAAAAAAAAAAATCCTTAAGTTTGCTTGCGGCGAAATGCAAATTTTAAAAGAGGTTTGTTGTGTTTGAATGAATTATTTTTAGGCGTATATGAATTACCATTTTGAATTAATTTTCATCCATCAATCATGTAAAAAACAAATAAACTTTGAAACTGTCGAATTCTGTTCACGCTCAAATTAAAGTTCAAGATTACAATTTTGTTTTTATTATGACGACCTATTAATGGAATAACGAAAGCTTTTTGTTAGCTAAATATTATGGATGATTATTGCTTTTTTTGAGAGGACAATTGGCGCATACAAGGAAACTTCATTTAAAGAAACTAAAAAAGCATGTTGTAAACGTTAATAACCTAATTTTGCGTATATTCCAAGAAGTTTCGCAATGTTTCGAAAGCCCAAATTTAGAATGTTTGATATACGATGTCTGTATTAAACGAAACCGCAAACTGTGTTATATTTGAAGCATTACATAAAGCGCCATACATTAACGAAATTCACATTAACGTTTTGGAATAAAAATAAAAAATTATTTACGACAAATTAAAAATACCCAAAGTGACAAAATTATATAAACGTTTCTTTTTATTGTTAGCCTGATATCAATGCAGACTGATTTAATGTCCAAATTCATTATACTACCTATGATTACAATATTTATACGTGCGTATTGGACAAGAAAATTATGGGAATTGATAGTATTAAGTTATTGAACCGGTGAACGAATTGCAGATATATGGTTCGAAAACATGAAACTTACTTCTTGCTGCGGAATACTTCCGCCTAAGGATAAGGAATACCATCTCGCTAATGGACAGAACAAATTTCCTATTAAATATTTTTTTACAAACTTGATATAAATATTACCTTCTCAATTTTGGTTCATGGACTCCCTTTACATACATCAAATGAGATATTTCGCTCTTTGTTTTGATAGCCTTCTTGAATTCTCCAACTCCTTATGTGATGTTTTAGTCCAAAATTTCTGCTGCTTGTATTGCAATAGCCATTCAGCTGTATTCGTCTCCGCTTTTAGTCTGTCGCCAGTAATTTGTATTCTGCTTGACGATGTCTTCTGCTATTGACTCAGATCGGTATTCCTGGATACCTTAGTGATCGGGAAATTGAAAAAACAAATAAAAATTTAAACTGGAAAGAGTTACTCAAAATGCCTAATGTTCAACAATAAAAAAATAGTTGAAGACCCAAGAATGAATCAGCCATTGGACACAGGATTTCGGAGAAATTTGACTCCCAACAATCTAGAACGGGTGGGTGGAAACAAATAGTATGAGGTTCAATGTTGTTGGGGTTTTGGGAAAAAGTGTGGCTTATCATAAGAAAAAACTATGGCGATGTGAAAATCAATTTTGTTTTATTATTTATTTCCGCTTCCAGATTTTATGTCCTTACACCCAGAAAAAATTGACCCCCTCTTTAAGTTAAAATGAACCCATTGTGAAGAATGTTGAACTACGTATAGCGCCAAAGACATTTTTATTTGTTTGAACGATGTGATTTTCATAGAAATTAGGTAGAATGCATTCCATATATTAGTTACCATTTTTTTTATATTTATGTACCACTATACTACAGAATGAAAAAATTTAACTGAATTGAATTCATATATGGAATGATCTTATTTAACTTTTTTCATTCATTTGGACAAATCTTACATATTTGTTGTAAACCTTTTACTTCAAAATTAGAACTGCTTATCTTCGTTTTTAAATACAATTTTATTTATATAGGCAATTTTTTCTTCAATAAAATACATGTTTTATTAATATATTAAATATATTTATTAAGAATCAACAGCATCGAAATATTAGTTTATTATTCCACTATTTCCATGCAATGTTATCAACTGTAAAACGTATTTTTTTTATTCTTCTTGTACCTGATTTTGTCCTCCTTTTACAATTTCAATGCCTACAAATATAAAAAAAAATCATAAACCATTTTTTTCACAAAAGGTTAGCGTCCTGAATGTTACCTGTTGAATGAAGGGGTTGTTATTCTGTTGGTGTTTTCTTTCTTTGTACACCATCACGAACATTGATAGACTTATTGTTTGTTATTTATGTTTAATAATAACGAAAATGTTTCTCACTAATTTAAAATAACAAATATTTTATATATTTTATTTGTTATTTGTTATATTATTTTACTATATTATTTATTAATAATCTCTCCGTATACCATAGCAATGCTAAACAAACTAAAAAACAGCCCACGCGCAAACATATCGATTACACCGATGACAGGTATCGATTACAGGTAGACAAAAGAGATATAGGAAAATTTCCTATTTTCTAACAAGTATTTTTCCTTAAGTTTTGAAAGGATTGAATATTTCTTGCCATTACGGTAAAAAGGCCATGGAGTGGTACGCCGCCAGCAACGTGCAGGTGGTTCCAAAGGACAAGAACCCTCCTAACACGCCAGAGCTCCGCCCAATTGAGAAATACTGGGCTATTGTCAAGCGGAACCTAAAGAAGACCAAAAAACTGCTAAGGACGAACAGCAGTTCAAGGCAAACTGGCTTTCTGCGGCGAAGAAGGTGGACAAGGTGTAAATCTGATGGCAGGTGTCAAGCGTGAGGCGCGGCAATTCGGATGTGGAAAAGCGAAAGCCTAACTGAATATTTTTCCTGAATTTTATACTAATTGAACTTGAAAAAGAAATTTAATTTGATTTTTTAAATAAACGATTTCACCGATTTACACGCGTTTTCCCTTGACCAAATTTTGACCGTATCACCCTTTAGTCAAAATTTTCTAAAAATTAATTAATTATCTTAAATATTATTAGAATTTTAATGGACATGAATATTAAGGAATTAGTATTATTAAGGTCGATTTCGTTTCGCAAAAATATGTTGCCTTGGTGTTACACTTATTTTTCCCTCATTCTATTTTCACCCAAATGATAGTGTAATTCCAAAGTTATTGTTAATTCATAATATTGTGATGGATGCGCGATCAAAAATTGATGACAGTGTCCTTCACACAGGAAAAAAATTTCCGTAGTTAAACTAATGCTAAACTTAACTTATTTTTATTGCAAAAAAAAAATAATTTGTTTGTAGCTAAATTTTATTATTTTTTGCGAAATTGTCCACAGCCCAATCAAATTTTCGTTTTTATACCCTTCACCACTACTGTGGTACTATACCCTGTATATATAAGTTTGTGCATTTGTATGTAACGCCAAGAAATAATTGTCATAGACCCATCTTTTAGTATACCGATCGGCTTAGAATTAAATTCTGAGTAGATTTAGCGATGTCCGTCTGTCTGTATATGTAATTTTGTGTACAAAGTACAGGTCGCAGTTTAAGTCTGATCGTCCTCAAACTTGGCATAACGTCTTTCTTCGGGTCGAAGACAATCGCTATTGATTTTGGAAAAAATCGGTTCAGATTTAGATATAGCTGCCATATATATTATTTATCACCGATTTGATCATAATTCACGAATTTATGAACCGATGTTCTTCAAACTTCGTACATCTGAATGTTTTGCCTGTCCCGTAAAATCTGCAAAATATCAGCTAGATCGGTGCAGATTTATATATAGCTTCCATATATATCTTTCATCCGTTTTGGACTTATATGGCCCCAAAAGCCACACAGAGAATACAGATTGGTTGTGATAACCGAATTTATTGCCAACCTCATTTTGGAGGTTGTAGCAACTATCTGTTGGCAGTTGTGTCACCTGAATAATTCGGTCGACTCAATCGAATTATGAGAGATGCAACTAATACTCAATATGGTATTGATTGTGTTAACCTATGGAATTGGTCGTTACTACCTTCTTCATTCGGTTGCAATACCCAACCTAAATAGCAACCACAACCGAATTGCAAATTAATGTTTTTCCGAAAAATATTCTATTTTATTTAGATATATTTATTTGAGATTGATAGAGTATAAATGAAAATATTATATATCTATATATTAATATAAATGAAAATAAACGATTCCCTTAAACAGTTAAGTATCCGCGACGGTTTTAGATGAAGCTCATGTAGCCTACTGCAGGATTGTCGAATGAACGGGCAACGCTGATTGAACCGCTGGCAACTTGGAATCCATCAGTATTTTTTACCTGACTCGCGGAATTGGGTATCCAAAAACCATTGCAGGTGTAATACATTACTGTATTACAGTCGTCAACGCACAGAAATAAATGTTACTCTTGACCAAGGACCTACATACATTAATTAAATTATCGCTTTAAAACATTTTTTGATATTAATAAAAAGAGAACCCATACTGACCATGTTCAGCGCATCAGATTTCAAACTGCAACTTTCATGGTAAAGGTTTTTGTGCAATTAAATGTCCAGTCTGGAGAGTAAATTAATATTATCAGTGAAAATTACAGCAATTTGATCATAAAAATTTACCTTTAAGATGTTACCAAAATTATGCCCCTTTTATAGCCAAATCTTGATCTTGCCTCGATTTAATAAAAAATCTCTTCTAGTAAATTCTCAAAAATATTTAAATAATATAGTAAACAAAACAAGTATATACGGCCGTAAGTTCGGCCAGGCCGAAGCTTATGTACCCTCCATCATGGATTGCTTAGAAACTTCTTCTAAACACTGCCATCCACAATCGAATGACCTAAGTTGCGGTAACGCTAGCCGATGGCAAGGTATCTTAAAACCTCCTAACACCATCTTCTAAATTGTATGTAAGTCCATACGTGGTATATATTAAATCAAAAAAGATCGATCCAATACGTATATAATTCAGTTTGAAAAAGTAGAAATAAAATTTTAACAAAATTTTCTATAGAAATAAAATTTTCACAAAATTTTCTATAGAAATAAAAATTTTGACAAAATTTTCTATAGAAAGAAAATTTTGACAAAAATTTCTACAGAAATAAAATTTTAAAAAAAATTTTCTATAGAAATAAAATTTTGGTAGATTATTTGTGGCTCGAGTGGCAACCATGATTATGAACCGAATAAAATTTTAACAAAATTTTCTATACAAATAAAATTTTGACAACATTTTCTATAGAAATAAAATTCTGACAATGATGAAAATTTTATTATGAACCGAATAAAATTTTAACAAAATTTTCTCTTGAAATAAAATTTTGACAAAATTTTCTATACAAATAAAATTTTGGTAGATTATTTTTGGCTCTAGTGGCAACCATGATTATGAACCGATATGGACCAATTTTTGTGTGATTGGACCAATTTTGGTATGGTTGTTAGCGACCATATACTAATACCACGTTCCTAATTTGAACTGGATCGGATGAATTTTGCTCCTCCAAGAGGCTCCGGAGGTCAAATCTAGAGAACGTTTTATATGGGGGCTATATATAATTATGGACCGATATGGACCAATTCTGCCACGGTTGTTAAAGATCATATACTAACACCATGTTCCAAATTACAACCGGATCGGATGAAATTTGCTTCTCTTTTAGGCTCCGCAAGCCAAATCTGGGGATCGGTTTATATGGGGGCTATATATAATTATAGACCGATGTGGACCAATTTTTGCATGGTTGTTAGAGACCATATACCAACACCGTATACCAAATTTCAGCCGGATCGGATGAAATATGCTTCTTTTAGAGGCTCCACAAGCCAAATCTGAGGGTCCCTTTATATGGGGGCTATACGTAAAAGTGGCCGATATGGCCCATTTTCAATACCATCCGACCTACATCGATAACAACTACTTGTGCCAAGTTTCAAGTCGATAGCTTGTTTCGTTCGGAAGTTAGCGTGATTTCAACGGACGGACGGACGGACATGCTTAGATCGACTCAGAATTTCACCACGACCCAGAATATATATACTTTATGGGGTCTTAGAGCAATATTTCGATGTGTTACAAACGGAATGACAAAGTTAATATACCCCCATCCTATGATGGAGGGTATAAAAATTTTGGTTTGAATTTTATAGGAAGAGGTTTTTGTTTTTTCCTCGACAACAAATACAAATAATTTGTCGTTGACAAATATTAAAATGACAACCAAAAATATTTCCAATAACATTCAGTTTGTGCAACCGTATGGTTATGATGAGTACTGAATGAAAGTTGCAAAATGTTTTCTTGGTAGGTTGTATCAACCAATTTCCAATAAAATTATTCATAGTTGAAGCATTTGGTTAACCCAATCATTTGTCTATTATCATAAATAACATTTTCTTGATTCCGCTCCCAGATGGTCTTAGGAATAGAACCCATGTTGTAAATACAGAATATTTGTTGATACAGTTGATATTTCGTTCCATAATTAGAATGCTCATTATTACAACCGATTGCTAACCAATCTCTTTTCTGTGTGCAGAGTTTTGCCCTGATTTGCTTGAAATTTTACACAACGAGTACGTTTAATAGTATCGTTAAGTGTGCTTAATTTGGTTAAAATCGGTTCCGATTTAGATATAGCTCCCATATATATCTTTCGTCCGATTTGGATTTATATGGCCCAAAAGCCAGAGTTTTGCCCTGATTTGCTTGAAATTTTGCACAACGAGTACGTTTAATAGTATCGTTAATTGTGCCAAATTTAGTTGAAGTCGGTCCAGATTTAAAGGGTGATACGGTCAAAATTTGATCTATATAAACTTGACGTATTTCTTTCAATTTTGCATTTAAAAAACCTGAGCACTCCTCATTTTGAAGCTGTGTGTGTGTAGAATGTTGCTCCTATTTTGATTTTGGAATTCACTCTTCAGTTGTCAAAATGCCGTCCAAGCAAGAAGAGCAGCGTATCAAAATTTTGCTCACGCATCGCGAAAATCCGAGCTACTCGCACGCAAAGCTGGCAAAATCGCTAAAAGTTGCCAAATCAACAGTTACAAATGTAATTAAAGTGTTTGGGGAACGTTTATCGACAGCCAGGAAGTCTGGATCGGGGGGAAATCGAAAACCGGAAGCCGCTGAGACGACAAAGAGAGTTGCCGGTAGTTTCAAGCGAAACCCTATCCTCTCTCTCCGAGATGCCGCAAATAAGCTGGGTGTATCGTCTACAACCGTGCATCGAGCCAAAAAACGAGCCGGACTATCGACTTACAAGAAGGTAGTGACTCCAAATCGCGATGATAAACA
Organism: Haematobia irritans; assembly: GCF_050003625.1. Classification (NCBI taxonomy): domain Eukaryota; kingdom Metazoa; phylum Arthropoda; class Insecta; order Diptera; family Muscidae; genus Haematobia; species Haematobia irritans. The sequence goes on along the minus strand of NC_134401.1, from coordinate 78,002,901 downwards.
AAATACGACGGCCAAAGCGCGATTCCGGAGGCTGTACACGACGATGCTGACGAAGTTTGACTGTGTGGTAATGGACGACGAAACCTACGTCAAAGCCGACTACAAGCAGCTTCCGGGACAGGAGTTTTATACGGCAAAAGGAAAGGGAAAGGTAGCAGATATTTTCAAGCACATAAAACTGTCAAAGTTCACAAAGAAATATCTGGTTTGGCAAGCCATCTGTACCTGTGGCTTGAAAAGCAGTATTTTCATAGCTTCCGCGACTGTCAACCAAGAAATTTACGAAAAAGAGTGTTTGAATAAACGTCTGCTGCCTTTCCTGAAGAAATACGATTGTTCCGTATTGTTTTGGCCGGATTTGGCATCTTGCCATTACGGTAAAAAGGCCATGGAGTGATACGCTTCCTACAACGTGCAGGTGGTTCCCAAGGACAAGAACCCTCCCAACACGCCAGAGCTCCGCCCAATTGAGAAATACTGGGCTATTGTCAAGCGGAACCTAAAGAAGACCAAAAAAACTGCTAAGGACGAGCAGCAGTTCAAGGCAAACTGGCTTTCTGCGGCGAAGAAGGTGGACAAGATGGCTGTACAAAATCTGATGGCAGGTGTCAAGCGTGAGGCCCGGCAATTCGGATTTGGAAAAGCGAAACCTAACTGAATATTTTTCCAGAATTTTATACTAATTGAACTTGAAAAAGAAATTTAATTTGATTTTTTAAATAAACGATTTCACCGATTTACACGCGTTTTCCCTTGACCAAATTTTGACCGTATCACCCTTTAGATATAGCTCCCATATATATCATTCGTCCGATTTTGACTTATATGGCTTCAAAAGCCAGAGTTTTGCCCTGATTTGATTAAAATTTTGTACAAGGAGTACTTTTAATAGTATCGTTAATTTTGCCAATTTTAGTTGAAATCGGTTCAGATTTAGATATAGCTCCCATATATATCTTTCGACCGATTTGGACTTATATGGCCCCAAAAGCCAGAGTTTTGCCCTGATTTGATTAAAATTTTGCACAACAAGTACGTTTAATAGTATCGTTAAGTGTGCGTAATGTGGTTAAAATCGGTTCCGATTTAGATATAGCTCCTATATATATCTTTCGTCCGATTTGGATTTATATGGCCTCAAAAGCCAGAGTGTTGTCATGAGTTGCTTGAAATTTTGCACAAGGAGTAAGTTTTATAGTATCGTTAATTGTTCAAAATTTAGTTGAAGTCGGTTCAGATTTAGATATAGCTCCCATATATATCATTCGCCCGATTTGGACTAATATGCCCACAGAGGCAAAAGTGCTACTCTGATTTACGTGAAATTTTGCAGAGGGAGTAGAATTAAACTTGAAACTTTGCACAGGCAGTAGAATTAAGGTTCTGCATATGCATGTTTATTTTGGTTGAAATCGGTTCAGATTTTGATATAGCTCCCATATATATCTTTCGCCCGATTTTCCGTCATATGACCACAGAGGTCAAAGTTGTTATCCGATTTACGTGAAATTTTTCACAGGGAGTTGATTCAACCTAGTAACAATGCATGTGAAATTTGATTGCAATCGGTTCAGATTTCGATATAGATCCATATATATATGTTTCTCCTATTTAGGCAAAACTGGCCGAAATACCTACATTTTCCTTATCAAATCGCCACTGCTAAGTCGAAAACTTATCAAAATGACTCAAATTTTCCTACTACTCTATTACACATCTATCGACCGATAAATCATAAATACACTTTTGAGAAGTTGCCTCAAAATTGGTTCATATTTAAATGTTTCCTATATTTTTTTACTAACATTGTGTTCCACCTCAGCGCATTAGCCGACTTAAATGTAAAATCTATAAGTATTGCAGAACTCTGTACAGATCTGCTCAGATATACAGAATATATGTGTATGGAGTCATATAGCATCCAACACATTGGACGGATTTGATATAGTATCGAAAATGTGGACTTACAAAGTGGTGAAGGGTATAATATAGTCGGCCCCGGCCGACTTTAGACTTTCCTTACTTGTTTTTTTTATACCCTCCATCATAGGATGGGGTATATTAACTTTGTCATTCCGTTTGTAACACATCGAAATATTGCTCTAAGACCCCATAAAGTATATATATTCTGGGTCGTGGTGAAATTCTGAGTCGATCTAAGCATGTCCGTCCGTCCGTCCGTCCGTCTGTTGAAATCACGCTAACTTCCGAAAGAAACAAGCTATCGACTTGAAACTTGGCACAAGTAGTTGTTATCGATGTAGGTCGGATGGTATAATGGGCCATATCGGTCCACATTTACGTATATCCCCCATATAAAGGGACCCTCAGATTTGGCTTGTGGAGCCTCTAAAAGAAGCATATTTCATCCGATCCGGCTGAAATTTGGTATACGGTGTTGGTATATGGTCTCTAACAACCATGCAAAAATTGGTCCACATCGGTCCATAATTATATATAGCCCCCATATAAACCGATCCCCAGATTTGGCTTGCGGAGCCTAAAAGAGAAGCAAATTTCATCCGATCCGGCTGAAATTTGGTACATGGTGTTGGTATATGGTCGCTAACAACCATACCAAAATTGGTCCAATCACACAAAAATTGGTCCATATCGGTTCATAATCATGGTTGCCACTAGAGCCAAAAATAATCTACCAAAATTTTATTTGTATAGAAAATTTTGTCAAAATTTTATTTCAAGAGAAAATTTTGTTAAAATTTTATTCGGTTCATAATAAAATTTTCATCATTGTCAGAATTTTATTTCTATAGAAAATTTTGTCAAAATTTTATTTGTATAGAAAATTTTGTTAAAATTTTATTCGGTTCATAATCATGGTTGCCACTCGAGCCAAAAATAATCTACCAAAATTTTATTTCTATAGAAAATTTTTTTAAAATTTTATTTCTGTAGAAATTTTTGTCCAAATTTTCTTTCTATAGAAAATTTTGTCAAAATTTTTATTTCTATAGAAAATTTTGTGAAAATTTTATTTCTATAGAAAATTTTGTTAAAATTTTATTTCTACTTTTTCAAACTGAATTATATACGTATTGGATCGATCTTTTTTGATTTAATATATACCACGTATGGACTTAGATACAATTTAGAAGATGGTGTTAGGAGGTTTTAAGATACCTTGCCATCGGCAAGCGTTACCGCAACTTAGGTCATTCGATTGTGGATGGCAGTGTTTAGAAGAAGTTTCTAAGCAATCCATGATGGAGGGTACATAAGCTTCGGCCTGGCCGAACTTACGGCCGTATATACTTGTTTTTATACCCTCCACCATAGGATGGGGGTATATTAACTTTGTCATTCCGTTTGTAACACATCGAAATAGTGCTCTAAGACCCCATAAAGTATATATATTCTGGGTCGTGGTGAAATTCTGAGTCGATCTAAGCATGTCCGTCCGTCTGTGGAAATCACGCTAACTTCCGAACGAAACAAGCTATCGACTTGAAACTTGGCACAAGTAGTTGTTATTGATGTAGGTCGGATGGTATTGAAAATCGGCCATATCGGACCACGTTTACGTATAGCCCCCATATAAACCGATCCCCAAATTTGGCTTGGGGAGCCTCCCGGAGCAGCAAAATTCATCCGATCCGGTTGAAATTTGGTACCTGATGTTAGTATACGGCCTCTAACAACCATGCAAAAATTGGTCCATATCGGTCCATAATTATATATAGCTCCCATATAAACCGATCCCCAGATTTGACCTCCGGAGCCACTTGGAGGAGCAAAATTCATCCGATCCGGTTGAAATTTAGTACGTGGTCTTAGTATACGGTCTCTAATACCCATGCAAAAATTGGTCCATGTCGGTCCATAATTATATATAGCCCCCATATAAACCGATCCCCAGATTTGACCTCCGGAGCCTCTTGGAGGGGAAAAATTCATCCGATCCGGTTGAAATGTGGTACCTGATGTTAGTATATGGTCTCTAACAACCATGCAAAAATTGGTCCATATCGGTCCATAATTATATATAGCCCCCATATAAACCGATCCCCAGATTTGACCTCCGGAGCCTCTTGGAGGGGCAAAATTCATCCGATCCTGTTGAAATTTGCTTCCTGATGTTAGTATACGGCCTCTAACCACCATGCAAAAATTGGTCCATATCGGTTCATAATTATATATAGCTCCCATATAAACCGATCCCCAGATTTGAACTCCGGAGCCTCTTGGAGGAGCAAAATTCATCCGATCCAATTGAAATTTAGTACGTGGTGTTAGTATATAGTCTCTAACAACCATGCAAAAATTGGTTCATATCGGTTCATAATTATATATAGCTCCCATATAAACCGATCCCCAGATTTGACCTCAGGAGCCTCTTGGAGGAGCGAAATTCATCCGATCCAGTTGAAATTTGGTACATGGTGTATGTATATGGTATCTAACAACTATGCAAAAATTGGTCCATATCGGTCCATAATTATATATAGCAAAAGTCATCCGATGCGGTTGAAATTTGGTACATTTTGTCAATATATGGCCTCTAACAGCCATGTAAAAATTGGTTAATATCGGTCTTTAGTTATATATAGCCGATGACTTATTACACAAAAATTGGTCCATATCGCCAAAAATAATCTACCAAAACTTTATTTCCATAGAAAATTTTGTCAAATTTTATTATTATAGAAAGTTGTGTCAAAATTTCATTTCTATAGAAAGTTTTGTCAAACGTTTATTTCTATAGAAATGTTTGTCAAAATTTTATTTCCATAGAAAGTTTTGTCAAAATTTTATTTTTATAGAAAATTTTGTAAAAAATTTATTTCTGTAGAAAATTTTGTCAACATTTTATTTCTATACAAAATTTTGTCAACATTTTACTTCCATAGAAAATTTTGTCAACATTTTATTTCTATAGAAAATTTTGTCAAATTTTTATTTCTATCGAAAATTTTGTCAAAATTTTATTTCTATAGAAAATTTTGTCAAGTTTTCATTTCTATAGAAAATTTTTTCAAACTATATTATATACGTATTTAATCGGCCTTTTTTTGTTTAATATATACCCCGTATGGGCTAACTTACAATTTAGAAGACAGTGTTAAAAAGTTTTACGATACCTTGCCATCGGCAAGTGTTATCGCAACCCAAGTAATTCGATTGTGGATGACAGCCTTTTCCTACGCAATCCATGGTGGAGGGTACATAAGATTCGGCCTGGCCGAACTTACGGCCGTATATACTTGTTTTGTTTTTTTTTTTTATTTCGGTTTGTTACTACACTAATGCAACAGCAAATCGAAATTTATTTTTAGAGACATTGCTGAATTCATCTGATTGGTGAACGATCACACAATGTCTTGTTCCTAGTCAACAACAATTACTGTGGCTTGATGCCCAATAAGCTCGTATTAAAATTTAAAATATTGTTTTGAAGTTTTTGTGGTTAGTACGATAAAAAGGTTTTTCTTCGAGAGAAATGTATTATTATTTTTCTTCAGTATATGCAATATTATATTATGATCTCTCCTCTTACCGATAATTTGTTGTGTATAAATATCCCTTGAGTTGTAAATTTGTCGACTTTTAAATGTTTTAACTATTTTAGTTTGTACCAACAAAGAAAGTTACTATTTCTGCAAAAAAAGGAGAACTTAAAATTTTTAAAGATATTGAATTTAGAAAAAATATTGTTAAAATTTTATTTCTATGGGAAATTTGGTCAAAAATTAATTTTTTTTTTTTGGAAATTTTGTAAAAATTTTATTTCTATAAATAATTTTATCAAAATTTTAGTTTTATTGAAAATTTGAAGTACCTCTTCTAAAAAATCAAGAATTCTACCAATCTACCAAACAGTAAAAAATTTACCAAAAAATATTGTCGTCAGGCCAAGGTTAGGTTAAGTTTTGTGGCTGCCCGTTATTTTAGGAGAACGTTGGCGATTCAGTCCTTTGTGATACCACAAGTGGTGAACGTCTCTCTTGTCAATGAGTACTGCCCGATTCTATGTTTGACCCAGTGACAAGGAACGCCCTTCTTAGATCCGAGTCCGAACAGCTTTCCACATTGTGAAACACTCAGAAATGACACCAGCATTGCTGATAGGGCATAATCCACCACTCAAAAAAATGTTGGTGTTTGCTCGAAAGTGATATTGAAACCAAGACCCAACAGAGGCCAACGATTTCTTGACCCTATACTTTTTGCTTAGCATAAAAGTATTATTTCTCTGATATAAAGTTTGTTTTTCGTTATTAAAAGTCGATAAACTTTTCAATGAAGTCGTTTCGTGGGTTTTATGTAGTTTAGAGATAAAAGTCGGCTCACTATCTTTCAACGAATACATAATTGTGGCTTTTTTAGACATCGAAACGACATTCAATAACGTCCATTCGAGTCCAATAGTTAATATATTGTCAACTCTGAATTTTGATCAAGATATACTGAGGCTGAGAAATGAACTTCTCACAAAGAGACGTGTGGTGTCGTAAGCCAAAATTTTGAAATAGTCAAAAACTCCCAAATGCTTGCCAATCAATTCAGTTATATTTTTTCAGGACACTAAAGAAATCGATTTTCATGGTTATATTACAAAATGCAACGATTAGCGCATCTGCAAACTTCCCTTCCCTTTCGACAACAAAAATGTACCAAATTTCGAAACAATAGCTCATTTATTCGAATCGCTAGCGTAAGTGCTGTGGCCAGTTAAGCGAATGCATATCGATAGATCGTCCGATATTTCACTGATGTGTCGTTGTGCTAAAAATTAAATTGCAAAATTGTTACATACCCTACGACTGTTGGGGTTTAAAAAAACAAAAACATTCAGACAGGTTACATTGAATAATACGCCCAGAATACAAAAATTATCGACCAGCTCTAATACACAAATCCATAAAGTATTCATTTGAAGTCTTTGTGTGATAGTGTGGGCGTGTGTAATACAAATGAAGTTTGTGGGAAACATGTGAACATTATTAGACCAACGCAAACTTTTCCTTTCAATTCAAATGTCAGCTGCGGAAATGAGACCGGAAATGGAAAACTACTAAAACTGGAAATACCTTAAGCTTTATTTCCTAGATCACAAAGACCGATGCTTGGCAGATTATACAAAACATCCTCAAAACTAAATGGCAAAACTTAAATACATGAATAGGCTAATGTCGAAATCATAATTGGGGCATTAAGTACTCGGACAAATCCAAATCTCATTACGGGCGCCCCAGGTAATCTCTCAATTGATATGAGTGTGCGGAAAATGAATTCATGAAATCACTACCTTGTGGAATTGTTATTGTTTATTTACGAATAAATAAACGGAAAGATAACGAAAAGATTTCATTTGACAAAAGTGCAAATATAACGGGGATTTGTCATAAATTCAGAAGTTTGTATAACCTTCATTATAGGATGAACAGCTTTAGTGTTCTAATAACGCTACAGCGCTCCAAAGTGGGGCTAATTTGCTGATTTGTGTCATAGTCTCGTTTATAGTCTGCTGGATTGGATTCGGTTTTCTTTTGGGCCTAAAACAATTTTTACTTCCTCCCCAAAGTCGAATTTTGTATAATTTGCAAAACTTTATAAAGTTAATTTTAAAAAGTCGACAAATGGCAAAAAAGGGTAATGGTCGACTCTGAAGGTAGAAAAGACGATTTTTTGATTCTGATTACAACAGAGAAATAGAGACGAGAAAGTGATAATAACTAAATAAATTATTGCATCTTTCCATATAATGGTTATTATGGAGAAATCCTCTTAGCCAAATAGAAAATAAAGTCTTTATTCATTAAATTATTGTCACATCCTGTAAATGTCGTCAACCGTTAATCATAATAGTTCTAAATCTTTTCCTTGGTCTAAAATCTCTTTTGGGAGATTTTTTCGGTTTTAAACACTCAAACTGGTTAAAAGAATGGCAAGTAGAGAAAACTTGTCTAACATTTAAATGATGTGCAAAATTTTAGATTCCAGTTTTTGTGGATATGGCTGAAAAGTCCTGGTCTGGTGCATGATGTAATAACAAGGTTGCTTCTCTGAAACAAGCGACTAAAATTGTTTTTATAAAATTATTCCTCACATGTCATGTCGACCTTTTATTATAATTAAATTACGCCAAAGTTTTCCACCAATATTATTTTAACAATACATAATGTAGGTAATGTCAATATTCTTCAAATTGTATGGTAAATTTGAATATAAGTATTCTTTATTATATTATGTTTGGGACAAGAATGTTTCATAAAAATAATATGTGTGAATGTAAACATATATTAATTTACAAATTTCGAGTAACGGAAGTACTCTGTTTTTGGGTCCTTTGCGTTGCTTTAGAAGTTATGCTTTGAAAGTTCATTGGAATGAATAAATTAAAAAAGACATACACACATAAAAAAAAACAATATTTTCTCACCAATTTCACTTTTTATTTTTATCAATATTTCTTATTACACGTTTATTTTTCTATTATCTAATTTTTACAATTTGAAAAACTTTTTCGTTCACAACGGGGGTATTATCTTAGTCTGTTGGCACGAATGTCAATTTTATGGTTTTCTGCTGTCAAAAAGTCTAAAAACGTAAAAAAGTAGTAAATGAAAAAATACTGTTTGTTCTCCAATCTTTCCTGGTCGTCCTGATCTTATCTCACTTGTAATAATTTTATTTGTTTTAGTATCTAAGTTACATATTGGGCCGACGAGCGATGTATTCCATCAATTTTTAATATTTCATATAATGTTGTTTCAGTGTCCCTAGAAATTTGCCTAATTTTTCTATTTATAACTATTTGCATCTGTTTTAAATTATTATTTTTTGACGAAACCACAGATTAAAGGAAGGCATTATCGTAGCTGGAAGTTGCGTTATTTTACAAAAACCCGTCATTGTACGGAGACTTTTTAGATGTAGAAAACCGCTCCCGCTACATTGTTGCTCAATTAAATTATGGGGTTGCCATCAAAACCAAAATTGTTTCGCAACAGAATGCCATTATTTTAACTTGAAGTTTCTCTCTCTCTCTCTCTGTTTCTAGTATTATAGAAAATATACAGTTTTTATAAACAAGGAAGCGCTTGTACGGAGACTTGTTTGATACATGTATATGTACGTAAAATTTTTCTACCACGACTAGTTCCGAATCTAAATGCACAATCCTATTTAACAATGTTTCTTGTACTAGTCTCTCTATTTTCCCCACTTGCAAAACTCTGATGTGAAACACCTGGACTAACATTCAAAATTCACTGTATACATTTCCTATTGACCATCTAACCTACCGATTAACCAAAGAGATGATAAACTTCGAAACCAAGCTAACAATCTTTATGTGAATGTTTACACTTGGTATGCCCATTGTACTTCCGGTACATCCACTACCATCGATACTAAGTAAATGCTATGAGGAGTACTCCAAATGGTAAATCCATTTAAGGAGAACCTGCCATGCTACGAAGACATATGTATATGTATTAAAGGTTACAGGATCATCCATGTTTGTGGCATCTTCATGAAGTGCAGTTGTAGATGCGTATTCCATAAAGTGTAGTTATCTTCTTTTTCTCGGTTGGAGTGAATGGTGATTAATGGAATTCTAGTGTCCGTAAATAATGCAGGCACTGGTAAGAAAGAAGTCATGTTTGGAATGTGATACCACAGGGGCATTATCATCATATCATCGATTTGAAAGTACAGAGAATCTAGTTATGATTGAACTAATCAGTGTATTAAGCACAATCGCATAATTGCACAAACATTTATGACTTAACAGAACACAAATTTTTTTTTCCTACGGAACGAATTACCACTTTGTTATGAAGCATTTTTGTTTACAAAATTTGCCCAACTTTTATGATAAAACTTCGTTTATCTAAAATACCGTTCCTGAGAAACGAAAACTCGACTTTAAGTGAACAATGATTAATGTATGGAACAAACAAATATATGGAATTAAACAAATTTCCAACTTAGTGAAGTAAATATAAAACAAGACAACTATACATCTATTTATTATAGTAAAAAAAAATTAATTGAATCTAAAGATTTTGACCTCATTTGATCTCAATTATCGAATTTCCATTCTCTTTTATTAATAAAACTATTCACGTACATCCAAATGCTAGTTAAAAACAAGTATATACAGCCGTAAGTTCGGCCAGGCCGAATCTTATGTACCCTCCACCATGGATTGCGTAGAAACTTCTACGAAAGACTGTCATCCACAATCGAATTACTTGCGTTGTGGTAATAAAGGGTGATGCGGTCAAAATTTGGTCAAGGAAAAACGCGTGTAAATCGGTGAAATCGTTTATTTAAACAAGTATATACGGCCGTAAGTTCGGCCAGGCCGAAGCTTATGTACCCTCCATCATGGATTGCGTAGAAACTTCTTCTAAACACTGCCATCCACAATCGAATTACTTAAGTTGCGGTAACGCTTGCCGATGGCAAGGTATCTTAAAACCTCCTAACACCATCTTCTAAATTGTATGTAAGTCCATACGTGGTATATATTAAATCAAAAAAGATCGATCCAATACGTATATAATTCAGTTTGACAAAGTAGACATAAAATTTTGACAAAATTTTCTACAGAAATAAAATTTTAACAAAATTTTCTACAGAAATAAAATTTTAACAAAATTTTCTATAGAAATAAAATTTTCACAAAATTTTCTATAGAAATAAAAATTTTGACAAAATTTTCTATAGAAAGAAAATTTTAACAAAATTTTCTCTAGAAATAAAATTTTGACAAAATTTTCTATAGAAATAAAATTTTGACAAAATTTCCTATAGAAATAAAATTTTGTAGATTATTTTTGGCTCTAGTGGCTACCATGATTATGAACAGATATGGACCAATTTTTGAGTGATTGGACCAATTTTGGTATGGTTGTTAGCGACCATATACTAACACCACGTTCCTAATTTGAACCGGATCGGATGAATTTTGCACCTCCAAGAGGCTCCGGAGGTCAAATCTGGAGAACGTTTTATATGGCGGATATATATATTGTTCCATGTTCCATGTTCCAAATTACAACCGGATTGGATGAAATTTGCTTCTCTTGGGGACTTCGCAAGCCAAATCTAGGGATCGGTTTATATGGGGGCTATATATAATTATGAACCGATGTGGACCAATTTTTGTATGGTTGTTAGAGACCATATACCAATACCATGTACCAATTTTCAGGCGGATCGGATGAAATTTGCTTCTCTTTGAGGCTCCGCAACCCAAATCTGGGGATCGGTTTATATGGGATCTATATATAATTATGGACCGATGTGGACCAATTTTTGCATGGTTGTCAGAGACCATATACCAACATCATGTACCAAATTTCAGCCGGTTCGGATGAAATTTGCTTCTCTTTGAAGCTCCGCAAGCCAAATCTGGGGATCGGTTTATATGGGGGCTATATATAATAATGGACCGATGTGGACCAGTTTTTGCACGATTGTTAGAGACCATATACCAACACCATGTACCAAATTTCAGCCGGATCGGATGAAATATGCTTCTCTTAGAGGCTCCACAAGCCAAATCTGGGGATCGGTTTATATGGGGGCTATATATAATTAAGGACCGATATGGACCAATTTTTGCATGGTTGTTAGAGACCATATACCAACATCATGTACCAAATTTCAGCCGGATCGGATGAAATTTGCTTCTCTTTGAGGCTCCGCAAGCCATATCTGGGGATCGTTTTATATGGGGGCTATATATAATTATAGACCGATGTGGACCAATTTTTGCATGGTTGTTAGAGACCATATACCAACACCATGTACCAAATTTCAGCCGGATCGGATGAAACTTGCTTCTCTTTTAGGCTCCGCAAGCCAAATCTGGGGATCGGTTTATATGGGGGCTATATATAATTATGGACCGATGTGGACCAATTTTTGCATGGTTGTTAGAGACCATATACAAACACCATATACCAAATTTCAGCCGGATCGGATGAAATATGCTTCTGGTAGAGGCTCCACAAGCCAATTCTGAGGGTCCCTTTATATGGGGGCTATACGTAAAAGTGGACCGATATGGCCCATTTTCAATACCATCTGACCTACATCAATAGCAACTACTTGTGCCAAGTTTCAAGTCGATAGCTTGTTTCGTTCGGAAGTTAGCGTGATTTCAACAGACGGACGGACGGACATGCTTAGATCGACTCAGAATTTCACCACGACCCAGAATATATATACAGTGGCTCACATTGAAAGTCGGGCAAAATATGTGAAAAAATTGTACACCTCACAAAAAAGTTTTTTTTTTAACGTTTTCGGAAATAGTTTTTAAAATTAAATAAAGCATTTATTAAGGAATATAATAATGTAAAAAAAGATCTACTCCAGTGTAGTTATAACAAGCTTAAAAACGAAATATTCAGAAAAACCTTAAAACTAGGCTCACAGCGAAAGTCGGGCAAACTCATAATTTTTATTTTGTATGCATTATTTAGTATTTTGTTGCATATCCTTTTTGAGTTTCGACATCTTTTAGTCTCTTTGGGATAGATTCAACCAATTTTTTACAGGCATCAGGACTTATTTGGTCCCATTCTTCCTGTAATGCAGCTTTTAATTGATTTTTATTAGTGCACAGTCTATTTTGCATTCGGCGCCCAAGTTCATCCGACAAATGCTCGATTACATTAAGGTCAGGACTTTGAGCAGGGGTTTTAATTACCTTAGGACAATTATACAATAGCCAGATTTTTGCTATCAGCGATGTGTGTTTTGGGTCATTGTCCTGATAAAATTTAAAATTATCGGCAATACCCAACTTGCGTGCGCTTTCCTTAACATTTGCTTTCAAAATGTCGAGATAAATGTTTTTATCCATTATACCTTCTATAAAATGAAGGTTTCCGACACCTAAAGCTGACATGCAGCCCCACACCATCACTGATAAGCCTCCGTGCTTCACTGTCTTCTTAGTGTTCTTATGACAAAATTCTTCATTCCGCTTATGCCAAACATAACGACGACCATCGGAGCCAAACAAGTTAAATTTGCTCTCATCAGTAAAGAGGACCTGTAAAATATGAAAATACTAATGGAAATATTCGGCTAGCATGTTTTACAAATTCTACCGTGCTCCAAAATGAAAAATCCTTCGAAATGTGCTCACGTGCGAATTCTAACCGATCTTTCCTATTTTTCTCACTGATGCATGGCTTTTTACGGGCTACTCTGCCATTTAAATTATTTTTCCGTAGTACCCTTCGCACCGTTTCTGCATGTACTTCTATTTCAAAATTATTTTTGACGATTGTGGCAAGTTTTGGAGCGGAAATAAATGGATCCTTTTGTACTTCGCGTACTATGAACTTTTCGTCTCTTGGCCTGAGTTTCTTTTTTACTGCTGCACGTTGTTTGTTTGATATTCTTTCGTCTTCCTTATATATTTTGATAATGTCATGGACTGTCGACTTGCTTTTGCTAACGATATTAGCAATTTCGCGCTCGGTCTTTCCTTCTAAATAATTATTAATAACAATTTTTCGTTCTTCCAATGTGGACTGTTTAATTCTACGCGACATTGTATTAAAAATTTGAGTAAATTTCAGAACTTTGTATTTGGACGGCGGCTTGAGATCAACTAATGATTTTCCAAACCAAAAATAATAAGTGATGCTCAAATATAACGGTAGAACATGTGCCATTTTCTTCGAATTTGCTTTGCCCGACTTTCGGTGTGAGTATATTTCTTAGTTTTTTTTCAAATAAGCTTTTGTAGTACAGTTACAAACAAAAGTTACAGCGATATTTCAATTTAAGTTTGTTGTATACTAAGTAACTTTATAAATGTTTGAAATGAATTTAAAAAAAAAAGTGAATCAACATGTTTAAACTAGGCGCGAACTTGTTTATAATAACTTGCCCGACTTTCGATGTGAGCCACTGTACTTTATGGGGTCTTAGAGCAATATTTCGATGTGTTACAAACGGAATGACAAAGTTAATATACCCCCATCCTATGATGGAGGGTATAAAAATCAAATTAAATTTCTTTTTCAAGTTCAATTAGTATAAAATTCAGGAAAAATATTCAGTTAGGCTTTCGCTTTTCCAAATCCGAATTGCCGGGCCTCACGCTTAACACCTGCCATCAGATTTTGTACAGCCACCTTGTCCACCTTCTTCGCCGCAGAAAGCCAGTTTGCCTTGAACTGCTGCTCGTCCTTAGCAGTTTTTTGGTCTTCTTTAGGTTCCGCTTGACAATAGCCCAGTATTTCTCAATTGGGCGGAGCTCTGGCGTGTTGGGAGGGTTCTTGTCCTTGGGAACCACCTGCACGTTGTTGGCGGCGTACCACTCCATGGCCTTTTTACCGTAATGGCAAGATGCCAAATCCGGCCAAAACAGTACGGAACAACCGTGTTTCTTCAGGAAAGGCAGCAGACGTTTATTCAAACACTCTTTCACGTAAATTTCTTGGTTGACAGTCCCGGAAGCTATGAAAATGCTGCTTTTCAAGCCACAGGTACAGATGGCTTGCCAAACCAGATATTTCTTTGCGAACTTTGACAGTTTTATGTGCTTGAAAATATCTGCTACCTTTCTCCTTCCTTTTGCCGTATAAAGCTGCTTGTAGTCGGCTTTGACGTAGGTTTCGTCGTCCATTACCACGCAGTCAAACTTCGTCAGCATCGCCGTGTACAGCCTCCGGGATCGCGCTTTGGCCGACGTATTTTGTTTATCATCGCGATTTGGAGTCACTACCTTCTTGTAAGTCGAGTCCGGCTCGTTTTTTGGCTCGATGCACGGTTGTAGACGACACACCCAGCTTATTTGCGGCATCTCGGAGAGAGAGAGAGGTTAGGGTTTCGCTTGAAACTACCGGTAACTCTCTTTGTCGTCTCAGCGGCTTCCGGTTTTCGATTTCCCCCCGATCCAGACTTTCTGGCTGTCGACAAACGTTCCCCAAACACTTTAATTACATTTGTAACGGTTGATTTGGCAACTTTTAGCGATTTTGCCAGCTTTGCGTGCGAATAGCTCGGATTTTCGCGATGCGCGAGCAAAATTTTGATACGCTGCTCTTCTTTCTTGGACGGGAATTTGACAACTGAAGAGTGAATTCCAAAATCAAAATAGGAGCAACATTCTACACACACACACCTTCAAAATGAGGGGTGTTTAGGTTTTTTAAATGCAAAATTGAAAGAAATATGTCAAGTTTATATTGGCCAAATTTTGACCGTATCACCCTTTACTTATCGATGGCAAGGCATCTTAACACTTCTTAACATCGTTTTCTAAATTGTGAGTTAGTCCATACGTGGTATATATTAGACAAAAAAGTTATGTCTAGGTAAGTCTACAAATAATTACGAATCGATATGGACTTTTGCGCGGTACGTGGAGAGCCAGAATTGAAATATGGGGGTCGCTTATATGGGGGCTACAATTATGAACTTGATATCGATCAATTTATGTGTGATTGGGATCGATTTATCTGGGGGCTATATATAACTATAGACCGATATGGACCTAGTTAGGCATGGTTGTTAACGGCAATATACTAGCACAATGTACCAAATTTCAACTGACTCGGATGAAATTTGCTCCTCCAACAGGCTCCAAAACCAAATCTCGGAATCGGTTTATATGCGGGCTATATATAATTATGGACTGATATGGACCAATACCTGTATGGTTATTAGAGACAATATACTAACACCACGTACTAAATTGCAATCAGATCGGATGAATTTTGTTTATCCACCGAAGGCCAAACCTGGGGATGGGTTTATATTGGGGCTATATTTAATTATGGACTGATATGAACCAATTCCTGCATGGTTGTTGGATACCATATACTAACATCATGAACCAAATTTCAACCGAATCGGATGAATTTTTCTCTTCCAAGCGGCTCCGGAGGTCAAATCTAGGGATGGGTTTATATGGGGGCTATATATAATTATGGACCGATTTCGACCAATTTTTGCATGAGTGTTTGAGGCCATATATTAATACCACGTACCAAATTTCAACTGAATCAAATGAATTTTCCAAGAGGCTCCGGAGGCCAAATCTGGGGATCGGTTTATATGGGGGCTATATATAATTATGAACTGATGTGGACCAATTTTAGCATAGTTATTAGAGACCATATACTAACACCATGTACCATATTTCAGGCTGATCGGATGACATTTGCTTCTCTTAAAGGCTCCGCAAGCTAAATCGGGGGATCAGTTTATATGGGGGCTATATATAATTATGGACCGATATGGACCAATTTTTCCATAGATGTTAGAGACCATATACTAACACCATGTACCAAATTTCAGCCGGATCGGATGAAATTTTCTTCTCTTATAGGCTCCGCAAGCCAAATCTGGGGATCGGTTTATATGGGGGCTATATATAATTATGGACCGATGTGGACCAATTTTTGCATGGTTGTTAAAGACCAAATACTAACACTATGTACCAAATTTCAGCCGGATCGGATTAAATTTGCTTCTCTTAGAGGCTCAGACAACCAAATCGGGGGATCGGTTTATATGGGGGCTATATATTTATAATTATGGACCGATGTGGACCAATATTTGCATGGTTGTTAGAGACTATATACAAACACCATGTACCAAATTTCAGCCGGATCGGATGAAATTTGCTTCTCTTAGAGGGTCTGCAAGCCAAGTGTGGGGGTCCGTTTATATGGGGGCTATACGTAAAAGTGGACCGATATGGCCCATTTGCAATACCATCCGACCTACATCAATAACAACTACTTGTGCCAAGTTTCAAGTCGACAGCTTGTTTCGTTCGGAAGTTAGCGTGATTTCAACAGACGGACGGACATGCTCAGATCGACTCAGAATTTCACCACGACCCAGAATATATTTATATACTTTATGGGGTCTTATAGCAATATTTCGATGTGTTACAAACGGAATGACAAAGTTAATATACCCCCATCCTATGGAGGGTATAAAAATTGAATGCCAATTCAGTGCAACAGCTGTTGAAATGGTGGGACATCCATCCCATGACAAGCCCATGTTAAATACATCGCTTCTGCGCCAGTTTTGCACCACTTCCAGATTCAAAAAGAACATTTTCACTACTTTAGGTTATTCATATATTATCCATATTTTGTATTTTGCTCACTGAATTGTAACTGGATGGGTATTTTTTGGGATGGGAATTGGGGTATTAGAAATTATAATATATTTTTGGTGGCAAATATTCTGAAGTTGGCATCACTGAATACAAGCTTAAATTCAAACAATACAATCATACAATACGAGACAAACACAGTCAAAGGATTATGTTTTTCTAAGTAATTCGTTTCTTTACTTGCAGGTGGTCGGAAGATTATTTATTATACGTGAGTTTAATTTTAAACTCATTAAAATTGAGGTATGTTCTAGAAAAAATATTGTATTCCGTATACATGCACTGAAAAATATTGTCGTGCGGTCAAAGATTTCATGTCTTTAAAATACGAATGCAAATTTTGCTTAGCATAGAAGACGCATTTCTCTAATATAAAGTTTTTTTCCTTGTTCACAAGTCGATAAACTTTTGAATGAAGTCATATTGTCCTTATAACTAAGTGACTTCACTTAAAAATGGGTATCATTACATGATAGAAAAAATGTTTGGGCTAAGGTCAACTTAATTCCAATAATTCAGAAAAATTCTTTAAATTTAATGAAATTGTCTTTAAATTTGTTGTCTTTTTGCATCTTGACTACAAAGCAAAAAATCGTTCAAATATAGGACATGTTTTTCAACACTTTATTTTAAAGACGTTTTTACTTGAAACATAGCATAATTTCTACTGGAAGTCGAGTCTTAATTTGGAAAATAAAGTTGTCGTTAACTCGTTTTTAAAGGACTTTCTGTACAGGTAAAATTCAAAATGTGTATAAATCATATGACAGCGATGTTTATTATTAAAATACTTTAAGAATTTATTTACAAATTAATCAAACAACTTTCTAAATTCAAATTTCGGATCAAGAAATTCGTAAAATTTTTAAATTTTATCAAACTTGATATGGCGATAAAAACATTTTTATAAATCCTAGCTACAAGTTTTATATGATGTCAGTGATTGATATATTTATTGCCGTGATAGAAGCAATTTCAAAAATTCAACTAATTTCGCCATTGATCAATTTATTTCAGGGGAAATTTTACTTCGAATGTGTATGCTTAGGTTAGGCACTTCTAGTATTTTGTGATTGTTCCAAAAATATTAGCAAAACGCAGGCCCGCCAATAATCTTAAGCTTTATAAGGCTTACGCCTTACACGAAATACAGGACACTCACTGGTGTTTAATTTTTCAAAGTAGCGACCTGTTGTAGCAGATACCACAAGTGATATCTAACGTCTTGTATTAGGTGAATATTGTACTGCTCAGCCATTTCGTTGAGAGCTTTGCGGCAGTCTAGGCCATTTTCGAGTTAAGGACCAAGGATTTTATTGCAGGTTGACTGTCTGAGTAAATATTAATGCCAACATTTGTTGGAACATTACTTCTCAGCCAATTCGCCACCTCTCTTATTGCTAATATTTCAGACCGAAAAACACTACAGTGATTAGGTAATCTTTTCGCTATTCGAAATTCTTGGTCTTTAGAATATACACCGAAACCCATTTGTCCATCCAATTTGAAGCTCTAGTTCCCACGCTTTACTATTGGGAACTAGAGTTTCAAACTTTTTGTCGAAAAGTGGTTTCGCCAGAGTGTAATCCACTACGTTTGGCACATCTGGCAATATTTTGAGGGCCAAACTGTACACCCTACAAAAATCGCTTCTGTAACATATATCCCAAACACATTTTGCTTCAAGCATATATATCTTCAGGATTGGTCCAAACAAAATATTATTTTTATTGTTCAAACATATTATGTTTCACCTTAGAGCATACACTGGTAAAAAAATGTTAATGATATTTTCTTTGTGTGGATATATTTTTAAGGCGTCAATTGGTTTCTTCCATTATTTTACTTGCAGCATACTCTCTATGTCTCTCTTTCTAAACACATGTATGTTTATAGGCTATTTCTAATTTAATATATGTTTGAATCTAAGCATATTATATTTACAAATGTTTGTAAATATACTTATTTATAAATGTTTGTAAATATACAATATACTTAAAAATATTGTGTTAAAAAATATAACGTATAATTACATATGAAAACAGTTTTTCGTCCATGTGAGCGTGCCTTTTTTTCCGACCACAGGATAGCTCGCGTTTGGCTAATATGTCTGCAGGTAATCGATGCAACATACCATTAAGGGAATCTTTTCTATCCTGAATGCGCCTGAGATACACAAACACGCCATTCGCTGAACTTTATCAAAACTTGTCGGCTATTGAAGTGCCAGCCACCAGACCACAATACCATATATCGTTATATTTTTAACCACTGCAGTGTACACCCAATGCACAATTTTCGGTTTTAGTGCCCATTGTTTTCCTATTGTCTTTTAGCACGAGCACAAGGCTACCGTAGCTTTTTTCGCCCTTTCTTCAATATTCAACTTAAAGTTCAATATAACTCCAAGGTATTTTACACACTGATTGGTCGGAAAATCTTCATACTCGAGCGAGAGGCTTTCCCCGCTTTAGGTATGAGAACGACTTTTGTTTCTCAGTTCTCGCTTGTATCCTCTCAGATTGTTCTTGTAAGCGTTCCAATCCTCCGGAGTTCAGGTGGACTTTGCTTTGTTAAAGAGCTTCCTACAGGATTTCCTCATATTATTTAACTCCATAGACCACCTTGGCGGTCGTGTTTCACCCTTGGCTTTCCTCTAGGGCATGCAACTTTCATTGAGATGTTGTAGGCCTTTGAAATTCGCTCCACGGTTTGTTCGATTATCTCTGGTATTTTTCGTATTATCATATTGAACGTATATCTTTACCTATTCTAATCAGCTTTCCTCAAATTTGGCGCATATTTCCCCCAAATTCTTTGAAATACAAACAGTCAATTTGAAACTGATGTAGCGATGACCTGAGAAGCTATGGTTCCTTAAAATATCTTATCGTTCAGTTCGAGAGAGGCCCAAGTGATGTCCGAAACCTCTTGCCTATTTTTGGTGACGAAGGTTGGTGCATCTCTCTTATTGCAAACTAAACACTATTAGCGGCCCTCTCCTTGCATTAGTATCGCTACTTCCCCAAATACTATGATGTGCATTTGAATCGCATCACATAATGAGTTTTATCTTTGTTTTCAGTGACTCCTCAACTAAGGTCTTAACGGCACACGGAGGCATCTCCCTGTCATGTCCCATGGAGACTGAATATACTCAATATTTGTACTTGGCTATTTCTAAACTGGCAACAACAGTGTCTGCATTGCTCATTGAAGGAAGCAGAAACAAGTTAAGTTAATTTTTAGCAATTATACAGGCTTACATATTTTGTTTTTATAAACATATGGTTCTTGAATAATAACTATAACAGGTCGTCGCTAGTATTAAATGCATATTATTTTTATATAGTACCAACCTTCAAATAATTCGTGTCAAAATTTGACGTCTGTAAGTCAATTAGTTTGTGAGATAGAGCGTCTTTTGGGAAGCAACTTTTGTTATTGTGAAAAAAATGGAAAAAAAGGAATTTCGTGTTTTGATAAAATACTGTTTTCTGAAGGGAAAAATACGGTGGAAGCAAAAACTTGGCTTGATAATGAGTTTCCGGTTTCTGCCCCAGGGAAATCAACAATAATTGGTTGGTATGCAAAATTCAAGTGTGGTGAAATGAGCACGGAAGACGGTGAACGCAGTGGACGCCCGAAAGAGGTGGTTACAGACGAAAACATAAAAAAAAATCCATAAAATGATTTTGAATGACCGTAAAATGAAGTTGATCGAGATATCAGAGGCCTTCAAGATATCAAAAGAACGTGTTGGTCATATCATTCATCAATATTTGGATATGCGGAAGCTCTGTGCAAAATGGGTGCCACGCAAGCTCACATTTGACCAAAAACAACAACGTGTTGATGATTCTGAGCGGTGTTTGCAGCTGTTAACTCCTAATACAACCGAGTTTTTCCGTCGATATGTGACAATGGATGAAACATGGCTGCATCTCTACACTCCTGAGTCCAATCGACAGTCGGCTGAGTGGACAGCGACCGGTGAACCGTCTCCGAAGCGTGGAAAGACTCAAAAGTCCGCTGGCAAAGTAATGACCTCTGTTTTTTGGGATGCGCATGGAATAATTTTTATCGATTATCTTGAGAAGGGAAAAACCATCAACAGTGACTATTATATGGCGTTTGAAGGTCGAAATCGCGGCAAACCGGCCACATATGAAGAAGAAAAAAGTGTTGTTCCACCAAGACAACGCACCGTGCCACAACTCATTGAGAACGATGGCAAAAATTCATGAATTGGACTTCGAATTGCTTCCCCACCCACCGTTTTCGCCAGATCTGGCTGCACCTCTTCATTGCAGCCAAATTTTTTTCTCCAGTGACTTTTTCTTGTTCTCAGACCTCAAATGAATGCTCGCAGGGAAAAAATTGGTTGCAATGAAGAGGTGATCGCCGAAACTGAGGCCTATCTGAGGCAAAACCGAAGGAGTACTACCAAAATGGTATTAAAAAATTTTGAGGTCGTTATAATCGTTGTATCGCTCTTGAAGGGAACTATGTTGAATAATAAAACCGAATTTTGACAAAAAAAATGTGTTTTTCTTTGTTAGACCGGGGACTTATCAGCCAACCAGTTATCTATGTCCCCTTTCATTAGGAGAACTTTTAAGGCAGCACAAGCAGTCTTACAATGGTGAAGATTTATCTGGAGGATCCGTACAACCATCAAGTTTTTAAACAACCGTCACATCAGCCGTTTCGATTGAGTCATCAATAACTTTCTCTTCACAGATCCCGGCGACTCTCGCAACAACCCTCGGTTTAGTTGGTGAGGTTTGAGGCTGTAGAAACTTTTCGTATACGATGTTCGTCAATGTCTGCATTTTTTATGTCTCTTTCAGCTTCGCAAGGAAATTGTTGCACTTCTGAATCTGACGGAGGCTTGTTCGTTTCGCAAGCCTTTGGCTGATCGCTTTTGTGTACCTTCATATGGATGTCATGAAAGCCGTAACGTACACGGCCTTGGGTCTAGGCTAGATGTGGCAACGACTCAATGTTCAATATAAACACCGCATGTCGGCTTGGTTCATCCACCTCATCCAAACGACTAACCATTCAATCGGCGGTTGGAAGATTTGGGTTATATTCCTTTAGTCTGTTTAGGATCAGGAGGATTTGCATGCATGTGCTCTAGGTTTAGCTGGTATGTCTTTCTTCTCGACTAAATCCAAAGGAGCTCCTTCCCCAATTAGCATCAAAGCAGCTTTAAAACATTCCATAGACCTCTAAACTGCAAATGCGATTAACTGAAATCGTCCTTGATACCACCCAGCATCTTGGCGTCGAGAACTTAGTCCGGAAAAATTTTCTAGCATCTGTGAGTAGACACTTGACATCGCGTTCTCAATTTCACCCAATTTTTGCTTTGGAATGATACCGTCCAATGCTCATTTGTTATTGATAGCCATCACAAGGCTGTCTGTTGCAACCGAGGCAAAAAATCTTTGATCCGTTTTGGAAGATGGCAGCTCATCCGGCGATGATTCCCTTTTTCTTCAAGATTTCCTTGCGCCCATTTTAAGGAATCGCTTTGCTTAGCCGCCAACGTGCTTCGGTCGACCAATCCTAATTTCTTTAGGATAAACAAAGCATTTCTGCGATCCTCGATTCTCTTTAGTGAGGGATTACCTCCTTTTTATGTCGTTGCCTTAGAAAAGGTTCGACTTGCCAAAGTGTCGCCACCCGTCCACTGGGCCCTGAAGTTAGCAACCAAGTGGATGACTCTAAATTTCGCTGCATGGTGGCTAAGTGTACCACCACACTTGAAATTCGTAATAAGTATTTATTACGATAATTTATTTAATCCGATATTAAAACACACTTCCGTTCAGTTCGACGGTTGAATGTGAAGTTTGAGTTGATGTAAAATCAATATTTCACACATTTAACCACTATTTGATGTAGGGTACAAATATGATTATACACCCAGAAAAAAGTGCCTTCGAAACTAAAGGAAAAAATTTTCATCAATATAGTTTATCCATTTTATTTCCATTAAGGTAAATTTTTGTGAGAAATAATAAAATTTACTCGTTTCAGTAAAAAAATCCTAAACTGTAAGCAGTTAGGAATAGTTCATTAACTAGAATAAGGCATGGAATTTTACTCATACTATTTTCTTCGCTGGGTATAAGAATTTACTACTGAAAAAGAAAATTTTATTCACCGATAACAAAGCATTCGTAAAAATAAACAAAAACCGAACTAAAACCAAGTTTCCTCAAAATTAGTAAAATTTCTTATAAAATGATAATTGCGACTTCCTTTATAATAGAAAGTTTTTCATACATACGAACAACACTTGGCATAGAAAAATATTTTAGTTCATTCGTACTAAGAAGTATGCAATCCTTTCAAAACTTAAGGAAACACACTTGTTAGAATATAGGAAATTTTCCTAAATTTCTATTGTCTACCTGTAATCGATACCTGTCATCGTAATCGATGTGTTTGCGCGTGGGTGTAATCGATATATTTGCGCGTCGGTTGTTTTTTTAGTTGGAATCGCGTTGTTTTGGTATACGGAGAGATTGTTAAAAAATAATATGGTAAAATAATATAATAAATAACAAATAAAATATATAAAATATTTGTTATTTTAAATTAGTGAGAAAAATTTTCGTTTTTTATACCCTGCTCCACACTGTGGAACAGGGTATTATAAGTTAGTGCATATGTTTGCAACACCCAGAAGGAGACGAGATAGACACATGGTGTCTTTGGCAAAAATGCTCAGGGTGGGTTCCTGAGTCGATATAGCGATGTCCGTCTGTCCGTCTGTCCGTCTGTCCGTGAACACATTTTTGTAATCAAAGTCTAGGTCGCAGTTTTAGTCCAATCGACTTCAAATTTGGCACAAGTATGTGTTTTGGCTCAGAATAGATCCCTATTGATTTTGGAAGAAATCGGTTCAGATTTAGATATAGCTCCCATATATATATTTCGCCCGATATGGACTTACATGGCCACAGAAGCCAGAGTTTTACCCTAATTTGCTTAAAATTTTGCACAAGAAGAACAAGTAGTACTATAGTCAAGTGTGCCAAATTTTATTGAAATCGGTTCAGATTAAGATATAGCTCCCATATATATCTTTCGCCCGATATGCACTAATATGGACCCAGCAGCCAGAGTTTTATACGGATTTGCTTGAAATTTTGTATTGGCATAACACTTAGTCGTATAGTCAAGTGTGCAAAATTTGATTGAAATCGGTTTAGATTTAGATATAGCTCTCATATATATCTTTCGCCCGATATGGACTTATATGGCCCCAGAAGCCAGTTTTTTGGCCGAATTTGGTTGAAATTTTGCACTAGGAGTACAATTAGTAGTATAGTCAAGTGTGCACAATTTGATTGAAATCGGTTCAGATTTAGATATAGCTCCCATATATATCTTTCGCCCGATATGGACTAATATGGTCCTAAAAGCTAGAGTTTTGACCCAATTTGTTTGAAATTTTGCACACGGAGTAGATTTAGCATTGTAGCTATGCGTGCCAAATTTGGTTGAAATCGATTCAGATTTAGATATAGCTTCCATATATATTTTTCGCCCGATATGGACTTATATGGCCCCAGAAGCCCGAGTTTTGCCCAATTTGGTTGAAATTTTGCACAGGTAGTAGATTTAGCATTCTAGCCATGCGTGCCAAATTTGATTGAAATCGGTTCAGATTTATATATAGCTCCCATATATAGCTTTCGCCCGATTTACACTCATATGACCACAGAGGCCAATTTTTTGCTCCGATTTAGTTGAAATTTTGCACATGGAGTAGAATTAGCATTGTAGCTATTCCTGCCAAATTTGGTTGAAATCGGTTAAGATTTAGATATAGCTCCCATATATATGTTTTTCTGATTTCGACAAAAAGGGTCAAAATACCAACATTTTCCTTGTAAAATCGCCACTGCTTAGTCGAAAAGTTGTAAAACTGACTCTAATTTTCCTAAACTTGTAATACAAATATATCGAGCGATAAATCATAAATAAACTTTTGCGAAGTTTCCTTAAAATTGCTTCAGATTTAAATGTTTCCCATATTTTTTTACTAAAATTGTGTTCCACTCTAGTGCATTAGCCAACTTAAATTTTGAGTCTATAGATTTTGTAAAAGTCTATTAAATTCTGTCCAAATCAAGTGATATTTAAATGTATGTATTTGGGACGAACCTTTATATAGCACCCAACACATTTGACGGATGTGATATGGTATCGAAAATTTAGATCTACAAAGTGGTGCAGGGTATAATATAGTCGGTCCCGCCCGACTTTAGACTTTCCTTACTTGTTTTAAATAAATCTATCAATGTTCGTGATAGTGTATAAAGAAAGAAAACACCAGCAGAATAACAACCTTTTCATTTGTCTTCATTTTGGAATCTTCAATTATCAGGTAATATTCAGTGACGCTAACCTTTTGCAACAAAAATGTTTTATGATTTTTTTATATTTGTAGGTATTGAAATTGTAAAAGGATGACAAAATCGTTAGGCAGCAACTTATTAAAAGTGAAAAGTACAAGAAGAAGAAAAAGTGCGTTTTACAGTTGATAATATCACACGGAAATTGGAAATAGTGGAATAATAAACTAATATTTCAAAGAGATTCGATGCTGTTGATTCTTAATAAATATATTCAATATATTAATAAAACATGTCTTTTATTGAAGAAAAAATTGCTTATAGAAATAAATAAAATTGTATTTAAAAACGAAGGTAAGCAGTTCCAATTATGAAGTAAAAGTTTTACCACAAATGTGTAAGATTTGTCGAAATGAATGAAAAAATTTCAATAAAATCATTCCATATATGAATTCAAATTAGTTAAATTTTTTCATTCTGTAGTATAGTGGTATGTAAATATAGGAAAATAACTAATATATGGAATGCATTATTCCTAATTTCTACGAAAATCACATCGTTCAAACAAATAAAAATGTCTTTGGCGCTATACGAAGTTCAACTTTCTTCACAATGAGTTCATTTTAACTTAAAGAAGGGGTCACTTTTTTCTGGGTGTAATGTCTGATATTGATATTGCAACTCATTCTTTGGAACTTGAGGAAGAAAATTCTATTGTAAGAGCATTAAGTTTATAATTTAAATCAAATTATACTGAAATAGTACATAAATATACACATATTTTTATATGTAGAAATCAATTTGCAATTAAATTGAATGGTGAATTTTTCTTTTATGTATCTAAAGAGTTTGTTTGTCTACATGTTTGTTTTTCTTTTTATTCAATTAGAAGTAATTATTTCGTTTGTCAGACCTTAACATTATATGATTGGTTCCCGGGTTATAATAATTTACAACTCAACAAGAAAATGTTATTTACTGATAGCAAAGCATTAAAACCCGAACTAAACCCAAGATTCCTCAAATTTAGTAAATTTTCTTATCAAATGATAAATCTGACTTACTTTATTATAGAAAGTTTATCATATATATGAATAAGACTTAGCATAGGAAAATATTTTAATTTACTCGTACTACGAATTATTCAATACTTTCAAATCTTAAGTAAAAACACTTGTTAGAATATAGGAAATTTTCCTGTATTTCTTATCTACCTGTAATCGATACCTGTCATCTCTGTAATCGCTATGTCCAATAAGTTTGCGCGTGGGTTGTTTTTTATTTTCAGTTCAAATCGAGTTGTTATGGTACGCGAACCGTCATAAAATATAGAGATTGTTAAAAAAATAATATAATAGTCGGCACGGTTTGCAAAAATACAAGTAAAATATATGAACTATGTTTTTTTATTAGTGAGTAAATTTTTCGGATTTTATTTGAAAATTATTGAAAATCAATAACAAAGCAATAAAAGTTAACGCTAACCTTTTGTGAAAAAATTGGTTTTTATTATCTTATATTTGTAGGGATTGAAAATGTAAAAGGAGGACAAAATATATATTTCAAGGCCACTCGATGCAGTTGATTCTTAAAAAATATATTAATAAATCATGACTTTTATTGAAGAAAATATGCGCCCATATAAATAAATAAAACTGTATTTAACTAACTAACTGTATTTACGTAAGATTTCTCCACGTGAATGAAAAAAGTTCAATTAAATCATTCCACATATGAATTTAATTCAGTTAAATTTTTATAAAAATAAAAACGTCTTTGGCTCTATACGAAGTTCAACGTTCTTCAATAATAGTTCATGTTAACTTAAAGAAGGGGTCATTTTTTTCTGGGTATGGATTTACAAAGTGATGGAAGGTATCAAATAGTCGGCTCGCCCGACTTAGACTTTCCTTACTTGTTTAGTATTTTTTAATGCTGATTTTGCATGAAAACCTTATTTAGATCTGGTCACACTCTACCTCACTCCTCAATTCCCAAAGGGATATTCGTTTTCCGATATTCTGGGCCACGGAAGCCAAACGGTATTTACTAGAATTGTGAACCACAATCTATCAACGGAAATGGATATGCCTAATTTAAGTTTCCTTTAGGCAATTGCTCAAGGCTATGGTCACACTAGGCAAATATTTGACTAAAATGAGTGGCAAACATTTTTCCAGAACCATTTTCCAAATATCTTGATACGGTTTTTGGAAACTAATCCTATCATGATGTTATATATCCAATATGAGCTAAATATGTTTTCTGGTTTGGCTGTGGCGACGGATTTTCTTTTTTTGATTTGTGTCAAATATTTGCCCAGTGTGACAATAGCATAAGTATATTACCGGGTTACCTAACACCATCTTGGATATTGTTTCAGTGTCCAAATTTAAAAACACCTTCATCAATCAGACACAATTCTGTGTATCGAAAGTTGATGCAGCCGCCTATAACAAGGCAAAAGTAATGAAACCTTTTTCAAAGAATTATGTTTTCTTTTGATCAAAAATTTTCTGACGTATACAAATGACAGTCTGAATTTAACAATCAAAGTCTACTTATCATTTCAAAACAATTATACGGACTGTTCCTTCCACCGTAAAATGATTGCAATTATAATTTGTCATTAGGTGAGGTAACAGTTGTGAATCTTATGAAAGTTGTGAATGATAGGAATTGTGCAAATCTATGTATAATGTGGGGCCTGGGAGCGGAATTGCACATAACCTGACTACATGATGGATTAAGATATTTAAAAAAGCAGCAAATTCCAAATATCAGCTAAATCGTTCCGGAACTGTGACTTTTAAAGATTTAAGAAATAAAACCGGGGAACAATTATAGGACCCAAAAGCTCACTATTTAGACAATATAACCGTCTAAAGCGGAATGTTTATGATTAAACATATTTAAAGACAACAAAGTTGTTTAAAACAATAAAAACAAACCCCTAGTTAAAGTGAACTTCGTATCTTAGTGTTATTTTAGACCTACAAATTATTTTACTATATATTGTTTATAACGCTCTATATTTTGATACCGACCAATCGGTTGAGATCATGATATACCACATTTTACTTTGTCTAGAGATATAAAATGCTGGAAGAATAATTGTATTTGGTCTTTAAAAATCTATTAACTGTCATTATCGCAAATGTCTTACCAAAGTATCCAAGGAATTCTGGGTTCCTATGTTATATAGCAGATTATGGATTTATATGGATGGTATTGACCTTAATCTGGCTATATAGAGCTTTATGGATATATATGACTCATTTTTATCCCTATTTGGTCAGAGTACAAAAATTTTATCTCTACGAAAAAAATACATCTTCATTCGGCATATGTTTCGTTGTAAAAATTACATGCTTGGAAATGAAATTTCTACGAAAAAAATACATCTTCATTCAGCATACATATGTTTCGTTGTAAAAATTATATGCTTGGAAATGAAATTGCTAGCACATTATTTTTAAGTGCAAGCACATAATATTTATAAATTTAAAAGTGTCTGAAATGTAACCTTACTTTAATTTTCTGCTTCTTTCACACAAAAAAAAGTGTCTCGTAAATCTAAGAAGATTTTTACAATAATTTATTACAAGAATTTTAGTTCATTTTTCGTATATTCAATGAAAATTAACTACTCGAAGGGAAAGTTTACAAATCTTAAGTAGCAATCGGTTAGTTCATGGCCTACAGAGTCCAAGGATTCAGCCTGTAAAAGCAATTAGATATCCTTATAAAATGTAGATATACGAAAAAAATACATCTTCATTCAGCATACATATGTTTCGTTGTAAAAATTATATGCTTGGAAATGAAATTGCTAGCACATTATTTTTAAGTGCAAGCACATAATATTTATAAATTTAAAAGTGTCTGAAATGTAACCTTACTTTAATTTTCTGCTTCTTTCACACAAAAAAAAGTGTCTCGTAAATCTAAGAAGATTTTTACAATAATTTATTACAAGAATTTTAGTTCATTTTTCGTATATTCAATGAAAATTAACTACTCGAAGGGAAAGTTTACAAATCTTAAGTAGCAATCGGTTAGTTCATGGCCTACAGAGTCCAAGGATTCAGCCTGTAAAAGCAATTAGATATCCTTATAAAATGTAGATATTGCGCGGGGATGGTCAACAAGAAATAAGGAGGAGGTCAACAAGGTATGGCGCAAATTGGAATCCGAGTTAAACGCGGCGGGACCACCATCAAAGACTGTTCCAGAGTGGAAGAAGGTATGAATAATATTAAATTAGTTTATTTAAAAGAACCTAGGTTAGGTTAAAGTGGCAGCCCGATTAAATTTCAGGCTCACTTAGACTATTTAGTCCATTGTGATACCACATTTAACTAAAAGTACCTATTACATATGGGCACTTCTAGTCTTAACCACTGAACCTTCTCTATTATTTACTTTTGTTGAACCAACCAGATTGCTCCAAAAACATTAACAAACGGCTTAAGTTAACGTTTTCCAGGTCCGCCAGTAATCTAAAGCCATATGCTCCTAAAATTCGCTTACGCCTTACACAAAAAGCAGGACACTCACACAAGAGGTGTTTAATTGATTCCTTTTCCTCCACGTCAAATTCGCCTATCAGGCAGCGACCCGTTATAGCAGATATCAGGAGTGCTTTGTGACACCTTGAGAACACTAGCATATCTAGTGTGCGGTTTAGGTTTAAATGGGGCCATATTTGCTTGGTGTCGTTACAACCCTTGCAATTCTCCCATCGAATATTGGCCATCATAACAGCCTTCTCACGCAGTAAGAGCTTGCAGGTGGCCAGAGGCGTACCAACAGATTCTAGTTCCCCTGGAATATGTAAGGTAGTTCCTAGCCTTGTTAACTCATCTGCTTCGCAGTTCCCCCGTATGTTCCTATGTAAGGTAAGGTAGTTCCTAGCCTTGTTAACTCATCTGCTTCGCAGTTCCCCCGTATGTTCCTATGGCCAGGCACCCATATTAGGTGAATATTGTACTGCTCAGCCATATCGTTGAGATATTTGCGGCAGTTTATGGCCGTTTTCGATTTAAGGAACACAGAGTCCAAGGATTTTATTGCAGGTTCACTGTCTTCTTCTTCATTACTTCTCAGCCAATTCACCACCACTCTTATTGCCAATATTTCAGCCTGAAAAACTCTACAGTGATTAGGTAATCTTTTCGCTATTCGAAGTTCCAGATCTTTAGAATATACTCCGAACCCCACTTGTCCATTCAATTTGGAGCCATCAGTATAGAAATCTATTTATATTTTATTCCCCGGGGTCTTTGTACACCCCACCTCACTGTTGGGAATTAGAGTTTCAAACTTTTTGTCGAAAAGTGGTTTTGCCAGGGTGTAATCCACTACGTTAGGCACATCTGGCATTACTTTGAGGACCGAACTGTGACCGTACATATTTTTCCGACCACAGCGATAGCTCGCGTAACCGCACAGCCGTTGTTGCAGCTGACTGTTTGGCCAAAATGTCTAAAGGCAATAGATGCAGCATGAGATTAAGAGAGTCTGTTCCTGTCTTACTAAATGGGCCTGAGATACATAAGCTCGCTGAACTTTATCTAAATAAGTCGGTTTCTGAACTGCCGGCCACCAGACTACAACCAGAGATGGTCTGTATCAATCTTTTTTAGGTTTGCGACTGTCGCAAAGTTGTAAACGTCGTAAACGTCACATACGCGTCGTAAATGTAGAAAAAGTAACAAAAGTCGCAAATTGAAAATACTTTAGTCGCGTCAGCTAGGCAGCGAATTCGATGATATCCAAGACGATGGTATGTGCGAAGAACTTTCAATTCTTAGGAATGTTCACAATTTTCGGTTTTAGTCCCCACATTTTCCCTATTGCGTTTTGCACGAGTATAGGGTAACCGTGGATTTTCTCGTCCTTTTTTAGCTTTAAGTTAAGTCTCCCGTCCAATATAACCCCAAGGTATTTTGCACACTCACCAACGGGAATTTCGATACAACCTAAGAAAATAGGCTTGACCATGGGAAAACTTTCACAAATTTCTGCAGAAACTCACAGCGAATGCTGTCAAACTAAATTAAAAAATGTTCAGGATTTCTTCTATTCAAAATTTGGTTTTCTACAGTAGGTTTACGACTTTTGCGACATACGTATTATACCGTCGCAAAAGTCACAGTTTGTGACAGGCCAACACCATATAGCATTATAGGTGTAACTACTGCCATGTATAGCCAATGCACAATTTTTGGTTTTAGTCCCCACTTTTTCCCTATTGCCTTTTTGCACGTGTACAGAGCTACAGTGGCTTTTCTCGCCCTCTCTTCAATATTAAGCCTAAAATTCAGCTTCCTGTCCAAACTACCGCCAAGGTATTTTGCACACTCACCAAAGGGAATTTCAATACCCCATAAGGAAATGGGCCTAACGGTGGGAGTTTTGCGATCTTTGCAGTACATGACTAGTTCTGTCTTTGCTGGATTCACCCCAAGACCATTATCTTTCGCCCATTTCTCAGTCATCCGAAGAGCTCTCTGTATAATATCTCTGATTGTGGATGGGAATTTTCCCCTGACTGCTCGCGCCACATCATCTGCGTATCCACTTTTATCCTTTCTTTCTCTAGGGAAACCAGAAGGTTGTTTATAGCAACATTCCAAAGAAGAGGTGATAGAACTCCTCCTTGGGGTTCCTCTGTTCACATACCTTTGTATGTTTGCTTGTCCTAGAGTGGCTGAAATACGTCTCTTTATTAAAAGATCGTCTAACATCCTAAGTATACCTGGATCAACATTCAGAGTTGTCAGTCCATTTAATATCGAGCTCGGATGGACATTATTGAACGCCCCTTCGATGTCTAGAAACGCCACGATGGTGTATTCTTTGACAGATAGTGAGCTTTCAATAAAGCTGACTAGTTCATGCAATGCGGTCTCAGTAGACCTGCCCTTCGAGTATACATGCTGTCGTTTCGAGAGCAAACTTGAATCCACGCTAGTTCTAAGATGTCTATCATCCTCTCCAGGGTCTTAATTCCGTCAGGTCCGGGGGATTTGAATGGTCCAAAGCTATTTAAAGCCCATTTTATTCTAGATTCCGATACAATTTCCTCGATAGGAAACGACCGCTGAGCCACCGCCAGAACCTGGTTCAACCGTCTGATTTCCAGGAAAATGTGTGTCCAATAGCACCTCCAGCGTCTCCTCACTGGACGTTGCCAATTGCCCTCCGATGTTTTAATGAAACCTGGAGCGGAGTGGGTGGATGCTAGAACCTTTCGAAGTATGGAAGGCTTTCCTCTAGGGCAAGCAGCTTTCAGTGACAGTTGAAGGCCTTAGTAATCCGCTTCACTGCGTGTTCGATATCTTGCACAGTGCTCATATTTGTCTCTGGCATTTCCGGTATCATCAAATTGAACGATTCCATATACCTATTCCAATCACCTTTCCTGCAAAAGCTATTAACTTATATCGTCCTTGATACCATCCAGAATCTTGCCGTCGAGGACTTGTTCCGGGAAACTTTTTTCGCACCTCTGAGTAGGCACCAGACATCGCGTTCTCAATTTCCCCCCATTTTTGCCTTGGAATTATACCGTCCAATGCTCCTTTATTAATAATAGCCATCACAAGGCTA
This sequence comes from Haematobia irritans, assembly GCF_050003625.1. NCBI lineage: Eukaryota > Metazoa > Arthropoda > Insecta > Diptera > Muscidae > Haematobia > Haematobia irritans. The sequence goes on along the minus strand of NC_134401.1, from coordinate 77,969,763 downwards.
TCTTTTGCAACTGAGGCAAACGATCTTTGATCCCGTTTAGAGGATGGAAGCTCATCCGGTGATCCTTCCCTTTTTCCAGCTTCAAGAATTCCTTGAGCCCATTTTAAGGAATCGCTTTGCTTAGCCGACAACGTGCTTGGGTCGACTGATCCTAATTTCTTTAGGATAAACAAAGCATTTCTTCGTTCCTTGAATCTCTTTCGATAGGGATTGCCTCCTTTTGATGTCGTCACCTTAGAAAAGGTTCGACTTGCCAAAGTGTCACCGCCAGTCGACCCGTCTACAAGTCGACTAATTGGGCCTGACTCTTGGTCGCTGCCCAAATTTATAACTTCAGTCGTTACCCGTCCACTGGGCCCTGAAGTTAGCAACCCAGTGGATGACTTTGAATTTCGCTGCATGGTGGTTTATTACTTCCACCACACGTGAAATTCGTAATAAGTACTTATAACGATGAAATACTACGCTATTAGAAAACACGTCCGTTCAGTTCGACGATTGAACAATATAAGAACCTAACTCATGAACTAACTCAGGTATGGTGCGATCAAAAAAATACGTGCGACACAAGGCGGCACAAAATTTTAAATCATCGCATGGAACTGGTGGAGGCCCAAATATGGAGCAAACGTTTTCAGCTACCGAAGAGGCCATATATAATTTAATTAATATGAAAGAGTCGGTGGAAGGTGTGCCCAAGACGTATGGGCTAGGGTCTTCAAAGCAAAACACTCAGAGCCTTCAATCTGAATTGGATGATTTTTTACTGCTAGATTGTGAGGTGCTTCAAACTAGTGTGTGCAACTCGGATAATACACCTGAAAAGCCACCATTGAACAAGTATATACGGCCGTAAGTTCGGCCAGGCCGAAGCTTATGTACCCTCCATCATGGATTGCGTAGAAACTTCTTCTAACCACTGCCGTCCACAATCGAATTACTTAAGTTGCGGTAACGCTTGCCGATGGCAAGGTATCTTAAAACCTCCTAACACCATCTTCTAAATTGTATGTAAGTCCATACGTGGTATATATTAAATCAAAAAAGATCGATCCAATACGTATATAATTCAGTTTGACAAAGTAGACATAAAATTTTGACAACATTTTCTACAGAAATAAAATTTTAACAAAATTTTCTATAGAAATAAAATTTTCACAAAATTTTCTATAGAAATAAAAATTTTGACAAAATTTTCTATAGAAAGAAAATTTTGACAAAAATTTCTACAGAAATAAAATTTTAACAAAATTTTCTATAGAAATAAACTTTTGACACAATTTTCTATAGAAATAAAATCTTGGTAGATTATTTTTGGCTCGAGTGGCAACCATGATTATGAACCGAATAAAATTTGAACAAAATTTTCTATAGAAATAAAATTTTGACACAATTTTCTATAGAAATAAAATTTTGACAAAATTTTCTATAGAAATAAAATTTTGACAATGATGAAAATTTTATTATGAACCGAATAAAATTTTAACAAAATTTTCTCTAGAAATAAAATTTTGACAAAATTTTCTATAGAAATAAAATTTTGACAAAATTTTCTATAGAAATAAAATTTTGGTAGATTATTTTTGGCTCTAGTGGCAACCATGATTATGAACAGATATGGACCAATTTTTGAGTGATTGGACCAATTTTGGTATGGTTGTTAGCGACCATATACTAACACCACGTTCCTAATTTGAACCGGATCGGATGAATTTTGCTCCTCCAAGAGGCTCCGGAGGTCAAATCTGGAGAACGTTTTATATGGGAGCTATATATAATTATGGACCGATATGGACCAATTCTGGCACGGTTGTTAAAAATCATATACTAACACCATGTTCCAAATTACAACCGGATTGGATGAAATTTGCTTCTCTTGGAGACTTCGCAAGCCAAATCTGGGGATCGGTTTATATGGGGGCTATATATAATTATGAACCGATGTGGACCAATTTTTGCATGGTTGTTAGAGACCATATACCAATACCATGTACCAAATTTCAGGCGGATCGGATGAAATTTGCTTCTCTTTGAGGCTCCGCAACCCAAATCTGGGGATCGGTTTATATGGGCGCTATATATAATTATGGACCGATGTGGACCAATTTTTGCACGGTTGTTAGAGACCATATACCAATACCATGTACCAAATTTCAGCCGGATCGGATGCAATTTGCTTTTCTTTAAGGCTTCGCAAGCCAAATCTGGAGATCGGTTTATATGGGGTCTATATATAATTATGGACCGATGTGGACCAATTTTTGCATGGTTGTTAGAGACCATATACCAACATCATGTACCAAATTTCAGCCGGATCGGATGAAATTTGCTTCTCTTTGAGGCTCCGCAAGCCAAATCTGGGGATCGGTTTATATGGGGGCTATATATAATTATGGACCGATGTGAAACAATTTTTGCATGGTTGTTAGAGACTATATACCAACATCATGTACCAAATTTCAGCCGGATCGGAAGAAATTTGCTTCTCTTTGAGGCTCCGCAAGCCAAATCTGGGGACCGGTTTATATGGGGGCTATATATAATTATGGACCGATGTGGACCAATTTTTGCATGGTGGTTAGAGACCATATACCAACACCATGTACCAAATTTCAGCCGGATCGGATGAAATTTGCTTCTCTTTTAGGCTCCGCAAGCCAAATCTGGGGATCGGTTTATATGGGGGCTATATATAATTATGGACCGATGTGGACCAATTTTTGCATGGTTGTTAGAGACCATATACCAACACCATATACCAAATTTCAGCCGGATCGGATGAAATATGCTTCTGTTAGAGGCTCCACAAGCCAATTCTGAGGGTCCCTTTATATGGGGGCTATACGTAAAAGTAGACCGATATGGCCCATTTTCAATACCATCCGACCTACATCAATAACAAATACTTGTGCCAAGTTTCAAGTCGATAGCTTGTTTCGTTCGGAAGTTAGCGTGATTTCAACAGACGGACGGACGGACGGACGGACGGACGGACATGCTTAGATCGACTCAGAATTTCACCACGACCCAGAATATGTATACTTTATGGGGTCTTAGAGCAATATTTCGATGTGTTACAAACGGAATGACAAAGTTAATATACCCCCATCCTATGATGGAGGGTATAAAAAGATCGATCCAATACGTATATAATTCAGTTTGACAAAGTAGACATAAAATTTTGACAACATTTTCTACAGAAATAAAATTTTAACAAAATTTTCTATAGAAATAAAATTTTCACAAAATTTTCTATAGAAATAAAAATTTTGACAAAATTTTCTATAGAAAGAAAATTTTGACAAAAATTTCTACAGAAATAAAATTTTAACAAAATTTTCTATAGAAATAAACTTTTGACACAATTTTCTATAGAAATAAAATCTTGGTAGATTATTTTTGGCTCGAGTGGCAACCATGATTATGAACCGAATAAAATTTGAACAAAATTTTCTATAGAATAAAATTTTGACACAATTTTCTATAGAAATAAAATTTTGACAAAATTTTCTATAGAAATAAAATTTTGACAATGATGAAAATTTTATTATGAACCGAATAAAATTTTAACAAAATTTTCTCTAGAAATAAAATTTTGACAAAATTTTCTATAGAAATAAAATTTTGACAAAATTTTCTATAGAAATAAAATTTTGGTAGATTATTTTTGGCTCTAGTGGCAACCATGATTATGAACAGATATGGACCAATTTTTGAGTGATTGGACCAATTTTGGTATGGTTGTTAGCGACCATATACTAACACCACGTTCCTAATTTGAACCGGATCGGATGAATTTTGCTCCTCCAAGAGGCTCCGGAGGTCAAATCTGGAGAACGTTTTATATGGGAGCTATATATAATTATGGACCGATATGGACCAATTCTGGCACGGTTGTTAAAAATCATATACTAACACCATGTTCCAAATTACAACCGGATTGGATGAAATTTGCTTCTCTTGGAGACTTCGCAAGCCAAATCTGGGGATGGGTTTATATGGGGGCTATATATAATTATGAACCGATGTGGACCAATTTTTGCATGGTTGTTAGAGACCATATACCAATACCATGTACCAAATTTCAGGCGGATCGGATGAAATTTGCTTCTCTTTGAGGCTCCGCAACCCAAATCTGGGGATCGGTTTATATGGGCGCTATATATAATTATGGACCGATGTGGACCAATTTTTGCACGATTGTTAGAGACCATATACCAATACCATGTACCAAATTTCAGCCGGATCGGATGCAATTTGCTTTTCTTTAAGGCTTCGCAAGCCAAATCTGGAGATCGGTTTATATGGGGTCTATATATAATTATGGACCGATGTGGACCAATTTTTGCATGGTTGTTAGAGACCATATACCAACATCATGTACCAAATTTCAGCCGGATCGGATGAAATTTGCTTCTCTTTGAGGCTCCGCAAGCCAAATCTGGGGATCGGTTTATATGGGGGCTATATATAATTATGGACCGATGTGAAACAATTTTTGCATGGTTGTTAGAGACCATATACCAACATCATGTACCAAATTTCAGCCGGATCGGAAGAAATTTGCTTCTCTTTGAGGCTCCGCAAGCCAAATCTGGGGACCGGTTTATATGGGGGCTATATATAATTATGGACCGATGTGGACCAATTTTTGCATGGTGGTTAGAGACCATATACCAACACCATGTACCAAATTTCAGCCGGATCGGATGAAATTTGCTTCTCTTTTAGGCTCCGCAAGCCAAATCTGGGGATCGGTTTATATGGGGGCTATATATAATTATGGACCGATGTGGACCAATTTTTGCATGGTTGTTAGAGACCATATACCAACACCATATACCAAATTTCAGCCGGATCGGATGAAATATGCTTCTGTTAGAGGCTCCACAAGCCAATTCTGAGGGTCCCTTTATATGGGGGCTATACGTAAAAGTGGACCGATATGGCCCATTTTCAATACCATCCGACCTACATCAATAACAACTACTTGTGCCAAGTTTCAAGTCGATAGCTTGTTTCGTTCGGAAGTTAGCGTGATTTCAACAGACGGACGGACGGACGGACGGACATGCTTAGATCGACTCAGAATTTCACCACGACCCAGAATATATATACTTTATGGGGTCTTAGAGCAATATTTCGATGTGTTACAAACGGAATGACAAAGTTAATATACCCCCATCCTATGATGGAGGGTATAAAAAGATGAAAACAAGTGTGCAAAAAGAAAACATACAGGGCTCGTCTCGCGACGTACTTGTGGAAGAAATCTCCATCCAAAAAGAAATGCTCAAAGCGATGACAGAGCGGCAACAAAATACTAAAAAAGTATATCGCTCGATTGACCGCCTTTGTGATTTAAAAAAAGAAATGTTGCGAGAGCAAAAGCGCCACAATTTGGTGATGGAACCATTGAGACTGAGAGAAGTGGAGGACAAAATTGATAAAAACAGACGACTTTTGGAAATAGAAGACTTGAAATATTCACATTAATTGTACCTGAATATAATTATTATAATTAATAGTTTTGTTTTTTAATTTTAAAACATGGTTTTTTTGTTTTTGATAACTTTTGAAGTAATGATAAGTTTATTTTAAATAAAATGTGATACACAACAATGAGTTTCTAATACAATTAAAATAAATTCGATTTCATTAATGTGAAATAATATAAAGATTATTTCCAATGTTATTTCCAATATTTTGAGTAATGGATAAATACCGTGACGGAGCTACATGAACTACATCAATAGATTCTATGGTAGGGCCACAATCATTTTCCAGATCTTCAACAACATCATTGCATTTGAAATGAATGCATATGTTATGCAATGCACAACATACATTCGTTATTTTAGTGGATTTTGCTGGTGCGTAGTGCAGCTCCCTAGCACCAAGAATGCACCTCCATCTATTTTTCAATACGCCATTTGTTCGTTCGATCACATTGCGGCACGTGGATTGAATTTCATTGAACTTAACTTCAATGTCATCTTGCAGTGGATATCTATGAGACGTTAAAAGCCGCGGTTCTAAGGAATATCCTGCGTCTCCTATTAAAAAAGAAAAAGTTAGTTTATAAATTATTTTATCATTCAAAACCTTACCAAGGAGCCAATAAGTGCTGCCGCTTCTTAGATATTGTTCTTCAAGGTAACTTCGCACTTCACTAAAGTTTCATATAAAAGAGTCATGGCACGCACCTGGATGGGATGCGTCTACATACCGAATCTTCATCTCGTGGTCACAGATCTGTACATATTTTGAAAATCCTCTCATATTTGTAAAAAAAATAAAAGCTGTGGAATTACTTACCAGCATTACGTTTAAACTATAGTACCCCTTCCTGTTAAAATATAGGCGTTTGTTCCTTGAAGGAGCAATAATGCCGACATTCGTCCCGTCAACAAATCCTATTACGCGAGGAATTCCATGCTTGACGTAAAAAACTAATGAAATTTTACGTTTTTCTTCTTTCGTTTTGATAAAAATTTATCCACTTTGGACATAGGTGTTCTTCAAATATTTTTAAGTCTTGTTTGAGAACTTTGCTTATGCTACATTGAGCCACAGACACGTCTCGATCTTTTCCTATGCCCGTCTGGTAGCCACCTTCGGCAAAAAAGCGTAGAGCAGCACTTAGTTTTACTAATAGGGATAATCCAAATGACTTGCGTTGAGGAGGAATATGGGCTGCTAACACCTCCAACAGGTATTTGAAGGCCGGCTTATATACCCTATAATATTTGTGAAACCTTCAAAAGGAAAGCAATAACTAAGTAACAAGCTCTTCATATACAATTATGTAGTTACAAAGTCTCAGGCAACTCAAGTGGATTGATGGCATTGCGAAGCTTTCTTCTTTCTATCCTTTGGACATAGTTACGTTGATGCTCCTCTTCCTCAGCTACTATCATAGACACTGCACTCAACATTTTGTTCACATTTTCTCCTTTAAATTAACTTTTACGTCAAATCAATTAAATTTCAGTTTAAAAATTGGGTGTAAATATTTGCTAAAATAAAACAGCTGATTTCGAATACTCAAAATTATTTTTTCCCTAGTTGTTCCCTTCCCCTACTATTTAGAATAGGAGGATTTTATTCCCGGGGAAAATCAATTCCTAGGGAACGCATTCCCCAGGGAATATTTAGAATTGGGGTAATTACGAATGTTCAATATTTAATGCTGAAGAGGGAAGTATATTGAAATTGTTTTATAGAAATCTTATTTAATATTATTCCATGTAAAAAATAAATATTCAATTTCAGAGTAATCCCTTATGAATTTGGAAAATTTTTGGTTACACCTCAGCTTATAGTTTAATCGTAAATTGGTTAGTATAAGTTTTTAAAAATGTAGCATTCTTTTAAAGAAATGTTTTTATTCATATTATTATTAGTTAATTAATTTTTTTTGGAAACCAGTTGAATGTTTGTCTTGTAAAAAATATTTAATTTCAGAGCAACCACATACGGATTCGGAAAAATTTTTACATTTCGGCGTATAATTTAATAGAAAATCGGAAAGTTTTCTTTTAAAAATTTGACTTTCTTTAACTAAAATACTTACGTTTTATTATATTCTTTATTTAATCTTTTTTTTTGGAAACCAATTAAATTTTTTTAATGTAAAAAATAAATCTTTAATTTCAGAATAACCCCAGAACAATAATTTTTATTACTCCTCTGCTTATAATTTAATAGTGAATTGATAAGGTTTCTTTAACTTTCCAGAATTGAATTTGAACAAGTTTTTATATTTCCCTTAGCGTATAATTTAATAGAGAATTGGTAAGTTTTCTTTTAAAATTTTGGCTTTCTTTTAAGTAGAATATTTATTTTATTGTCTTCACGTCGATAACACAGTTTTATGAATTAATGTAGCATACTTCATTATTTCTCTAATTGTTTCAGGTACAAAATTTATGAGATACGTTTATCTAAGAAAACTTGAATTCCTTACACCATTTGATAAAATGTCCCCAAATATGGTAAGTTAGAAGAATTTAAAAAAAAATATTTTATTACATGGTGTTAATTTTTAGTAATTTTCATTATTCCTTTCATTTTTTTAGCAAGATATGTGAAAAATATATCTACGATGAATAAAAAACTAAGGATAAGTAAAAAGTCCAAACAGTGAGTTAAACTAAACTACTTTCTTGTTCCACGTGGCGGGGCTGTGGAGTCGGAGTCTAACTAAAGAAATATTTCGACAAATTAGATTCCATTAGGGTTTTTAAACGAAAAACGAAGTACTGGATTTCAGGCCATTCAAAGTGTATTGATATGGGTGAAATTTCACGATGATGAATTGATCAATTGTATTGTCCATTTTTAACATATTAAACTACAGTAGAACCTAACGTTCTTTTTTTTTTTGGCAGGCATGTCGAGATCGAAGATGGGTCATACCGGACAATTGTGTGATATAGCACTTACATATAAACCCATATTCCGATTTGTTTTACGAAATTTTTCCCAGTCTAAAATTTTCATAAGATTTGTCAGAAAATTTGAATTTAGAGTTGATTTGAGATCCATAAACAAATGCGGCCCAGATTTTGTATATGGAGATAATTACTTGAGAAATCTCCATATACACCCGATGTCCTTGGCAGCTATCATTTTAAATTAAACCTCTACCAAACTGCCATCTGAGCCGGTCTTTTGGGAGAAATTTTGTTTCATCAAAGCCACTCGAAAATCTTTACATTAAATTGATGGCCTCTAATGTCCATAACTGATAGACCATTTATAAATCGATGTTTCACCATTTTACTTCTATAGAAACAATATTCGTAACTGTTATCTGTTGTATGGTAGTGGTTATTTAATTATGGCAGTTTATGTTTGTTGTATATATCCGACACATTATATTTATACCCTTCACCACTACTGTGGTACAGGGTATAATAAGTTTGTGCATTTGAATGTAACGCCAAGAAATAATTGTCATAGACCCATCTTTTAGTATACCGATGGGCTTAGAGTTAAATTCTGAGTCGATTTAGCGATGTCCGTCTGTCTTTCTGTCTGTCCGTCCGTCCGTCTGTCCGTATATGTAATTTTGTGCACAAAGTACAGGTCGCAGTTTAAGTCCGATCGTCCTCAAATTTGACATAACGTCTTTCTTCGGGTAGAAGGCAATCGCTATTAATTTTGGAAAAAATCGGTTCAGATTTAGATATAGCTGCCATATATAGTTATCACCGATTTGATCATAATTCACGTATTTATGAACCGACGTTCTTCAAATTGTGTGCATCTGAATGTTTTGTCAGTCCCGTAAAAACTGCCAAATATCAGCTAAATCGGTTCAGATTTATATATAGCTCCCACATATATCTTTCGTCCGATTTGGACTTATATGGCCCCAAAAGCGAGAGTTTTGCCCTGATTTGCTTCAAATTTTGCACAACGAGTACGTTTAATAGTATCGTTAATTGTGCCAAATTTAGTTGAAATCGGTTCAGATTTAGATATAGCTCCCCTATATATCTTTCGTCCGATTTTGACTTATATGCACGCAGAGAAGAAACATGATTGTCACAATCATATTCGAAGAGCAAAATAATATGATAGGAGCTATTTTTGCGGCGACCATGTAACATTTTAACCTGCAACCATGTTGGATCAGTGAACATGGTTCTATGAAAAATATAATTGTCCTCATCTAAAATGTTATTATATTGATAAAAAGAATTTTGTTTGGATGAAAAGACAATGGTCACGATTTAAAATGTTATGGTATTCATTCAAAATGTTTTTCTTCTAGTTAAAAGAACATGGTCACAACCTAAAGTGTTTTGATCTTTATGAAAAAAACTTTTTTCATCGTCGAAAAAAGGACGCGACTTGAGAAAAGAAAACACAAAATTAACATTATTTATTTGTTTTTATTTATTTATAAACTAATTCATTGTTTGTTTGTATTTATAATGTCGTGCAAGCAAACATAAGTAATCATTCCATATTTACATCGTGTGCCCATCAAATGTACAAACGCAGACATCATGTAACTGCAAATAAAAATAAATGATCCATATAGAAAAATGCAGAACAAAAAACAGGTATATTTTGCAATTACACTTTCCTTTTTTGTGTTCACATAAAACCACGTGCCACTTATGAATAAATAAATTAACACAAAACACAGTAAATCCGTATTCTCCGTCCATTCCAAGAAACAATCAACACACGACTGACGCGCAAAATGAAAATCGTGTGTACCTGCTCAATGTTTTTATAAAATTCTTTTCGCTGCAAAAAAGTTAAAAAATTAAATGGTCACGAAAAAAATGTAAATGGTCTTTATGGCCATGTAATGGTTCTAGACATGTCTATACTTAACCTATAAAAATAATTTTTTTCCCTGTAAAAAAGTAAAAAAAATTTAATGGTCAGGTACATGATTTTCCCGACCATTTAATGGTCTCAAATTCTATCATTTAAATGATAGAACATGTTTGCGGTATTTGAGAACCATTCAAATGCGTATTGCCACCATACATTTTTCTCCGCTCGAAAATTATTTTTACAAAGACAAAATACATGTTTTTCGCGACAATTGCATACTCTAGATAAACAATAAATGGATGCGGCAACCATGTCCAAACATGTTTTTTCTGTGCGTGTGGCTTCAAAAGCCAGAGTTTTGCCCTGATTTGTTTAAAATTTTGTACAAGGAGTACTTTTAATAGTATCGTTAATTGTGCCAATTTTAGTTGAAATCGGTTCAAATTTATATATAGCTCCCATATATATCTTTCGACCGATTTGGACTTATATGGCCCCAAAAGCCAGAGTTTTGCCCTGATTTGCTTCAAATTTTGTACAACAAGTACGTTTAATAGTATCGTTAAGTGTATTTAATTTGGTTAAAATCGTTTCCGATTTAGATATAGCTCCTATATATATCTTTCGTCCGATTTGGATTTATATGGCCTCAAAAGCCAGAGTGTTGTCATGAGTTGCTTGAAATTTTGCACAAGGAGTAAGTTTTATAGTATCGTTAATAGTTCAAAATTTAGTTGAAGTCGGTTCAGATTTAGATATAGCTCCCATATATATCATTCGCCTGATTTGGACTAATATGCCCACAGAGGCAAAAGTGCTACTCTGATTTACGTGAAATTTTGCAGAGGGAGTAGAATTAAACTTGAAACTTTGCACAGGCAGTAGAATTAAGGTTCTGCATATGCATGTTTATTTTGGTTGAAATCGGTTCAGATTTTGATATAGCTCCCATATATATCTTTCGCCCGATTTTCCGTCATATGACCACAGAGGTCAAAGTTGTTATCCGATTTACGTGAAATTTTTCACAGGGAGTTGATTCAACATAGTAACAATGCATGTGAAATTTGATTGCAATCGGTTCAGATTTCGATATAGATCCATATATATATGTTTCTCCTATTTAGGCAAAACTGGTCGAAATACCTACATTTTCCTTATCAAATCGCCACTGCTAAGTCGACAACTTATCAAAATGACTCAAATTTTCCTACTACTCTATTACACATCTATCGACCGATAAATCATAAATACACTTTTGCGAAGTTGCCTCAAAATTGGTTCATATTTAAATGTTTCCTATATTTATACCCTGCTCCACACTGTGGAACAGGGTATTATAAGTTAGTGCATATGTTTGCAACACCCAGAAGGAGACGAGATAGACACATGGTGTCTTTGGCAAAAATGCTCAGGGTGGGTTCCTGAGTCGATATAGCGATGTCCGTCTGTCCGTCTGTCCGTGAACACATTTTTGTAATCAAAGTCTAGGTCGCAGTTTTAGTCCAATCGACTTCAAATTTGGCACAAGTATGTGTTTTGGCTCAGAATAGATCCCTATTGATTTTGGAAGAAATCGGTTCAGATTTAGATATAGCTCCCATATATATATTTCGCCCGATATGGACTTACATGGCCACAGAAGCCAGAGTTTTACCCTAATTTGCTTAAAATTTTGCACAAGAAGAACAAGTAGTACTATAGTCAAGTGTGCCAAATTTTATTGAAATCGGTTCAGATTAAGATATAGCTCCCATATATATCTTTCGCCCGATATGCACTAATATGGACCCAGCAGCCAGAGTTTTATACGGATTTGCTTGAAATTTTGTATTGGCATAACACTTAGTCGTATAGTCAAGTGTGCAAAATTTGATTGAAATCGGTTCAGATTTAGATATAGCTCTCATATATATCTTTCGCCCGATATGGACTTATATGGCCCCAGAAGCCAGTTTTTTGGCCGAATTTGGTTGAAATTTTGCACTAGGAGTACAATTAGTAGTATAGTCAAGTGTGCACAATTTGATTGAAATCGGTTCAGATTTAGATATAGCTCCCATATATATCTTTCGCCCGATATGGACTAATATGGTCCTAAAAGCTAGAGTTTTGACCCAATTTGTTTGAAATTTTGCACACGGAGTAGATTTAGCATTGTAGCTATGCGTGCCAAATTTGGTTGAAATCGATTCAGATTTAGATATAGCTTCCATATATATTTTTCGCCCGATATGGACTTATATCGGTTAAGATTTAGATATAGCTCCCATATATATGTTTTTCTGATTTCGACAAAAAGGGTCAAAATACCAACATTTTCCTTGTAAAATCGCCACTGCTTAGTCGAAAAGTTGTAAAACTGACTCTAATTTTCCTAAACTTGTAATACAAATATATCGAGCGATAAATCATAAATAAACTTTTGCGAAGTTTCCTTAAAATTGCTTCAGATTTAAATGTTTCCCATATTTTTTTACTAAAATTGTGTTCCACTCTAGTGCATTAGCCAACTTAAATTTTGAGTCTATAGATTTTGTAAAAGTCTATTAAATTCTGTCCAAATCAAGTGATATTTAAATGTATGTATTTGGGACGAACCTTTATATAGCACCCAACACATTTGACGGATGTGATATGGTATCGAAAATTTAGATCTACAAAGTGGTGCAGGGTATAATATAGTCGGACCCGCCCGACTTTAGACTTTCCTTACTGGTTTTTTACTAACATTGTGTTCCACCCTAGTCCATTAGCCGACTTAAATTTTGAGTCTATAGATTTTGTAGAAGTCTATCAAATTCTGTCCAGATCGAGTGATATTTAAATGTATGTATTTGGGACAAACCTTTATATATAGCCCCCAACACATTTAACGGATGTGATATGGTATCGAAAATTTAGATCTACAAAGTGGTGCAGGGTATAATACAGTCGGCCCCGCCCGACTTTAGACTTTCCTCACTTGTTTTTTACTAACATTGTGTTCCACCTCAGCGCATTAGCCGACTTAAATGTAAAATCTATAAGTATTGCAGAACTCTGTACAGATCTGCTCAGATATACAGAATATAGGTGTATTGATTCATATAGCATCCAACACATTGGACGGATTTGATATGGTATCGAAAATGTGGACTTACAAAGTGGTGAAGGGTATAATATAGTCGGCCCCGCCCGACTTTAGACTTTCCTTACTTGTTTTTAACATCTAAACTTTCTGTCTGATTAGCCCGACATTTTGATGTTTGTGTATTTTTCTTTTTTATATAGATTTATTTTTTATAAAATGCCTATATAGACCAATACCAGGATTTTACTTCTTAAACTTCTGGAAGCTTAATTATTTTTTGAAATTTTGCGTTTTTATAATTTCATATTCTGGAGATTGTTGTTATTTACCCATATTTTGATGTGGTCTCTATATAACTTTGTGTCGTATTTTAATTTATTGGCCCGAAATTAGAATGTAGAGTTCTTTACACCCCCAAAATGCTGAGATTTGTCGTCGAGTCGTATCAAAAATTAGAGTTCTTTTTGACATATAAACACATATGGCAAAATAGAATGTTAGGTTAGGTTAGGTTAGGTGGCAGCCCGATGTATCAGGCTCACTTAGACTATTCAGTCCATTGTGATACCACATTGGTGAACTTCTCTCTTATCACTGAGTGCTGCCCGATTCCATGTTAAGCTCCATGCTCATGGCAAAATAGAATACTTAAATCGGTCTATTTTTGGAACACTACACCTTAAAAGTACAATTGGAATACGGTTAAAATGAGGTTTAGGTACACCACCTGGAGTGGACTCCGGAGTCGAAGTCGAGGCTACTAAGAAATGCTGGAGTCGGAGTCAGAGCCGGAGTCGAGCAATATTAACTCAACTCCACAGCCCTGCCACATGGCCGTAATTTTTATTCAACAAAAACCATTGTATTAAGAACTTTCATCATAAGTTTTTATAATAAAGTACACTGAAAAAACAGTGAACCCACAAGGAAGAAAACTTTCGGTTAATTTTAGAAAATTTTTAATATTTGTCGAAAATTTTAACTAAACAGTATTACAAACGTTGGCATCACGCCGATGTCATAAAAATAAGTACATATTTTTCGACAAATTCAAGAAAATTTATTAGATATAACTAAGTTTTTTCACTTGTTAAAGAAAATTTTGTAGTTTGAAGGAAAAACTTGGAGTTCAAAACTGCAAGTTCATGATGGACGCATTTTTTGTAAAATTTACAAATTTAAAGAAATTCTGAACTATTTTGTGGAAGACACGAGTTTAGTTCATCTTTATGCTTCATTGGAGTATATTTTTTCCTCGGGTTTAGTTAATTCAACTGACGTACACAAAAATTTATTAGAGTAAAGAAAACTTTCTCTAAACATAATAATTCCATGAACTAAAATAAAGTTAAATTGGCTTTAGTGAAATAGAGAGTTCACTTTTTTTTTTGAGTGTACTTTTGCTTAAAGAAAGTTTACTTTTAATGTATGAACATTTTCATAACAGTAAAACGGTTTGTTGTCCCTTTAGTTATTTATTTTCCCTGTACTGTGGAATGATTGATTTAAAAATAGTTTAGTCGTCGACATTTTAAAAAGACTGTTAACCAAATTTTATTATCGGGTTTCCCAAAAAATAATCAAGTTACCCAAATTAATACTGACTTTTTAACGTGGTAGGTTATAGGTAGGTAGGGGTATGTATATAAATCTTATAGTGTTCTAAAAATGAACTAAAATACAATGCCATAGATTAACTAAAATTTAAGAGAAGTATAAACTAGAAAATTAGAAAAAAATAATAAGAGCTAAATCATGGTCAATTTTACTACAGTTTAGTTCATTTTGCAATGGAAAAGGGTTCACTGTTTTTTCAGTGTTGGGTCGGAATCAATACGAAAATCGAAGATATTGCCTTTACATGCAATATCTTTTAAACCGGACATGCTTTTTTATATATATTTAAGTTTATATAATTCGAATGAAATTTCTTCCTCCATGATGATCCAGAAGTCAAGCTTGGGGGTCGGATTATTTGTGGGATATATGTAATTGAGAACAGTTAAGGACCGAAGTTCAAGATGGGCGCATTTCTTGTAAAATTTTAGGAAATTCTTAACATTTCATTTAAATAAAGTTCCAACTTCGTTTAACTAGTATAAAAACATTTTGTTCGAAAATCATACCACTTTAAATAATGACCATCTCTTCTGTTAGTACACTGAAATAATATTGTCGTGGGACCAAAGATTTCATGTCCTTAAAATACGAATGTGAATTTTACTTAGTATAGATGGCGCATTTCTCTGATGTAAAGCTTGCTTTGACTTCAAGATACAAAAGGTCAACAAATTTAAAGACGAATTCACTAATTTTGAAGAATTTTTCAGAATTATTTAAGCCAAGATGACCTTAGTTCAACAAACGTTTCTTTCATGTCAAGATACCCATTTGGAAATCAAATCACTAACGACAAAACTATTTCATTGAAAAGTTTATCAACTTTTCGACAAAGAAACAAACTTTCTATCACAGAAATGCGTATTCTATGCTAGCCAATTCGCATACGTATTTCAATGACATGAAATCTTTGGCCTCACGACAATTTATTTTTCAGTACATTAACTTAATTAACTCACTAGTTGATTAATTGCTTCGTAATTCATGTTATTTATTTATTATGTACGTTCTATACATTAAGGCACTGCTTAAGAAAGAATTGCCTAAGTAAAATATCTTGAATTCTCTTAATATTGCACCCTCAAAAAAAAAAATCGCTTCTCTAAAATATGCTCCAAACCTATTTTGCAGGAAGCACATATATTGTTGGATACTGCCAACAATATATGTGCTTCCATATTATATGTTTGGAAGCATTTTGAGCCCAAAAATATTATATGCTTGGAAGAATTTTCCCCAAAGAAGTTTGTCCCTCACATAATTTTCACTTCCACGAAATTTTTTAGTTCTTCGCACCTTTTTCTCTAATACAAATAATGTTGAAGAAATTATTCAATTTTCTAAATTTTTTAAATTTTTCCTTTCACCTGGACGGAGAATCGAACCGAGGACCATACAGTTTGTAAGCCAACACACTATCCACTGGGCTACGTAGCTGTTATAGTCACCAGTAGACAATTAACAGGTTGGCTGATAAGTCCCCGGTCTAACAAAGAAAAACACATTTTTTTTTGTCAAAATTCGTTTTTATTATTCAACATTGTTCCCTTCAAGAGCGATACAACGATTAGAACTACCTTCCAATTTTTTTTTATACCATTTTGGTAATACTCCTACGGTTTTGCCTCAAAATAGGCCTCAGTTTCGGCGATCACCTCTTCATTGCAGCCAAATTTTTTCCCTGTGAGCATCCTTTTGAGGTCTGAGAACAAGAAAAAGTCGCTGGAGAAAAAATTTGGCTGCAATGAAGAAGTGCAGCCAGATCTGGAGAAAACGGTGGGTGGGGAAGCAATTCGAAGCCCAATTCATGAATTTTTGCCATCGTTCTCAATGACTTGTGGCACGGTGCGTTGTCTTGGTGGAACAACACTTTTTTCTTCTTCATATGGGACCGTTTTGCCGCGATTTCGACCTTCAAACGCTCCAATAATGCCATATAATAGTCACTGTTGATGGTTTTTCCCTTCTCAAGATAATCGATAAAAATTATTCCACGCGCATCCCAAAAAACAGAGGCCGTTACTTTGCCAGCGGACTTTTGAGTCTTTCCACGCTTCGGAGACGATTCACCGGTCGCAGTCCACTCAGCCGACTGTCGATTGGACTCAGGAGTGTAGTGAAGGAGCCACGTTTCATCCAGTGTCACATATCGACGGATGAAACTCGGGTGTATTACAAGTTAACAGCTGCAAACACCGCTCAGAATCATCAATACGTTGTTGTTTTTAGTAAAATGTGAGCTCGCGCGGCACCCATTTTGCACAGAGTTTCCGCATATCCAAATATTGATGAATGATATGACCAATACGTTCCTTTGATATCTTTAAGGCCACTGCTATCTCGATCAACTTCATTTTACGGTCATTCATTTTTTTTTTTTTGATGTTTTCGTCGGTAACCACCTCTTTCGGGCGTCCACTGCGTTCACCGTCCTCCGTGCTTATTTCACCACGCTTGAATTTTCCATACCAATCAATTATTGTTGATTTCCCTGGGGCAGAGTCCTGAAACTCATTATCAAGCCAAGTTTTTGCTTCCACCGTACTTTTCCCCTCCAGAAAATTCCTTTTTTTCCATTTTTAATACCCACCACCATAGAATGGTGACGGGGGTATAATAAGTTTGTCATTCCGTTTGTAACACATCGAAATATCGATTTCCGACTATATAAAGTATATATATTCGTGATCAGGGAGAAATTCTAAGACGATATAACGATGTCCGTCTGTCTGTCTGTCTGTCTGTCTGTTGTAATCACGCTACAGTCTTCAATAATGAAGCAATCGTGCAGAAATTTTGCACAAGCTCGTCTTTTGTCTGCAGGCAAGTCAAGTTCGAAGATGGGCTATATCGGTCCAGGTTTTGATATAGTCCCCATATAAACCGACCTCCCGATTTGGGGTCTTGGGCTTATAGAAATCGTAGTTTTTATCCAATTTGCCTGAAATTTGAAATCTGGAGGTATTTTATGACCATAAAGAGGGGTGCGAAAAATGGTGAGTATCGGTCCACGTTTTGGTATAGCCCCCATATAGACCGATCTCCCGATTTTACTTCTTGGGCTTATAGAAACCGCAGTTTTTATTCAATTTACCTGAAATTGGAAATCTAGAGGTATTGTAGGACCACAAATACGTGTGCCAAAAATTGTGAGTATCGGTCCATATTTTGGTATAGCCCCCATATAGACCGTTCTCCCGATTTTACTTCTTGGGCTTATAGAAAACGCAGTTTTTATTAAATTTACCTGAAATTGGAAATCTAGAGGTATTGTAGGACCACAAATACGTGTGCCAAAAATTGTGAGTATCGGTCCATATTTTGGTATAGCCCCCATATAGACCGATCTCCCGATTTTACTTCTTGGGCTTATAGAAACCGCAGTTTTTATTCAATTTATCTGAAATTGGAAATCTAGAGGTATTATAGGACCACAAATATGTGTGCCAAAAATTGTGAGTATCGGTCCATATTTTGGTATAGCCCCCATATAGACCGATCTCCCGATTTTACTTCTTGGGCTTATAGAAACCGCAGTTGTTATTCAATTTACCTGAAATTGGAAATCTAGAGGTATTGTAGGACCACAAATACGTGTGCCAAAAATTGTGAGTATCGGTCCATATTTTGGTATAGCCCCCATATAGACCGATCTCCCGATTTTACTTCTTGGGCTTATAGAAACCGCAGTTGTTATTCAATTTACCTGAAATTGGAAATCTAGAGGTATTGTAGGACCACAAATACGTGTGCCAAAAATTGTGAGTATCGGTCCATATTTTGGTATAGCCCCCATATAGACCGATCTCCCGATTTTATTTCTTGGGCTTATAGAAACTGTAGTTTTTATCCAATTTGTCTGAAATTAGAAATCTAGAGGTATTTTAGGACCATAAAGAGGTGTGCCGAAAATGGTGAGTATCGGTCCATATTTTGGTATAGCCCCCATATAGACCGATTTCCCAATTTTACTTCTTGGGCTTCTCGAATCCGAAGTTTTTATCCTATTTGCCTGAAATTGGAAATCTAGAGGTATTTTCGGGTCACAAAGAGGTGTGCCGAAAATGGTGAGTATCGGTCCATATTTTAGTATAGCCCCCATAAGAACGATCTCCCGATTTAACTCTTTGGGTTTCTAGAAACCGTAGGTTTTATCTGATATGACTGAAATTGTAAATATTCTGGTATTTTAGGCTCACAAAAACGTGTATCGGATTAAGTTTTTATCGGTCCATTTGGTAATGCCTCCATATAGACCGACTTCACTTCTTGAGGGTGTAGAAGGCGCACTGATCATGAAAAGTGCTTGAAACTCAATGTAAAAGTTCCAGATTTTACTTCTGTAGATTTAAGATTTCAAATCAAGACTTTATTTTATAATTTTCTTGCACACTTACAAGAGATGTTAATGATTCCTCTAAACCTCAAACAAAAATGGTTCTTATAAATCCAGAATCTGATATAGTCCTCATAGGTGAAATCTTTAAATTTATCTTCGGGTAGTGTCCTCAAGTCCTCAAGCCCTCCTGAAATTTCAAAGGAAACCCTAATATTTGGTTCATGGTGGTGGGTATTTAAGATTCGGCCCGGCCGAACTTACTGCTGTATATACTTGTTTCACAATAACAAAAGTTGTTTCACAAAAGACGCTCACAAACTAATTGACTTACAGACGTGAAATTTTTACACGAATCATTTGAAGGTTGGTACTATATAAAAATAATATGCATTTAATACTAGCGACGCCATCTATTTGTCAGACCGGGGACTTATCAGCCAACCTGTTGTCGTTATAAGTTACATTTATGTAGCATAGTTTGTAGCGCCCACGAGCCCATGCAAACATAACATTAATTAACAGATACATACATTTGTTGGCCACGTGGAGCAGTGGTTAGTATGTCTTGCATGCAAAGGGTCCTGGGTTCAATCTCTGCTCCGACCGAACACCAATTTTTATACCCTTCACCACTACTGTGGTAAAGGGTATAATAAGTTTGTGCATTTGTATGTAACGCCAAGAAGGAGTAATCATAGACCAACCTTTTAGTATACGGATCGGCTTAGAATTAAATTCTGAGTCGATTTAGCGATGTCCGTCTGTCTGTCTGTCTGTCTGTCTGTTGATGTATTTTTGTGTGCAAAGTACAGCTCGCAGTTTTAGTCCGATTGTCCTACAATTTGGTATAGGGTCCTGTTTCGGCTCAAAGACGATCCCTATTGATTTTGGAAAAAATCGGTTCAGATTTAGATATAGCTGCCATATATATTTTTCACCGATCTGGTCATAATTGGCATGTATATCAACCGATCTTCCTCAAATTCCGTACATCCGAATATTTTATGAGTCTCGAAAAACTTGCAAAATATGAGCAAAATCGGTTCAGATTTAGATATAGCTCCCATATATAGCTTTTGCCCGATTTACACTCATTTGCCCACAGAGGCCAATTTTTTGCACCGATTTAGTTGAAATTTTGCATTGGGAGTAGAATTAGCGTTGTTACTATGCGTGCCAAATTTGTTTGAAATCGGTTTAGATTTGGATATATCTCCCATATAAAGCTTTCGCCCGATTTACACTCATATGACCACAGAGGCCAATTTTTAACTCCAATTTAGTTGAAATTTTGCACAGGGAGTAGAATTAGCATTGTAGCTATGCGTGCCAAATTTGGTTGAAATCGGTTCAGATTTAGATATAGCTCCCATATATATGTTTTTCTGATTTCGACAAAAATGGTCAAAATACCAACATTTTCCTTGTAAAATCGCCACTGCTTAGTCGCAAAGTTGTAAAAATGACTCTAATTTTCCTAAACTTCTAATACATATATATCGAGCGATAAATCATAAATAAACTTTTGCGAAGTTTCCTCAAAATTGCTTCAGATTTAAATGTTTCCCATATTTATACCCTTCACCACTACTGGGTACAGGGTATAATAAGTTTGTGCATTTGTATGTAACGCCAAGAAGGAAAAGTCTGAGACCCATCGTTTAGTATACTGATCGTCTTAGAATTAAATTCTGAGTCGATTTAGCGATGTCCGTCTGTCTGTCTGTCTGTCTGTCTGTCTGTCTGTCGGTCTGTCGGTCTGTCGGTCTGTCTGTCTGTCTGTCCGTCTGTCTGTTGATGTATTTTTGTGTGCAAAGTACAGCTCGCAGTTTTAGTCCGATTGTCCTAAAATTTGGTATAGGGTCCTGTTTCGGCTCAAAGACGATCCCTATTGATTTTGGAAAAAATCGGTTCAGATTTAGATATAGCTGCCATATATATTTTTCACCGATCTGGTCATAATTGGCGTGTATATCAACCGATCTTCCTAAAATTCCGTACATCCGAATATTTTATGAGTCTCGAAAAACTTGCAAAATATCAGCCAAATCGGTTCAGATTTAGATATAGCTCCCATATATAGCTTTCGCCCGATTTACACTCATTTGCCCACAGAGGCCAATTTGTTGCTCCGATTTAGTTGAAATTTTGCATAGGGAGTAGAACTAGCATTGTAACTATGCGTGACAAATTTGGTTGAAATCGGTTCAGATTTGGATATATCTCCCATATATAGCTTTCGCCCGATTTACACTCATATGACCACAGAGGCCAATTTTTAACTGCGATTTAATTGAAATTTTGCACAGGGAGTAGAATTAGCATTGTAGCAATGCGTGCCACATTTGGTTGAAATCGGTTCAGATTTAGATATAGCTCACATATATAGCTTTCGCCCGATTTACACTCATATGACCACAGAGGCCATTTTTTAACTCCGATTTAGTTGAAATTTTGCACAGGGAGTATAATTAGCATTGTAGCTATGCGTGCCAAATTTGGTTGACATCGGTTCAGATTTAGATTTAGCTCCCATATATATGTTTTTCTGATTTCGACCAACATTTTCCTTGTAAAATCGCCACTGCTTAGTCGAAAAGTTTCAAAAATGACTCTAATTTTCCTAAACTTCTAATACATATATATCGAGCGATAAATCTTAAATAAACTTTTGCGAAGTTTCCTTAATATTGCTTCAGATTTAAATGTTTCCCATATTTTTTTTCTAAGATTGTGTTCCACCCTAGTGCATTATCCAACTTAAATTTTGAGTCTATAGATTTTGTAGAAGTCTATCAAATTCTGTCCAGATCGAGTGATATTTAAATGTATGTATTTGGGACAAACCTTTATATATAGCTTCCAACACATTTGACGGATGTGATATGGTATCGAAAATTTAGATCTACAAAGTGGTGCAGGGTATAATATAGTCGGCTCGCCCGACTTTAGACTTTCCTTACTGGTTTTTCTTTTTTTTGTTTAAATGTTTATAATGAAACTTCGAAATGTTGGTTATTAAAGATTTACAGTCAGAAACAGTGCTTGATATAAATGAAATGGACTGAGCTTTTGGATAAAATATTACTTTTTTAATGCAAAAATAACAATTTTGCAACAAAAAATTGTTTTTGGTATAAAAGTTTGAAATTTTGGAAGGAATTCAAAAACTCTAACAAAAGAAGAACGTGGAGTCTAGTATAAACATACATAAATAATTTTATAATATACACATAAAATTATTTAGGCGTGAACAGTTTTTTACTAGCATTTAACACCATTTTAAATGCATTTTAAATTTATCGTGTTTTGTACTTAATTTCATTTTTACCTTTAAGGCCGGTTTAAGATGGCATTATCGCGCTAAAATTGCCTCAAAAATGTTTTGTATTTTACACAGAAAAAAATTTCCGTAGTTAATCTAACGCTAAATTTAAATAATTTTTATTGTAAAAAAATTATTTGTTAATAGTTAAATTTTATTACTTTTTGCGAAATTTTCCACAGCGTTCTTTTTTAGTATGTCTTTTTTAGTATGCTGTTTTTTTTTTTTTCAAATGTCTATTCTCTTGGTTCCGAATGTATATTCTCTTTACTCCGAATACTCATTCTAATATTCAAATTAAATAATATTTAGACTTAAGCATATCAAATTTTTGACCTTTCACAGAAATTGCTCTCTTTTGATTACCTCGCTGTGTTATGTTGATATCTTTCGTCAACCCTCCCGGTTTCCATTTTTATTTCTTTCTCTATACTCCCTCTCTCTGTCGCTCTCTGAATAAAATATCACAACATATATATGTTTACTCGAAATTTGCAAATTTATATATGTTTACACACACATATTATTTTTATGAAACATTCATGCCCCAAACATAATATATTCTAACATATTAACATATGTGTCCCAAACATTTAGTGTTAGTTTAGGAACATTACATGTTTGCACTTAAATATATTGTGTTTAAAAATTGTGCCCGAAACACATTTTGTTTATATCGGAACATATGAAAAACATATTTTTCTAACAGTGTGGACATGAGTCTATAAAATATTTGAAATTTGTCTACTTCTCTTATATCGCAATGAGTACATTCTCTATTTCCGGATCGATTTACGTTTAGTGAAAGTACATCGGCCTTACATCCTCAAAAACAATCGCTTCTGTAACATATACCCCAAACACATTTTGCTTCAATCATACACGCAAAAAACTAATTCTTTCCTCCCAAACGAAATTTTAGACAAACAAAGTTCGTTTCTCATTTGCTTTTCGCTGTAAGGAAGTGTATTTGGAAGAAAAGTATATACTTTTTGTGATAAAGGTTTATACTTTTCCAGGATGTAAAAACTAACTGAAAAAATTTTTTTTCTGGCTAATTGCATTTTCCCTCACATCTTTCTCACTTCCACGAAGTTTTTTAGTTCGTTAGCACCTTTTTCTGTAATACAAACAATGTAGAAGAAATTATACGATTTTTAAAATTTTTTTACCTTTCGCCTGGACGGAGAATCGAACCGCGGACCATGCAATTTGTAAGCCAACACACTACCCACTGAGCTATGTAGCCGTTATTGTCATCAATAGACAATTACCCATATAAGTTATATTTATATAGCATAGCTTGCGGCGCCCACGAGCCGATTAAACAAAGTTTATTTCACAGAAAAATACATTTAGTTGGGCACCATGGAGCAGTGGTTGCTACGTCTGACTTGCATGCCAAGGGTCGTGGGTTCGATCCCTGCTTCGACCAAAGTTTTTTTTTTTTTTGTTTACATATATTCCAGATATGTTAGGAAGATTCCGAAAAAATGTTCAACATTACATTGTAGAATATTAAATTTTGAACTGTAAAATGTGTCTTATTAAAGACCTAAAGTCAGAAAAGAACAGTGTTTTATATAAACGAAATGGACTGTGTTGTTGGTTCAAAAATAACTTTTTTTATTAAAAAAATTAACATTTTGTAACAAACGAGTTTTTTTGGTGATAAAAGTGTATACTTTTCGAAGCAATTCAAAAAACTCTAACAAAAGAAAAACGTTTTCGGTACACGTTTTCCAAACGTTTTTTTTTTTTGCGTGTATATATTTTAAGGATTAGTCCAAGCAACATATTGTTTTTATTGTTCAAACATATTATGTTTCACCTTAGGCATACACGGGTAGAAAAAATTTTAATGAATTTTTTTGTGTATATATATTTTTAAAGCGCCAATTGGTTGTTACCATTCTTTTCCACGCAAAAAAAATTCTTTCCTCCCAAACGAAGTTTTAGACAAACAAAGTTCGTTACTCATTTGCTTTTCGATGTAAGGAAGTGTATTTGGAAGAAAAGTATATACTTTTTGTGATAAACGTTTATTCTTTTCCAGGATGTAAAAACAATTTCATAAAGACTAACTCAAAAAAAAACATTGTTTTCTTGCTAATTGCATTTTCCCTCACATCTTTCTCACATCCACAATGAAGAAGAAATTATACGATTTTATAAATTTTAAAAATTTTTTTTACCTTTCGCCTGGACGGATAATCGAACCGCGGACCATACACTTTGTAAGCCAACACACTAACCACTGAGCTATGTACCTGTTATGGTCATCAATAGATAATTATCCATATAAGTTATATTTATATAGCATAGCTTGCGGCGTCCACGAGCCGAATAGACAAAGTTTATTTAACAGAAACAAACATTTAGTTTGGCACCGTGGAGCAGTGGTTGCTACGTCCGACTTGCATGTCAAGGGTCGTGGATTCGGTCCCTGCTTCGACCAAAGTTTTTTTTTGTTTTTTTTTTTTATTTTTTTTACATATATTCCAGATATGTTCGGAAGATTCCGAAAAAATGTTCAACATTACATTGTACTATATTAAATTTTGAACTGTAAAATGTGTCTTATTAAAGACCTAAAGTCAGAAAAGAACAGTGTTTGATATAAACGAAATGGACTGTGTTGTTGTTTCAAAAATAACTTTTTTATTGAAAAAATAAAAATTTTGTAACAAACGATTTTTTTGGTGATAAAGTTAAAGCAATTCAAAAAACTCTAACAAAAGAAAAACATTTTCGGTACACGTTTTCCAAAAGTTTTTTTTCTTAGCGTTTCTAAAAACATAAATGTTTATAGGCTATATAATATATGTTTGCATTCAAGCATATTATATTTACAAACATTTTATGTCCCAAACATAATATGTTGTAACATATTAACATATATGTCCCAAACATGATATGCTAGTTTATGAACATTGTATGCTTGCTCTTAAAAATATTGTGTTAAAAATTTTGAGTCCAAACATATAATTTTTACACCAAAACATATGAAAAACATTCTTCTTCGTCCGTGTAGTTCTCATAAAAACTGATATTTTATGTAGATACTTGGTGCGTACTTTCTTTTTCATTTACTGCGTTTATGATTGGGAAAAAAGGTGCAACATTCTTGAAATTGATTCCAAAATATAAATGGCACAGTCAAAGCTTTTGGCTCCGGTATCCATCACAATATTATGAATTAACAATAGCTTTGGAGTGAAACTATCATTTGGGCGAAATTAGTGTAACATTGAGGCAACATATTTTTTGCGAAACGAAAACGCCCTTATATTTTGCCAATATTTACCAGGAATATGTTTGTTTACATTTATAATTTTGATTATTTCAGAAAATGTAATCGCAAACATGATATTCAACTCATCTTTCACACGAAACTATTGAATTCTGGAGATCAATTTGTATTAGAGCTATATAAAATACTGAACCCAGAAAAAGACCCTTGTTACAGTTCGCTATAGACCTCGAATTTTAAAATGATGAATAAAATAATCGTTAATATGTACAGGCAGACGGATGTCGCCAGAATTTGTTAAAATTTCGCTATGGACTAATTCTAATAGCACCTATTTTCTTAATTAGGATATTAAACAAGTATATACGGCCGAATCTTATGTACACTCCACCATGGATTGCGTAGAAACTTCTACGAAAGACTGTCATCCACAATCGAATTAATTGGGTTATGGTATCTTAAAACCTCATAGCATCGTTTTCTAAATTGTTAGTTAGTCCATATGTGGTATATATTAGTCAAAAAAGGTATGTATAGGTAAGTCTACAAATAATTACAAATCGATATGGACTTTTGCACGGTAAGTAGAGAGCCAGAATTGAAATATGGGGGTCGCTTATATATGGGCTATATACAATTATGAACTTGATATGGACCAATTTTGTGTGATTGGGGATCGATTTATCTGAGGGCTATATATAACTATAGACCGATATGGACCTAGTTAGGCATGGTTGTTAACGGCCATATACTAGCACAATGTACCAAATTTCAACTGACTCGGATGAAATTTGCTCCTCCAAGTGTCTCCAAAACCAAATCTTGGGATCGGTTTATATGGGGGCTACCATATACTAACATCACGTACCAAATTTCAACCGAATCGGATCGGACCGAATTTTGCTCCTCAAAAGGGCTCCGGAGGTCAAATCTGCGGATCGGTTTATATAGGGGCTATATATAATTATGGACCGATTTCGACCAATTTTTGCATTGGTGTTTGAGGCCATATATTAAAACGTTGTACCAAATTTTAACTGAATCAGATGAATTTTGGTCTTCCAAGAGGCTCCGGAGGTCATATATGGTGATCGGTTTATATGGGGGCTATATATAATTATGGACCGATATGGACCAACTTTTGCATGGTCGTTAGAGACCATATAGTAACACCATGTACCAAATTTCAGCCGGATCGGATGAAATTTGTTTCTCTTAGAGGCTCCGCAAGCCAAATCGGGGGATCGGTTTATATGGGGGCTATATATAATTATTGACCGATTTGGACCAATTTTTGCATGGTTGTTAGAGACCATATACCAACACCATGTACAAAATTTCAGCCGGATCGGATGAAATTTGCTACTCTTAGAGGATCGGCAAGCCAAATTTGGGGGTCCGTTTATATGGGGGCTATACGTAAAAGTGGACCGATATGGCCCATTTGCAATACCATCCGACCTACATCAATAACAACTACTTGTCCAAGTTTCAAGTCGATAGATTGTTTCGTTCGGAAGTTAGCGTGATTTCAACAGACGGACGGACGGACGGACATGCTCATATCGACACAGAATTTCACCATGACCCAGAATATATATACTTTATGGGGTCTTAGAGCAATATTTCGATGTGTTATAGACGGAATGACAAAGTTAATATACCCCCATCCTACGGTGGAGGGTAGGTTAGGTTAGGTTAGGTTAAAGTGGCAGCCCGATTAAGATTCAGGCTCACTTAGACTATTCAGTCCATTGTGATACCACATTAACTAAAAGTACCTATTACATATGGGCACTTCTAGTTTTAACCGCTGAACCTTCCTGATTATTTTTCTTTGTTGAACCAACCAGATTGTTCCAAAAACATTAGCAGACTGCTTAAGTTAACGTTTTCCAGATCCGCCAGTAATCTGAAGCTATATGCTCCTAAAAGTTGCTTGCGCTTTACACAAAATGCAGGACACTCACACAAGAGGTGTTTAATTGATTCTTTTTCCTCCGCATCATGACAGCTCATACAATAGTCATTATACTTCGCGCCAATAGTTTTTGCAAAATCGCCTATCAGGCAGCGACCCGTTATAGCAGATATCAGGAGTGATATCTGACGTCTCGAGAACATTAGCATATCTAGTGTGCGGTTTAAGTTGAAATGGGGCCATATTTGCTTGGTGTCGTTACAACCCTTGCAATTCTCCCATCGAACATTTGCCATCCTAACAGCCTTCTCACGCAGCATGAGCTTGCAGGTAGCTAGGGGCATACCAACAAATTCCAGTTCCCCTGGAATATGTAAGGTAGTCCCTAGCCTTGCCAACTCATCCGCTTTGCAGTTCCACGGTATGTTCCTATGGCCAGGCACCCATATTAGGTGAATATTGTACTGCTCAGCCATCTCATTGAGAGATTTGCGGCAGTCGATGGCCGTTTTCGAGTTGAGGAACACAGAGTCCAAGGATTTTATTGCAGGTTGACTGTCTGAGTATATATTAATGCCAATATTTGTAGGAACATTACTTCTCAGCCAATTCGCCACCTCTCTTATTGCTAATATTTCAGCCTGAAAAACACTACAGTGATTAGGTAATCTTTTCGCTATTCGAATTTCCAGATCTTTAGAATATACTCCGAACCCCACTTGTCCATTCAATTTGGAGCCATCAGTATAGAAATCTATATATCCTTTATTCCCCGGGGTCTGTGTACACCACGCCTCACTGTTGGGAATTAGAGTTTCAAACTTTTTGTCGAAAAGTGGTTTTGCCAGGGTATAATCCACTACGTTAGGCACATCTGGCATTATTTTGAGGACCGAACTATGACCGTACATTTTTTCCGACCACAGCGATAGCTCGCGCAACCGCACAGCCGTTGTTGCAGCTGACTGGTTGTCCAAAATGTCTAAAGGCAATAGATGTAGCATGACATTAAGGGAGTCTGTTCCTGTCTTACTAAATGCGCCTGAGATACATAAGCTCGCCATACGCTGAACTTTATCTAAACAAGTCGGTTTCTGAAGTGCCGGCCACCAGACTACAACACCATATAGCATTATAGGTCTAACTACTGCAGTGTATAGCCAATGCACAATTTTTGGTTTTAGTCCCCACTTTTTCCCTATTGCCTTTTTGCACGAGTACAAAGCTACCGTGGCTTTTCTCGCCCTCTCTTCAATATTAAGCCTAAAATTCAGCTTCCTGTCCAAAATAACGCCAAGGTATTTTGCACACTCACCAAAGGGAATTTCAGTACCCCCTAAGGAAATGGGCCTAACCGTGGGAGTTTTACGATCTTTGCAGTACATGACTAGTTCTGTCTTTGCTGGATTTACACCAAGACCATTATCTTTCGCCCATTTCTCAGTCATCCGGAGAGCTCTCTGTATAATATCTCTGATTGTGGATGGGAATTTTCCCCTGACTGCTAGCGCCACATCATCTGCGTATGCCACCACTTTTATCCTTTCTTTTTCTAGGGAAACCAGAAGGTTGTTTATAGCAACATTCCAAAGAAGAGGTGATAGAACTCCTCCTTGGGGAGTGCCTCTGTTCACATACCTTTGTATGTTTGCTTGCCCTAGTGTGGCTGAAATACGTCTCTTTATTAGAAGTTCGTCTAACAGCCTAAGTATACCTGGATCAACATTCAGAGTTGTCAGTCCATTTAATATCGAGCTCGGATGGACATTATTGAACGCCCCTTCGATGTCTAGAAACGCCACGATTGTGTATTCTTTGACAGATAGTGAGCTTTCAATAAAGCTGACTAGTTCATGCAATGCGGTCTCAGTAGACCTGCCCTTCGAGTATGCATGCTGTCGTTTCGAGAGCAAACTTGAATCCACGCTAGTTCTAAGATACATGTCTATCATCCTGTCCAGGGTCTTAAGTAGGAATGAGGATAAGCTGATTGGTCGGAAATCCTTCGCACTCGAGTGAGAGGCTTTTCCTGCTTTAGGTATGAAGACGACTTTTGTTTCCCTCCACTTTTCTGGAATATATGCTAAGTTTACACATCGTTTATATATCACCGTCAACCAAGGGATAACTCTTTCAGCCACTGCCTGTAACTCCGCCGGAGTAATTCCATCAGGTCCGGGGGATTTGAATGGTCCAAAGCTATTTAAAGCCCATTTTATTCTAGATTCCGACACAATTTCCTCGATAGGAAATGATCGCTGAGCCTCTGTTACACCGCCGGAACATGGTTCAACCGTCTGATTTCCAGGGAAGTGTGTGTCCAAAAGTACCTCCAACGTCTCCTCACTGGACGTTGTCCAATTTCCCTCCGATGTTTTAATGAAACCTGGAGCGGTGTTAGTGGATGCTAGTACCTTCCGTAGTCTGGAAACCTCTGACGTATTCTCAATACTGCTACAGTAATCATCCCAAGAGTTTTGTTGAGACCTTCTCAGTTCTCGTTTATATTCTCTCAGATTCATCTTGTAAGTGTCCCAATCCTCCGGAGCTCTTGTGGACTTTGCTTTGTTAAAGAGCTTCCTGCAGGATTTCCTCATATTACTTAACTCCGTAGTCCACCATGGCGGCCGATTTTTTCCTCAACTAAGGTCTTAACGGCACAGGGTGGCATTTCCCTATCATGTCCCATGTAGACCGAAGATACCCAATATTTGCATGTGGATATCTCTAGACTGGCTACGACAGTGTCTGCATTGCTCAATGAAGGAAGCAGAAACAAGTTTAGTTCGTTTTTAGCAATTATACATGCTCGATTTATATCGGTACCGGTATTATGCAAAAGTTTGAAACCCGGAGTGCTTAATTCACAGATCTTGTTCTTATATATGTATGGTTCTTGAATAAGAACTATATCTATGTCTCCTTTCATCAGGAGAACTTTTAAGGCAGCACAAGCGGCCTTACAATGGTGAAGATTTATCTGGAGGAACCGTAGAACCATCCAAATTTTCAACCACCGTCACATCAGCCGCTTCAATTGAGTCATCAAGGGCTTCCTCTTCACAGATCTCGGTGACTCTCGCAACAATCCGCGGTTCAGTTTTGGTGAGGCTTGAGCCTGTAGAAACTTCCCGCATATGATTTTCGCCATAGTCTGCAGGTTTTATGTCTCCTTCGGCTTCGCTAGGAGATTTTTCCACTGCTGACTCTACCGGAGGCTTATCCGTTTCGGAATCCTTTGGCTGATCGCTTTTGTATACCTTCATATGGATATCATGAAAGCCATAACTTACGCGTCCTTGGGTCTGGGCTAGATGTGGCAGCGACTCTATGTTTAATATAAACACCGCATGTCGTCTTGGTCCATCCACCTCATCCAAACGACCAACCTTCCAATCGGCGGTTGGAAGATCTGGGTTACATTCTTTTAGTCTCTCTAGTATTGACTCAGGATCAGGAGGGTTTGCCGGTATCCATGCATGTGCTCTAGGTTTAGCCGGTATGTCTTTTTTATCGACTAACTCCAAAGCGGCTCCTTCCCAAACTTCACCAATAAGCATCAATGCAGCTTTAAAGCAATCCATAGACCTCTGGTCTGCAAAAGCTATTAACTTATATCGTCCTTGATACCATCCAGCATCTTGCCGTCGAGGACTTGGTCCGGGAAACTTTTTTCGCACCTCTGAGTAGACACCAGACATCGCGTTCTCAATTTCCCCCCATTTTTGCCTTGGAATCATACCGTCCAATGCTCCTTTATTAATAATAGCCATCACAAGGCTGTCTTTTGCAACTGAGGCAAACGATCTTTGATCCCGTTTAGAGGATGGCAGCTCATCCGGTGATCGTTCCCTTTTTCCAGCTTCAAGAATTCCTTGAGCCCATTTTAAGGAATCGCTTTGCTTAGCCGACAACGTGCTTGGGTCGACTGATCCTAATTTCTTTAGGATAAACAAAGCATTTCTTCGTTCCTTGAATCTCTTTCGAGAGGGATTGCCTCCTTTTGATATCGTCACCTTAGAAAAGGTTCGACTTGCCAAAGTGTCACCGCCAGTCGACCCGTCTACAGGTCGACTAATTGGGCCTGACTCTTGGTCGATGCCCAAATTTATAACTTCAGTCGTTACCCGTCCACTGGGCCCTGAAGTTAGCAACCCAGTGGATGACTTTGAATTTCGCTGCATGGTGGTTTATTATTTCCACCACACGTGAAATTCGTAATAAGTACTTATTACGATGAAATACTCCGCTATTAAAAAACACGTCCGTTCAGTTCGACGGTTGAAGAACAAACAAACGGTGGAGGGTACAAAAAGTTATGCAGGCCATGTCAGATATACATAATTTCGAAATGATGAATTACATCCTGAGATTGGGTAAATGAACCTCAAAAAGTCTTAAGGAACATACTGCCATCTTAACCAGCCACTAATTACTAACTTAACCCATTGCAAGCTTCCCATATAGTTATCTTAACGGTTGACGTTGATTGTAGATTCATTGACATTAAAAAAGAAACTTTTGTGTTTTTATTTGCTTTTAATAACGTAGACGACGTTCGACGACAATTCACAATCCATTTGAATGTTGATTGAAATCAAAGTTGCAAATGAACTTTTGTGGAAAAGTTCATGTTGCTAAAGAAACAATATATGGTTGATGAACTGTTTTGCCTTTTTCCTCCTATACTCGCTCGTTCAATGGACCACAAAGATGTCATTAGCAGCCATCACCTGCAGCAAGTCTCAGCAGAAGTCAAACAAACTCGCACACACAGACACACAAACAGTCAACGCAATATATTCGTATATGCTTACAAAACCACTTTAAGGACGATTCTTCCTACTTGCGTTGTCAAACAATTGCACGTTCACATATGTACGTTCACATATGTGTGTGTGTGCAAGTTTCTATTCGATTTTCGTGCATGGGAAGTTGATGTGTGTAAAAACAAAAAGGGAAACTAAAAGAATCTGGAAGTTGACAAAAGTTGGCTCACAATAGGCGATGATAAAGGAATATATCGACATTTGTACGAAACAACGCCTCAAGATATGGAGGCATATTACGAGTGACTTTCAAACAAGCGACTCAAACTCGCGACTCGTGGTGCGACAATGAAGGGATGTGTGATGAATATGTGCTTCGCCAAAGGCCATAGAACACAGTAAAACAGCGACACTTTCAACCAAGCGTCAATTCATGCACACTCTTACACACACACACACACACACACAGACGTACGCACACACCTAAGACCACATTCACAAAACGATTACGTTTCTCACCCCGAAAAATGCGGGTCAAAGAAATGCTTGAGAAACAAAAACAAATGATGACGAACAAGTGGTAGGAACGTAGGAAAGTGTAAGCATCAAGTTAAATTAAGTTAGTAGGTTTTTGCCCACACAAACAATCACGCGTACACGTACACGCATCCATGTGATGCCAAAGCACAGGACTTTAAGGAAAAATATTGAGACCATAAACCATAGATTCAAAGTAAGAGAGACAACGAGAGCGACATACATGGAGGGAGAGTACGCGCAAACATAAATGATTACAAGGAAGACCTACGACAACTTTTGCTTGAGGTGGACTCGTGGACGACTTGTCTTCGTCGACAATTTCACTTGAAATGTAAATGCGTACTGATGGTCTTTGTGTGCACATAATAAGGTCACAGGGAGCACGATACGAATAAATCTTGCTAATTTTAAGAGAGTTGAGAATTAGAGTTAAGAGAAGAAATTCCAGGCTGGAAAAGTTGTTAGTGTCCATGCGCCAAACCTGCAGCTGTTTTGTAAAAATGACCCAAACAATGAGATTTCAGTTTACGAGTCTCTCTATTATTCGGAGTTTTCTATGCAATGGGTATAGCATACATTTTTTTGGAATAAACTCCGAAAGCTTTTTTGCTATATGCCTTGCGCCATTGTTGGGCTCTCTTTACTCTTTGGCCAATGGATTTGTGTAAGCTTCAGCAGTATTGCCAGTGTGTGTGCGCTCAATTACTTGAGTGTGTGACTGACATTCCTCAACTTTCACGTTGTACGGGCGTTCACCAGCCAGGCTACTCTAGTCTACGGTGGATATTCGGTGAAAGCTGTCCTTAATAGAGTGAATGAAAATAACGCTTAAACGCTTTGTGTGTGTTGTTTACAAATTTAACCAAAACAAGCAAAAAAATTGGAAAAGCCATAGAAGCTCAACCCGGGTTTTGAATACAATTGCAAAAAAATTCGATTGTATATAAGGCCCGTCTAGTGTCCGGATTACATATAAAAACAGCCAGTGTCTCAAGTCCCCTTTGTGGACTGAATAGAAATTTTCAAACGAGTGTCAAGCACATGGCATTATTGTCTTTTATATTCTAACAACGGCAACCATTGTTGTTTTTGTTATCCTTGAAACGCAACAGAGAGTGAAACAAAGTATTCAAACGTGAGTGTGCCATAGAAGTGAAAAAAATACAACAACTGCAACAACAACGGCAAAAACGAAACAAATTGCCATACAAACAAAGTTTTGCTAGCAATTGTTAGAAAAAAAGAAAGGAAAGCAAAGCACTAAACAAAAATAAAACAAAAAGTGTTAAGCCAAAGTCTCTTACTCTTAGTCATGTGGAAAATCTAAAGTCTAAGTTTCAATCCTATCATTGACATGTCCTTTGGAGATTCCTATATGTAAATATCCTTTGATGCATATGTAAGAGAAAGCGAAGCCTGCATTGTTCGCTTCAACGTGTGAGGTCCGAGGCACATGTCTTTCAGTATAAAACGAAAAGTTTTTGTACAACAAAACAAAAGTTCATGAAAACAAATCCGCGTCGCTAAAATCTCATGTGAACAAGTGATCAAATGAATGAATGAATGATTGTGACAGTTGTGGGGTCATAAGTTCTGCTAACAAATCAAATCCAGTCCTAAAGTCCATGCTTAGGATTGTTCCAAAAATAGCAAGCTAGCCGGCCATAGAAAAAGGCCAAAAACATAACACAAAAAAATAGGAATCAGTGTCGAAGCCTAAGGGTCATAATAACTCCTACTAATAGTACAGCTCATACGTGGAAGTGGGGTTACACATAAACCCGCACACCAAATAAAAGCAATAGTGAAACGTCATAGATGTGTGTAATATAATCGCTCTTTTATGGAGTTCTAAAGGCTAAAAAGCAAATAAAATATAATAAGAATAAGAAAAGAGAATAATAAAAAAGAAAATTCCATAACGAAAAGTGGAAAGAAATTGTGTTGCAAAAGTTCTACCAACATAAACAACCACGTCAAAGTGCTTAAGGCTAGTCAACATAATAGCAAACAAAAACAACTACAGCAACAGCAAACAACTACCGTGTATAGCATCTCTAGCAAATATTGGACGGACAAAGAGCCGAATAAAAATTATCTGTAAGTAGAAATATACGCTCTGATGGTGCAGCCTGCGTTGAGCTCTGGATAGATAGCTCAGCCAGGCGGCTAACATATCATCCGAGTGATAAAACAAAGCTACAACAACAAAATAAGTGAAATAAAAATTGCCTTAGTGTAGAAAGCTTTTGTCAAGCACAAAAAGGAAGCGCCAACAACAACAATGGCAACATGATAATGTGTTTGCCGTTATTTGTGTCTGTCTTTCTGATGGGTGAGAATACACGGTGTGGTGATGCTGTTGTTTTCATTCAGTGAAGTGAAAGTGTAAATGTTGCCATTGTCGTGACCGTTGTTGCTGTTGATGTTGATGCTCTTAACGATGTGTTTGGCTATGTATTGAGTGTGAGTAAGGCCAGCCACGCATTTTAAAGACCTCCTCCCCCCCACCTCCCATTACAAGTATTCGGTTACATGTGCACAAACACACACCCCAACACAAGACGCGAATTCAAACAAACATTTGTGTTGTAAGCCATTCAACATGAACTACAAAAAATAGGAAACAAGGGCCGAGGACAAGGTAAACATAACAAGGAAAACATGGAATCGCGTTGTACATTTTCATATCGTACCGTCAAACATTTCACATTCGATGTTCACACACGAACACACACACACACCCATCCACATTAACTCGTTTCTTTAGATTTTACACAAAACAGAGAAATCAGGTTTGGTTGCACATGTTGGTCTAAAACAGCATTACATTTTGAGACCACTACACAAGGACTAAACCTAGCAAAAGGCCTTGTATTGCCTTTTACAAAGCGAATGAAACCAGAGAAATTATGTCAGTGGTATAGCATAGTTTATTATCAGAGCCGGCGGCATGTTGACATTTCACCTACATTGTTTTAAAGCAACCTACAAATGGCCCAAATTTACAAGGATTTGTAGTAATATTTACAAGCAGGGATTCGTGTTTGTGTTTTTAGAAGGAAATTGATTTTATTACACGGTTAGTATTCTTATTTTTATTTAACTGTTCTTAAAAGAATTTACAAACCCAAATAGGTTTTAATACATGCAGTAAAATTTTGCATTGCAACCATACGAAAAAAAAATCCTTCCTCCCAAACGAAATTTTATACGCACAACTATCCTTCGGCATTTTCTTTTCGCTGTTTGTTTGGAAGAAAAGTATAGACTTTTAGTGATAAACTTTGACACTTTTACAGGACGTGAAAATAATTTAATAAAGGCAAACTCCAAAAAATGGCACAATTCTCTGGCTAACTGCAACTTCCTTTATATTTTTGTCGCAATCATGGGATTCATTTAGTTCTCAGCGCTTTTTTGCTATAATACGAGGGATATATTTCAGGATTATAGAACAAAAACAAATATTAATCGTTGAAAATAGGTTTATTGTTTATTCCCCTGATTGAGATATCTTCAAAACATGCTTTCTGAACGCATCAACCGCTTCTTCACGTGCCAAAAAGCGTTGATATTTCATTTGATTGTTTTTACGTACAGGAATAAAGAGAGGTAATTCGGTTCCAAGTCAGGACTATACGCCGGAGGACCAATCGATGTTTTAGTGCCCAAAACTGCAGTTGTTTGATCCGATGTATGAGAGCTCTCATTGTCGTGGTCAGGGATGATAAATGATGTTAACGAAAAAGTACTAAAATATATTAAAAATTTACTTTTTGGAGCCAAAAGGTGCTAAAATTCCATAATATTAAATTTAAAGACTATTTTAAAAGTATATGTATATTTAAATCTATGCCAATATGGAATGTTTTTTAGATTTTCTAAAAAATAAAATTTTATTCCAAAAAAAATTTATAAAATTTTTATTTCTGCCAAAATTTTATCAAAAAAAAAATTTTTTTATGGCATAGGAAAAGAGATATGTTTGTTTCGAATTTATTTCGGCATAAGCCGGCTATCATACAAAACCTTTTTTCGGAAGGTTCAAGTGTGGTTCATTGTTGGGTTTAATGAACTGCCTGAATTTATTCTGATAATTGGTTGATAGTTTTGCTGCAAGTAGAGGATGCTGATCAGGAATGTGGTAATTCCGAAACGTGCGTCCATCCAACCATTTTGCAGTCTATAGGGCTTTGCCCAAATATATTAGACAAACATTATTTTCCTCTGTTGATTAAGCTACACTTGTAGTTTAGTCAATGCATGGTTTTAAGCTGAAATAAAAAAAAAAAAACAACAACAATGCTTAAAGAACAAAACCAACAATAACAAAACAAAACGAACGGAAAATTGTATATAGAAAATATGGCAAAATTTTATATATAAGAAATTTTATAGGAAATTTTGGTAAAATTTTTATTTCTATAGCAAATTTTATCAAAATATTATTTCTATAGAAAATTTTATTTCTATAGAAAATTTTATTTCTTTAGAAAATTTTGTCAACATTTTATTTCGATTAAAAATTTTGTCCAATTTTTGTTCTGTAGGAAATTTTGTCAAAATTTTATTTCTATAGGAAAAAATTTTATTCTTATAGAAAATTTTGTCAACAATTTATTTCTATACAAAAATTTGTCAAAATATTTTTTCTATAAAAAATTTTGTCAAATTTATATTTCTATAGAAAATCTTGTAAAAGTTTATTTCAAAAGAAAAATCATGAAGTACTTCTTTACAAAATCTACCAAAATCAAGAATTCTACCAATCTACAAAACAAAAAAAAATTTACCATTTTTTGTAGAATTCTACCAACAGTGGCAACCGGCTCAAAGCATTATTGCTCAAGACACCATGTATGTATTTCGTCTCCTTCTTGGCATTTCAAATATATACACTATCTTATAATAGTCTGTTCCTCAGAGTGGTGGAAAAAAGTCACATTTCACGTTTCACACTTGCGGACGAATGCAATATTCCTCTCAACCTCTCAAAAATGTTGAGATCCTGTTATAAAAACTAAAATATCCTCATTTTGGAATATGTTTATGTCTCCGCTATTTATAATTTTTGGAGTTAAGCTGATATCAGAGAAACGTTCACATTTAAGGCGGAATAACTCTACACCGAAAAAAGTGAACAGTTTTATAGGAAGAACGAAAATTTAACTAAATTTTACTCCACATTTTGAGATTTCCACACTGGTAGAAAAACGTTTCGTACTATTAACGAACGGGCGTCGTTGATTATTTTTCGTTAATATTACGAAATGTTTCGTTATAAGAACGAAAGTGATCGTTAATACAACGAAATCAATCGTTAAAAGACAATTTTGTGTTTTGGTTTTTCGTTATATTAATGAAACACGTTTCGTTAATATTACGAATATTAACTTTGTAATTTTTTCAAGAATTAGAATAAACATTTTTCCAAGATGGAATTATTATAATCATTTGCACATAGAGAGTAACTTTTGGAAACTTTTAGCCTTTAAAATAGTCGTTTTATATACTCCGAAACTGGAATTGAAAATTTCATTTGTAAAACGAAAGCGATCGTTAATATAATGATATGGATCGTTAAAAAAATAAATTTTAAATTGTTATATTTCGTCATATTAATGAAATATGTTCATTAATAATACGAATGGGTGTTTGAGTATTTCTGCCTCTCCGTACTCTCTCTCTACAACGTCTATCCATACTCTCTCTAATACGTCTGTAGCGTCTATGTAATTTGTACATACACATCTAAGCATGGAAATAAGCACATGTTTGCGTGTGCGTCTTGAAAAACAAACGGTTAAAAGTTCAACAGAAAACTTGTCTGATGGGCAAACCTTAACAACATTTACGTTCTTTTCGCTGAAGAGTGCACAGGCTCATTACAGTTTCGTTGTGAATAATAAACATAGATGGTGGGTGAGTTAAATTGGTGTTTTTTGTATATTCGCAAGAAATTTAGTATAAATTTTTAATCTTTAGTGAAAATGCCCCGGGGGAAGTGAACTTTCAGATGAAGAAGGCGGAACAATTGCAAAAAAATTGGATAAATGGACACGGCGATACGATTATCATTTGGTCTAAGAAATACATAAGGGGCTTTTTTTCTTAAGTGAAAGTCACAATATATGATTATTAAATTACTTAATTTATCAATAAATATTATTTCCTAGTGTATATAAATCATATTTCAAAGATCTTAACAAAAAATAATACACTACCAATGACTACATTCATATGCAATAATTGGTTGGTTTTCATTAATATAACGTTTGTGTTCATTTATACAACGTTCGCCTTTCATTCATACAATGAAAAAACTGGGTTCATACAATGAATTATTTCCGTTCATACAACGTATAAGCTGCATCCATATAATGAATACATTTCATTCATACAACGAATAATATTCGTTAATACAACGAAAAGGCTACGTAATAGCAACGTAATTATTCGTTAATACTACGAAATGTATTCCATAAATGGTTTCGTAAATATAACGTAAAATTACGTTGTTCTAACGAAATGCTACGTTGGCTGACTTTTAATGAAGAATTCCGTTAATACAACGTAGAAATTCATCGTATTAACGAAACTTTTTCTACCAGTGGACAAAGCGTTGTTAAAACCAGGAAATTTTAATGCCCTATTGTACTTTTTAACTGCAGTTCACGAAATTACATCATCACATAGAAGAAAAAATTAACTAAAAGTAAAGAAGAAAATCATTGGCGCCAAATCATGACCATTTTAACCATACAGTAGTTCATTCTTACTATTTTTGGGGAATCGTACGAAAATTTTCATTCGTTTTAGTTCATATTAAGATCAATATCAATGTACGGTTATTGAACTTTATACTCACGTTTAGTTCATTTTTTTGAGACATACTTAAAAAAGTAAGATTTCATTAAGCTGTGGAAAATTTCGATAAAAATAATAAAATTTAACTACAAGCAAATAATTTTTTTCCAATAAAAATAAGTTAAATTTAGCGTTAGTTTAACTACGGAAATTTTTTTCTGTGCATAATTATATAAACAAAATGTGTTTCGGGCACAATTTTTAAACACAATATATTTAAGTGCAAACATGTAATGTTCCTAAACTAACACTAAATGTTTGGGACACATATGTTCAAATATATTATGTTTGGGGCATGAATGTTTCATAAACATAATATGTGTGATTGTAAACATAGATATTTCAATTCAATTTCACGTTGTATATATATATATAAAAACATCGCCACTTCGACAATAACGTTATATATGCAATATCAATCAGAATTTGACGAATTTTCGGTAAGAATTTCTGAAATAAATGTTTCGATGTTATCATCGTTGGTACTTACTATTTCACTTATGGAAGACGTTTCTACACCCTCAAAAAAAAATCGCTTCTTTAACATATGTTCCAAACATATTTTGCAGGAAGCACATATATTATTGGATACTGCCGAAACATTAATATGTTTGTTTTATGTGAACATATTATATGTTTGGAAGCATTTTGAGCCCAAAAATATTATATGCTTGGAAGAATTTTCCCCAAAGAAGATTGTGCTCATTCCCTAACATAATTTTCACTTCCACGAAATTTTTAGTTCTTGGTACCTTTTTCTGTAATTCAATTCAAAATGTGTGTCCATAATGCCAAAATGATAAACAAAACACTTGTCCACACATGCTGTTTTTTTTTTTAAATCTCTATGCTCTTGGTTCCGAATGTCTATTCTCTTTACTCCGAATACTCATTCTAATATTCAAATTATATAATATTTAGACTTAAGCATATCAAATTTTTGGCCTTATCATAAAGCAGTTTTCGGATACAACATACAACTGTTTCACAGAAATTGTAAACATATATATGTTTACTCGAAATTTGTAAATTTATATATGTTTACATTCACACATATTATTTTTATGAAACATTCATGCCCCAAACATAATATATTACAACATATTAACATATGTGTCCCAAACATTTAGTGTTAGTTTAGGAACATTACATGTTGGCACTTAAATATATTGTGTTTAAAAATTGTGCCCGAAACACATTTTGTTTATATCGGAACATATGAAAAACACATTTTTCTAACAGTGTATATATCAAAATAGAAACGAATAAAAATGATTTGAGTTAAATGAAATATAAATAATAATTTTGTTTTTTGGGAGTAGCTTAACTAGCCAAATTAAAAAAAAATTGATTAATCAATACTTATAATTAATACTATCAACTTATCTTAAGGAACAAACACTTGACTCTTTGATAAGGACACAATGAATACTGTCGTATTGATTGATATGTGCTGGTTGGTTGTTTGCCAATTCATAGATTTTTTTAAATGCCCATATTGAGTGCCCATTTGATAGCAACGAAAAAATAAAAATTAAATTGAACATTTGAAATTGGAACCATTCGAAATTGAATTAATATTATCATCTAGAAATTTTATACGTATTGAATTTTAAAACATTTTTAACTTTTAGGACAACATACGCTTTTGCTGTTATAATTTCTCCCGCCCCAACACTCAGCAATTTAATTGAATTCTCTATAAATTCAGTTTTTTGTTTCGTTTTCAAACAATAATTTCGTCATCACAAAATCCTGCTCCAGTTATTTATTAATTTTGAATTTAGTTTTATTCCACCGCTAAATTGTGGCCTCACAAAACAAAGGCCATAGTATTTTAGGCATTGTTTTTCCTGACCTATATGGGAGTGGTAATTATATGAAAATATTAGTTTAAACGACATTTGTTTTCATGCCCTGAAGCAATTACAATAAACCTAAAATATACAATGCTCGTAGTTAGTGAATGGTCAAAAATGTCAAAAGCAAACTTTCAAATTTTCTAATTTCACATTTTGTGGAAATTAAGGACGGAGCTTCATATTGAATACAGATTACAGTGAAGAGTAGGTATTTGTTTCAGTTTATCTCATATGTGTTCTATTTTTCCTACCAAATATAGTGACACCTTTCTAAAGCTTCAAGGCAATTCTATTGAGATAAACAAAAATACATTCAATTAAAAACAAATACGAAAATTGCAATATCGAATAGAAACGCCAATGTTTTATCTCATATCCGGTTTGATAGGAAACAAATGTATCATGTCGACTCGAAAAAATTCAAGACATTAGATATTTCAATTTTTAAATTTAATAAAATGTATCAAAATTCGTCCATCATTAATTGTGTAGTAGTAAAATAAACGTTTATTCAAGAAGAATTATTTCGAAGTTAACACTGGTAAACCTGCCAATCTAGAAATGACATCTACATAATATTTTATGGATAGCAAATTATATTGTTTACAAGCCACAAAAGGCATGTCGTCTGAGTCTATTTAAAAATAAAGCTCTCCATGATGGCATTCAAGTTTAGTTGTGCCATTAGAAATATTTAGCTGGGAAATCACAAATTTGTTTTTTATACATTTAGGTGTAAAAATAACATTTTTGCTATGAAATTGCTTTTAGTAGTATCCGTAGTATCATAATGAACTGAAAAGTCTAAGTGAGTCCATAATGTCGGGCGGTCATTTTCTCCCAAACAAAATTTTAGACAAACAATGATCGTTTCTCTTTTCGCTGTAGGGAAGTTTATTTGGAAGAAAAGTATATATGATAAACGTTTAAAGGGTGATACGGTCAAAATTTGGTCAGATTTTGTACAGCCACCTTGTCCACCTTCTTCGCCGCAGAAAGCCAGTTTGCCTTGAACTGCTGCTCGTCCTTAGCAGTTTTTTTGGTCTTCTTTAGGTTCCGCTTGACAATAGCCCAGTATTTCTCAATTGGGCGGAGCTCTGGCGTGTTGGGGGGTTTCTTGTCCTTGGGAACCACCTGCACGTTGTTGGCGGCGTACCACTCCATGGCCTTTTTACCGTAATGGCAAGATGCCAAATCCGGCCAAAACAGTACGGAACAACCGTGTTTCTTCAGGAAAGGCAACAGACGTTTATTCAAACACTCTTTCATGTAAATTTCTTGGTTGACAGTCCCGGAAGCTATGAAAATGCTGCTTTTCAAGCCACAGGTACAGATGGCTTGCCAAACCAGATATTTCTTTGCGAACTTTGACAGTTTTTTGTGCTTGAAAATATCTGCTACCTTTCCGCTTCCTTTTGCCGTATAATACTCCTGTCCCGGAAGCTGCTTGTAGTCGGCTTTGACGTAGGTTTCGTCGTCCATTACCACGCAGTCAAACTTCGTCAGCATCGTCGTGTACAGCCTCCGGGATCGCGCTTTGGCCGTCGTATTTTGTTTATCATCGCGATTTGGAGTCACTACCTTCTTGTAAGTCGATAGTCCAGCTCGTTTTTTGGCTCGATGCACGGTTGTAGACGATACACCCAGCTTTTTTGCGGCATCTCGGAGAGAGAGGTTAGGGTTTCGCTTGAAACTACCGGCAACTCTCTTTGTCGTCTCAGCGGCTTCCGGTTTTCGATTTCCCCCCGATCCAGACTTCCTGGCTGTCGACAAACGTTCCCCAAACACTTTAATTACATTTGTAACGGTTGTTTTGGCAACTTTTAGTGATTTTGCCAGCTTTGCGTGCGAGTAG
This sequence comes from Haematobia irritans, assembly GCF_050003625.1. NCBI lineage: Eukaryota > Metazoa > Arthropoda > Insecta > Diptera > Muscidae > Haematobia > Haematobia irritans. The sequence goes on along the minus strand of NC_134401.1, from coordinate 77,926,031 downwards.
CTCGGATTTTCGCGATGCGCGAGCAAAATTTTGATACGCTGCTCTTCTTGCTTGGAGGGCATTTTGACAACTGAAGAGTGAATTCCAAAATCAAAATAGGAGCAACATTCTACACACACACACCTTCAAAATGAGGGGTGTTCAGGTTTTTTTAAATGCAAAATTGAAAGAAATACGTCAAGTTTATATTGACCGTATCACCCTTTATTCTTTTTCAGGATGTAAGAACAATTTCATAAAGACTAACTCCAAAAAAAAAAAAACAATCTTTTCTGGCTAATTGCATTTTCCCTCAAATCTTTCTCACTTCCACGAGGTTTCATTTCTTAGCACCTTTTTCTGTAATACAGAAAATGTAGAAGAATATATTCGATTTTATAAACGCAAAAAGTCAAACAGTTATATTTAACATATATAGCATAGTTTTCGGCGCGCACGAGCTGATCAAACATTTTTTAACGGAAACATTTATTTAGTTGGGCACCGTGGTGCAATGGTTTGTACGTCCGCCTTACATACCAAGGGTCGTGGGTTCGATCCCTAATTCGACCGAACACCAAAAAGTTTTTTTTATTTTTTACAAATATTCACGAAATGTTGGAAGATTCAGAAAAGATGTTCAACATTACATACTACTATATTAAATTTTTACCATGAAACTGTAAAATGTATCTTATTAAAGACTAAAAGTCAGAAAGAAAAGTGCTTGATATAAACGAGACTAAAAGTCAGAAAAGAACAGTACTTAATATAAACGAAATGGACTGTGTGTTGGTTCAAAAATATATTTTTTTTTTATTGAAAAAATAAAAATTTTGTAACAAGCGATTTTTTTTTTTTTTTTTTGAAAAAAGTTTTCCAAACCTTTTTTCTCTGCGTGTAAGCAGATATATTAACATGTCAAAATCAGAGAACGAAAAATTGTATGCATTTAGTACATACACTAACAGGCTATAACCGGATGTTTAGGAGTTCATTCTGATATGTCGGAATATACTTTTTCAGTGCATTTTATATACTAAAAAAATTCTTAGAAGAGAAATTTTTGACAAACGACATTTTCTTTCGACTCTCAAAAATTTTCTTAAAAAGCAAAGAAAAAAGGTTGAGCTAATCGTCACAACGCACAGTGAGCTATTTGCAGGGTCTAGCCGGTAAAAAATCAAAATGAATTTTATGTGTTTTAATGATTCAGACATAATAAGAATTATCCAATTAGATAAAAAAGTAGTCATGGGTGTTTTGAGCCATCTACTAGCCATAATTTTGTAGGTCAAAGATGAAGTTTCAAAAACTTTTTTTTTTCAATTGCATGCGCATTAAAGACATCTTATTCAAATTATTCTCATTTTTAGTACAAAACGCTGCTCTAGAATTTTGGGTGGAACATACTTGCTGATAAAGATATGCTCTTTTTAATAAAAATAACTACAATTATCATATCTTTAGAGAAGTGCCTATAAAGTTGTCTCCAATTAGAGGTTTCTCGATGAAAATTAGCATAATATTTGATATAAGTTGGACCATCTCATTGGTGACATAAAGAGACATAAACTTGAAACTTCGCTAGAACACTCTCTAGATTATGCTCTCTTACATCTTGAAAGATTGATACTTCGCACGACTATATTTCAATATTTCAAGTCAAGTGCATGGTATAATAACTACACGGTAGAAGCACTAGAATATGCACGCCACAAAAGCCAAAATTAGCTTTTCACAATATGAGCAAGATGCATACATAAGGTGGACGCAGTAGAACTGCTTTGTACTTTATTTGTTCAATATGTATGTAATTGTATTGCGTTTTGCATTGGAAACCAACAACAAAAATACTTATATTTCTGAATATGAGTAATGCCCATTTTCATGAAGCTCCGTTAGTGCTTCGTTAACTAACGAACTTTTAAACCGTATTATGGGCATAGCTCCCATCTTGCATATATATTCCATATGCCAGTTTGGAACTTAACTGCCGAACAATTTTCAGTTAAAGTTAACCGGAGAGAAGATATTTCGAATTTACTTTCTGTTAACTGGCAGTTAAAGCCTAACGGAGCTACATGAAAATGGCCGTAAATGTGAAAAGTAAAACAAAAAAACAAAAACGTGCACTTAGAAAAGCAAATAATAAGCATTCAGTTTAAATTCGGCGAATCATCTATAACATCACAATTCAATGAAAAAATAACGAAAAATAATGTAAGGAAGTAATTCTTATCCCATTGGCCCTTTAAATAAACCCTAAGACTCTCTTGGCCCCTAGGGAGGTCTTATCGGTCCTTGATTCTGTCAAAATTTTTCATGGACCCATTTTACACCAAATCCATCTATTTTAAATTTAAAAATAATTTTTGCCGGCTAACTTGTATGGGGTAGCCCATTGTGCAACGATTCTACTATATTTGGGGTTTGTTTTCTCTCAAAGAAAGGACTTTACAAGAAACCGGAGTTTCGTTTGACTGAAATTTCGATCTGGAGCAAAATATATTTCTTTAGGTGAAAGACGCACAATTTATCTCTTCAGTTATATCGAAGAATATGAAATCATAGTTAGTTTTTCATCTGCAGTGCCTCTCTATAAAAAGTTTCCATGGAAGTGCACTCTCAGAAGAAACATAGGAAACAAGGTTTTCGCGATTAACCGAAAATGACAAATTTTTACTATCCGGTTTCGGTTTGTGTAATTGAATCCGGTTAATCTGTGTCGGTTTTGGATATTCTAACGCATTGTACTCATAGATTATGGGTTGCATAGATAATCCGTTTCTCTCCACAAAAAAAAAAATGGGTCAGCTCCAAAGATTAATTTTCTGACATTTCTTTTTAATTTTTTCGAAAGAGCCAGTTCACAACGCTAATTTTCGGGCATTTGTTTTTATGTCGTTCGGTGACGCTGAAAGAATTTTTGAAAATTGTCTAACCATCATCAAAAAATTTCCTTTTTTACCAAACCCCAAAAAATGGTTTCCCTCGGCAAAAAATTACTAAAATTCTAACAAATATTGTATGAAAAAAATTATATAACATATATTTCGATAAAAAATATCAACATGATATCGTACAATGCATATCAATATTTTTTTTGCATTAATCTTTCCTTATTGATTCTTTGATATAATGAAAAATGTCGCTATTTACACTCATATTCTCTGTGTTCTTACTTTGATCCTAAACTTATACCCAACCGTTTGCGAAAATTTTGCAAATGGTTGGGTTTAAAATCGCAAGAGCCATAAGATATATTAGACTACACTTTTGATAATTCTTTCTTCCCAAACGAAATTTTAGACAATCAATCATCGTTTACCATTTGATTTTCGCTGTAAGGAAGTATATTTGGAACAAAAGTGTAGATTTTTTGTTGCATCTTCCCTCATATTTTGCTTATTACCACATGGTTTATTTCTCAGCACTGTAACACAAACAATGTAGAAGCAAATATTCGATTTTATAAATTTTTAAAACTTTACAATTCCTTTAAATGGAAATTAAAACCGAGTAGCGTACAGTTTGCAAACCAACACACTATTTATAAACCACATTGTTGGGCAAATACAAGTCAATGTAAAGAAACTTTATATATATGTATATATAAAAAAAAACAAAACAATTTACCAAATATAATTGTCGAAAAAGAAATGTAATTTTACAAGATTATGAAAGGATGTTCGGCATTACATACTACTATATTAAATGTTTACTACTAACGAAGTCAGAAAGGAGCATTGCTTGATATAAACGAATGATGTATGATTTTGGAATAAAAATATTTTATTATTTCTTAACAAAAAAAAAACATGGTTTATATTTTCTTATTTTCGAGGAAATTCAAAATCCTGTAACAAGAGAAGAACGTTCAGTTCTGGAAAAATTGTTTTCCATAATTACTTACGTATGAGTAATTCGATTAATGTAAATATAGGATTATTTATTTATTTATTAAATTTATAGTAAATATAAGAATAATAGAGAATAATCTAGCGTTAGCTACTTAGGCTATCAGCTAAAAAGAATAATGTAATGTAGAATGTAAAACCATCATTTCCAGCAAGTGTTTATACCAGGTCTTCGAACGCATTACCGACAAACACATCTTTTATCAATGATGCCAACTCCCAAAGGGTAAAAAGCACCAAAAATGTATTATGAATTCAAACATACCATTTCCACCACAAAAACTACTCTAGTCAGCTAAAATGCAATGTACTACTTAAAAAAAAGGAAAACATTCCAAAGATGTGTTAGAGAACTTTTGTGTATTGATTTGATTTGAAGCACTTTTAATTTTCTGAAATTATGAACCTCTATCCAAGTGTACAGTTTTATAATTGTTAATACTTATTTGAATTTCATTCAATTCATTTTGATCACTAATTATCAAAAATAATCAAATTTCAAAATACGTTTTTTTTTTTTCAGAGGAAAAAATAAATTCTTCGACATTCAATTTGGAAATTTGTATATTCTAGTACTCTAGTATTTGAAGGGAGTCTATTTCAAATGTCAATTATGGGTGCTTTTTTGAATTTAAAACAAACGTTTCTAACTGGTGTCTAACCTTTTTAAAAGAATGCCCTAAATCACAATATTGATTAAAAAGTCCTATAATTTCAAATATAGGATACACGCAGAGAAGAAACATGATTGTCACAATCATATTCGAAGAGCAAAATAATATGATAGGAGCTATTTTTGTGGCGACCATGTAACATTTTAACCTGCAACCATGTTGACTCAGTGAACATGGTTCTAAGAAAAATATAATTGTCCTCATCTAAAATGTTATTATATTGATAAAAAGAACTTTGTTTGAATGAAAGACAATGGTCACGATTTAAAATGTTATGGTATTCATTAAAAATGTTTTTCTCCTAGTTAAAAGAACATGGTCACAACCTAAAATGTTTTGATCTTTATGAAAAAAACTTATTTCATCGTCGAAAAAAGGACGCCACTTGAGAAAAGAAAACACAAAATTAAATTTATTTGTTTGTTTTTATTTATTTATAAACTAATTCATTGTTTATTTGTATTTATGTTTTAATGCCGTTCAAGCAAACATCATATATTTTTACACACTCTTTTTTATTTCAATTTCAACAATCAGTAATTATTCCATATTTACATCGTGCCCATCAAATGTACAAACGCAGACATCATGTAACTGCAAATAAAAATAAATGATACCATATAGCACAAAGCAGAACAAAAAACAGGATCATTTTTTCAATTACACTTTCCTTTTTTTGTCTTCACATAAAACCACGTGCCACTTCTGAATAAATAAATTAACACAAAACACAGTAAATCCGTATTCTACGTCCATTCCAAGAAACAATCAACACACGACTGACGCGCAAAATGAAAATCGTGTGTACCTGCTCAATGTTTTTATAAAATTCTTTTCGCTGCAAAAAAGTTAAAGAATTAAATGGTCACGAAAAAAATATAAATGGTCTTTATGGCCATTTAATGGTTCTAGACATGTCTATACTTAACCTATAAAAATACTTTTTTCGCTGTAAAAAAGTAAAAAAATTCAATGGTCAGGTACATGATTTTCCCGACCATTTAATGGTCTCAAATTCTATCATTTAAATGATAGAACATGTTTGCGGTATTTGAGAACCATTCAAATGCTTATTGCCACCATACATTTTTCTCCGCCCGAAAACTATTTTTACAAAGACAAAATACATGGTTTTTGCGACAATTACATGCTCTAGATAAGCATTAAATGGATGCGGCAACCATGTCCAAACATGGTTTTTCTGTGCGTGTAGTCGAGTTTCTTAAGCTTTTGACAGTCTAATCAGAATTTTTGTATGAAAAGATTTCGTCAATCAAACTCAATACTGTTCAAATTAAAAAAACACCAAATTGGTGCTTTTTTGAAAAGTCACTAAAACGGCAATTTGGTGCTTTTTGGAAATCAAAAAACACTAAAGGTACCAATTTGGCAGCACTGTCTTTTATAGCCAAGGTAACATTTGGCAGCACTGTCTTTTATAGCCAAGCCAACAGTACATTGCAATTTAATTTAAATTCAGAGTTTTAATGATTGTGTCCCAGTTTAAATAAAAGTTTTGTTTATTCTCTTGTTTATTACCAAATATATAATAGTATGGAGAAATATTAGGCGAATAAACTATAAAAATTGAAAATAAAATTTGTAGTGCAATTTAAAAATCTGTCCTTTTTCCTACGCTTGTAATTTTGGGAAAACATTGTTAAAAAAACAGGATTTTCCTGCATCTGACATCCTGGTGTCGGCTGTACAAAGTTTAATTACGTATATTCGCGGTTTTGGTCTCGATTTTATCTAATTTATAGTCTAATATTAACCAGTCGTCTTCATCCTCTTCTTAAAATCCTTTAATACGTTAATAAAAGTTAATACACCAGAAGGTGGTCGAACCATTATCCTTGGGTAATAGGTAAATATTTGTTCGAATTTAACATAAATGTCCTGAGCATGTGATGTACACGCAAAGAAAAAAAACGTTTGGAAAACGTGTACCGAAAACGTTTTTCTTTTGTTAGAGTTTTTTGAATTGCTTCGAAAATTTTAAACTTTTATCACCAAAAAAATTCGTTTGTTACAAAATTTTTATTTTTTCAATAAAAAAAGTTATTTTTGAAATAACAACACAGTCCATTTCGTTTATATCAAACACTGTTCTTTTCTGACTTTAGGTCTTTAATAAGACACATTTTACAGTTCAAAATTTAATATAGTACAATGTAATGTTGAACATTTTTTCGGAATCTTCCGAATATATCTGGAATATATGTAAAAAAAAAAACAAAAGCAAAAAAAAAACTTTGGCCGAAGCAGGGATCGAACCCACGACCCTTGGCATGAGAGTCGGACGTAGCTACCACTGCTCCACGGTGCCAAACTAAATGTTTGTTTCTGTTAAATAAACTTTGTTTATTCGGTTCGTGGGCGCCGCAAGCTATGCTATATAAATATAACTTATATGGATATTTATCTATTGATGACCATAACAGGTACATAGCTCAGTGGTTAGTGTGTTGGCTTACAATGTGCATGGTCCGCGGTTCGATTCTCCGTCCAGGCGAAAGGTAAAAAAAATTTTAAAAATTTATAAAATCGTATAATTTCTTCTACATTGTTGGTATTACAGGAAAAGGTGTGAAGAACTAAAAATCCTCGTGGATGTGAGAAAGATGTGAGGGACAATGCAATTAGCAAGAAAATAATGTTTTTTTTTTTTTGAGCTAGTCTTTATGAAATTGTTTTTACATCCTGGAAATGAATAAACGTTTATCACAAAAAGTATATACTTTTCTTCCAAATACACTTCCTTACAGCGAAAAGCAAATGAGAAACGAACTTTGTTTGTCTAAAATTTCGTTTGGGAGGAAAGAATTATTTTTTTGCGTGTAGTTTTTGCTGCCACAAAGACCTCTAACACGAGAATACACAAATTAACCAGTGCACATGTTTTCAGTTTATAAGTCCACATAAGTGTTCATGTCAAGGTAGATACATACATACATTGTACAACCGCGTATGTGTGCATGTAGTGTTGTTAGCTAGTACATTGTGTTATTTTCTCTGCTGTACGAGTACTTGTTATTTATTTAGATAAACAACCATTCCCATATGTAAACAGCATGCACAACACATTTACATTCACATTCAATGGCTACAGGCAGCACAACCCAAACCATCATTGACATCCTTTAAAGTGACACTAGCAGCCAACTATTGCCACCCTACTCATCTCTATCTATTACTCACAACTAGCTACACTAACACTCTTTACGCACTCCCAACACATACATGTGCACATACTATGAATGAATATTCGGTATTATCAATATCGTCCGAATTGCTGTGCACATTTTCGGGTGCTTAGACCATCGCACCGAGCTTGATAAAAATTATCCACCTTTAGGTTAACAAAGCTCATAAATTGGCTATAAAACTTTCGTATTCCACGTTTTTGCATGAGTTGGACATTTCTTTGCATGTTTACATCCCCAACAACAACAACAGACGTTTGATGGGCGGTTATTATGGAGCGAACAAGTTATTTTTAAAGACAAACACCGTAAAACAACTACGAATAGTTACACGAATTACGCCATTCTCTATGTCTACAAAGTTCTAACATAGCTGTTGTTGCTGTCGCTGCTGAGGCTTTGATGTTGAAATCATCTCCCTAGGGACAGAAAATTGGGTTCTATGTTTCACTAGTGAGCTTCGGGTTAACATCTGTGCATACATCACCGAACAAACTCATAGGTGGAGATAGTTTAAGTTTTACGAGTATAAGTAGGTCATTTGGAAGAATGGGTAATTTGTTAATTGTATCACTAAATTACGAAATATCCTAGCTAGAAAATAGTGGCCCATGAACCTTTCTCATTTTCAAGGGTTCGTCTACAATATTCAGGAACTTTGTGGGTGACAATCTGAATAAATCTGGCATAATTTTACAAATTACATAGATTCGAGGTATCTATGAAATATGTACACATTAAGTTTTACAACTAATTTGTAAATTGGCTAAGGACTTCGTTAACTATAAGGCAACAACAAGCGGATTAAAGAGAATGAATTGTAAACTGGAATCACGCAGAACTTTTGCGTAACAAACGAAAAAACAATTTAACGAATCTACACTGAAAAAAGCAAGCCCGATTCCAATGATTTTGCCTTTAAAGACGATTTCATTAACTTTGAAGATTTTTTTTTAACTTTTGAAGATTTTGTGTTCATTGTGTTCAACTAGCATTAAATTGCTGCCACTGCGAACCCTTTATACAAGAGCAGCAGAATTGAAGGACGATTGGCTTGAAATTCGGCGCCTCACGTCAACATCGGTTCTACGATCACGCAGATAAGGAATATGATCACCTCAAACATGTTTCAAGAGCAAAATGTTATTTTTGGGCGGTGAACATGGAACATTTTTGTCGCAATCATGTTCTTTTCTCGGAAAACATATACGTGATTGCCGAAATCAGAGAACATAACATGGTTGCGACAAACATAAAAAATAAAAATAAAATTTTGCTCTTAAAACATGTTTGAGGTGATCATATTCCTTCTCTGGGTGATGAATGGTACACTCAAAAAAAAGTTTACTTGGATCCAAAGATTTTGACCTTCCTTTAAGGATTTTGGTATTGATACCGAGCCAAAGATACGGGTTCTTTAAAATAAGGTAATTTTTTTGCGACCTATCTGGCTTCAAATCTAGGATCTATAAAATTAAAATTAGGATGCAGATCTCATTTATCGAATTTTAATTCTATATTTCCGGTATATTAATAAAGCTATTCACGTACAAATGCCAGTTTAAAAATCTAAATTATGACGGATACTTCTAAGTAAACAATATTTTCTTAATTCCAAAAAACCAAAGATGCTAAATCCTCAAAATAAGCCTTATCCTATATTTCAATATTTCAGTTAATTTTGTTTAAAGACATGAAGGTTAGGTTAGATTATGTGGCAGCCCGATGTATCAGGCTCACTTAGACTATTCAGTCCATTGTGATACCACATTGGTGAACTTGAAACTTTAACGAAGGGACGCAAATTTTAAAAATATGTGTCCTAAATTTAATGAAAAATATTATTTAAATTAAAATTCCATTATTTTAAATAATAAATATTTTTTTCAGTGTACATAAGATTCGGCCGTAGGGTAAGTTCGGTTCGGTTATAGTGGCATACCGTTTTATGACTACACTAGCCGAACACACCCACTTCGCTGCGCCTTCCTGAGAAACTATTTTTTAAAAAATGTCGTAATTTTCATTTAATATTTCTAAGATTAAAATAACAAGATGATCCTGATTGTGAAAAAATTCCAAAAGATTTGAAGTAATTTTCGAAATTCACATGAATACGGATTTCAAATTATGGGTGAGATTGATCACGACTTTTTTCGTTTGAGGTTATGAAAGGAGATAAAACCCTCGTAATATACAATGGTTCCGGACGAACATTGATTTTTCCTTTCAACTGTGGTTTATTTCCCTTCAAGTGGTGTCACTCATAACATTAGTAGTCCCCAGCAAACTAATATAGAAGTTGTCTTAATGCACAACTTCAAAAGCACTTCCAAACATGTCCGGCCAAAGATCTTTATTTTAACTACACAGGAAGTTCTTTTAATTCAATTTCTTATAACTCGCTTTTTCAATATTTTTAATATGTAATTTTAACTTTGTAATTTTAATAGGTTAAAACAAAATAAAAATTAATAAAATGGTACACATTATTTAAATGTTGTCGAAAAAATGCTAAACCCATTCTAGAAAAATTACGAGTTTTTGAAAATATTTGAAGTCAAATGTTTCAGACTAGCGTTAGAATGTATCAAAAATCATAAAAAATTATACAAAAATTTATTTGGCAAAATATCACAAATTTTCCTAATTTACATCCAAAACACTGAATTCGGATCACACCTCAAGAAATGATGCAAATTCAGTGCAAACAGTACATTTTTTTTGCTTGGTCGTTAAACATAATAGGGCAGCACTATCTTTTAAGAGAGAATTCACTCATAGAAGAGTTTCATATATAGTGTATTTTAATTTCTCCGACCGATATTTGACAAAAAATTTTATAAAATATAAACTCGGAATTCGAGCATAGCAACACTTTATAAACTGGAAAATGAAGCACCATCTATGTGGGCTGCCAATTTCATATACATTTAAGAATGACCTCCTCCAATGCAAATAATAACAAAAAACAAAACAAGTATATACGGCCGTAAGTTCGGCCAGGCCGAAGCTTATGTACCCTCCATCATGGATTGCGTAGAAACTTCTTCTAAACACTGCCATCCACAATCGAATTATTTAAGTTGCGGTAACGCTTGCCGATGGCAAGGTATCTTAAAACCTCCTAACACCATCTTCTAAATTGTATGTAAGTCCATACGTGGTATATATTAAATCAGTTTGACAAAGTAGACATTAAATTTTGACAAAATTTTCTACAGAAATAAAATTTTAACAAAATTTTCTATAGAAATAAAATTTTCACAAAATTTTCTATAGAAATAAACTTTTGACAAAATTTTCTATAGAAATAAAATCTTGGTAGATTATTTTTGGCTCGAGTGGCAACCATGATTATGAACCGAATAAAATTTGAACAAAATTTTCTATAGAAATAAAATTTTGACAATGATGAAAATTTTATTATGAACCGAATAAAATTTTAACAAAATTTTCTCTAGAAATAAAATTTTGACAAAATTTTCTATAGAAATAAAATTTTGACAAAATTTTCTATAGAAATAAGGTTTTGGTAGACTATTTTTGGCTCTAGTGGCAACCGATATGGACCAATTTTTGTGTGATTGGACCAATTTTGGTATGGTTGTTAGCGACCATATAATAACACCACGTTCCTAATTTGAACCGGATCGGATGAATTTTGCTCCTCCAAGAGGTTCCGGAGGTCAAATCTGGAGAACGTTTTATATGGGGGCTATATATAATTATGGACCGATATGGACCAATTTGTGCATGGTTGTTAAAGATCATTTACTAACACCATGTTCCAAATTACAACCGGATTGGATGAAATTTACTTCTTCTTCTCGCAAGCCAAATCTGGGGATCGGTTTATATGGGGGCTATATATAATTATGGACCGATGTGGACCAATTTTTGCATGGTTGTTAGAGACCATATACTAACACCATGTACCAAATTTCAGGCGGATCGGATGAAATTTGCTTCTCTTTTAGGCTCCGCAAGCCAAATCTGGGGATCGGTTTATATGGGGGCTATATATAATTATGGACCGATGTGGACCAATTTTTGCATGGTTGTTAGAGACCATATACCAACATCATGTACCAAAATTCAGCCGGATCGGATGAAATATGTTTCTGTTAGAGGCTCCACAAGCCAAATCTGAGGGTCCCTTTATATGGGGGCTATACGTAAAAGTGGACCGATATGGCCCATTTTCAATACCATCCGACCTACATCGATAACAACGACTTGTGCCAAGTTTCAAGTCGATAGCTTGTTTCGTTCGGAAGTTAACGTGATTTCAACAGACGGACGGACGGACATGCTTAGATCGACTCAGAATTTCACCACGACCCAGAATGTATATACTTTATGGGGTCTTAGAGCAATATTTCGATGTGCTACAAACGGAATGACAAAGTTAATATACCCCCATCCTATGATGGAGGGTATAAAAAGTGCCTAGTTCCCACTTAGAGAGCACCCTCAACCTTCCCTGTAAATTTCAAGAAAATTATAAAACATTAACATTTCAAAAAATCGGGCAAGGAAGTGGTGTACCTACACGGACGAAAAATACAGTTTTTCATATCTTTGGGTGTAAAAATTATATGCTTGGAACTCAATTGTTTTAACACAATATTTTTAAGTGCAAGCATATAATGTTCATAAACTAGCATCACATGTTTGGGACATATATGTTAATATGTTACAACATATTGTTGTAACATGTTTTGGACATAAAATGTTTGTAAATATAATATGCTTAGATGCAAAAATATATTAATTTAGAACATATTTGTGTTTTGAAAGAGAGTAAAAGTAAAGTAAAAAGTAAAAGTAATGGAAGTAACCAATTGGAGCCATAAAAATATATCCACACAAAGATTTTTTTTTTACAATTTTTTCTACCAGTGTATGCCCTAAGGTGAAACATAATATGTTTGACCATTACAAACAATATTTTGTTTGGACCAATCCTGAAAATATATATGCTTGAAACAAAATGTCTTTGGGGTATATGTTACAGAAGCGATTTTTTTTGAGGGTGTACCCGGCGAGATATCAAAAACTCACATATTCATAACCGTAATCTACTCCAAACTTCCAATCAACCTAGAAGATTGCGCCGCTTCAAACCACATGATTTATGAAATCGCTTTAATATATGAAAGTCTCAATTCAAAATAAAAATTTTACAACAATAATTGTCCTACTTTAGTCTTAGAATATTTTAATTTCTATAAGTCTATTGATTGTTAATAAATAAACTACTGGTTAGTCACTACTTCATAATAGAGACTAGTTGTAGTATAAGTTAATATAACATATGTATTCGCTGAAATAAATATAAAAAAATAATAACCTTTAGTTTAAATTTTTACACAATTTCACAATTCTGAAGGGGAAGTGAAACACTTCTCCGATCATATATCAAAAAAAAATTGATGCCAAACCATCTTGAAATTTTCAAGTAACTAGAAGAACATCAGCACAATTTTTAAAAAAGTCGACAAAATATTGATAATGAAGATCCCCTTTATGTAGACGCAAAACGACCTGTTCAAAACATTTACAACTACCTAGCACCCTGTTATATCTTCTTTTTTAAGGGCATTATTTTTTGTATTTCTTACCGAAATAGTTATAAGGACCTATAAGAGGATAGATAAATGTACAAAAACGGCTCTTTAGGAATATCGTTAAGTTCGTTGCCTAATTTGGTATTACTTTCGTCGCCATAGGCCGTTCTGATCTATTTTTGGAATAAATCTATCAAGTGACCGGCAATAAGTATAAACAACATAGTAAAGAGAATAATATTAATATAGTACAAGGTCCACAAATCACCTGCGGCTCGAGTTATAAATAGTGGATGTACCAAAACTGTGCACTGAGGTAAAAGAAAACCTAAAACTACGCCAAAAAGACCATATAATCGAAAGAACTATACACCCATACACTCAACTATCATCTAAAGAAGTCAAAAATTAAAATCAACTGAATATATCAACCATAGTGATCAGATGTAGAGCTTTGGAAGTCGGAGTGCGATTATAAAAAAATGTAAAAACACACTTATTTCCAAGAAAAATAGATTAACGCGCCCTCAATTTTCACAAAAATACCTTAAATGGCCTGAGGAGCAGTGGAAATGTGTTATATATTCGTACGACTCAAAGTTTAACTTGCATGGATCGGATGGTAGAAATTTAGTACGAAGGCTGAGACGAATGTCTTTACCCAAGAAAACAAAAAGTTGGGTCAGTTTTGGTGGGGGCAATATTATGGTCTGGGGGTGTTTTCTGGACAAGTTATTGGACCGATTTATAGAGTCGAGGGTATTATGCTGTCGGAAGTCTACAAAAACATTTTGTCCCATGTCATGTTGCTATAAGAATTCCGAGGAATGCCGTTTGCATGAATTATTCAGCGCGATCATGACCTCCGGTAAAACAAAAGACTTCCGATGAAAAATTGCGGGTGCTTGCTTGACCTGCTCAGTCGCCTAATGTAAAAGTCATAAAATAACCTTTGGAAAGTTGTAAAACGAAAAATTGGTATTAAATTTTTGCAAAAAGCTTATGATATCTATATAGGATATCATTGACCATTTAAGCCCAAGCAATGGCTAGAAGTTGCGGAGAAGTAACCAAACGGCATGGCTATAGCATCAACTATTAACATTTATCGTTAAAAGTTACAAAAACTTTAATTATTTTTAAATATATGTGACTCCTAGTATTAGTTGTAAATGTTTTGAACGAGTGAAAACTCTAATTTTTAAATAATTTTATAAATGATCAAAAAGTGTTTGTCGTTAGCTCGCTTACTCCCTTAAATCCTTAAAATTGACATAATAAGCAACAATATTGCATTAAAAGTTTGGTTTAAGTATTTTTATTTCCATTATAATTACGGTTTATTTTCAACAGGGAATGTGGTTGCAAATGTTTTGAACAGCGCTATAGATTAATTAAAATATAGATTTTTACTTTCTTCTGTTAACCAAGCTGATGCTTAAGATAACATTCTCTAGTAATCTTAATCAATATGCACCTTAATTTCCGTAGGCCTCTCACAAAAAACGGGGCACTCACACAAGAGGGATTCATTTTTTTCTCGTCAACATGACAAGTTTTCACTACTCAAACTTCAAGGCAACCTTATTTCCAAACAAAAACTATTTTCCGTGGAATGTTTATTGACTTCTGGTCAAGTAAAAAGTTTTAATATTATAGAAAATAAAAAGAAAATTGGCTGCCATATCATATATATCACTTACATAATACATAGAAATCATAAAAGTTAATTAATTGATTTATAATTGAATCTTCAAGGTAATTGCTATAAGATAAAGTTTCAATACAATTAAAATTTCTATGAAATAAATCAAAATCTAAGTGTAACAACTTGTCAATTGACAAAACATTTCCTCAAACTCTTAATGCCTTGGATTCCTCCCAAGTGTAGTGAAGCTATTTCATAACTTTCATACCAGGTAAATTAGTTTCTGCCAGCGTGTCCTTTAATTGGCAAAGTTTTCCAAGATATATAATTGACCGAGAAAGTGTGTCAAGTTTTAAATTTGTTATCTTAAGGCATTGCAACAAACTATACAAGTATATTTTCAAAATAAAATGTTTTTTAATCATAAATTGAATTGCTTTGAGATTGTTTCCTTTCCCAAGTACAGTACTCAGTAGACATTTGTTTGCCAATGAAGTAAAAATATTGAACTATGAATGTAAAAGGGATTTCTGATTTATTTACCTTTCTATTCTTTCACCCCTTATCAATTCATTTAATGGGATTCGCATTGCAGTAAACGGATTCATGATTCGCCCATAGCAAAGCTTATATTGTATTTCATGAGTTTTTTTTTTGTTATCTAAACAGGATTCGTTTTTCAATCTCTTTACTGCTATTGTGTTGTAAAGAAAATATTAGATTTGTAACTGCAGGTGTTCAATTGAAAGTATGAACTCCATAATCCCATGCATATTTAATTACACTCTTTGGTGTGGGAGTACAGGTTTATTTGATGAATTAGTGAAGTGTTCAGCATTGTAGAGCTTTTGTGAATATTAAATCACAATCACAGTAAACAAATGAGATATTTGTTGATGTAATGATTTATGACACAATACCACTTTTAATTTCATGTTATTTCACAAATAATTCACAATATGTTGCTATTGTGAATCGAGGAAACGTCACTTTAACACAAAGGAATATAGCAATACCGATGAGATGCTATGGATAGAAAACCAAGTTCAATATAAAAATTAAATTTTTTCCATCGAATCGTATAGTTCTTTAACGACAACCGTTCACAAGAACATTATTTTTAAATCGTAAATAATAAATTTTTTTAACCTACACAAAAAAATTTTAGAAGTATATTTTAATTTCATTTAAACACTATTATAATTGCATTCAAAACTAATCGAATTTAGCAGAACAAATTGTTAATATTTCTCAATTTTGACTTTTTTTCGTTGTACCGTCTCAATCCAGCAAAAACTAGGTTACCACACGGAAGAAAAAGACTGTTTGGGTGTAAATATTATATGTTTGGAACTCAAATTTTTTAACACAATATTTTTAAGTGCAAGCATATAATGTTCATAAACTAGCATAACATGTTTGGGACATATATGTTAATATGTTAGAACATATTATGTTTGGGACATAAAATGTTTGTAAATTAATATGCTTAGGTGCAAACATATATTAATTTAGAAATAGCCTATAAACATATATGTGTTTAGAAAAAGAGACCTAGAGAGTATGCTGAATGTAAACTAATGGTAGCAACCAATTGGCGCCTTAAAAATACATCCACACAAAGAAAATTTCATTAATAATTTTTTTTACCAGTGTATGCCCTAAGGTGAAACATAATATGTTTGAACAATACAAACAATATTTTGTTTGGACCAATCCTGAAAATATGTATGCTTGAAGCACAATGTGTTTGGGGTATATGTTACAGAAGCGATTTTTTTTTTGAGGGTGCACATCTCATTACGATTTGCATTACCAAGAGTAAAGCTGTCATTACACATGGCATTACATTGAGGTTAATTATAATGACTAACTTATAATGACAATAAAAGTACTTCTCGGTAATTTTTGAATTGTTATTGTCAAAATTTACGGCAGTTAACTGTTAATAGCTTAATAAATAGAATATATGATTAGGTATAAATATTCACATAATTGAGCATTAACTTAACAATTATTTGCCTTATAAAAAAGGGATTCAAAATCCACTTTCCAACATAATATCAATGGGCTATTAGGTATATTATAACGTAATTCACGAATCCCTTAAACAACCTACATTCATTTCTATTTTAATAATAATATTTTTTTGCGTGTAATCTTATTTATATGAATATATTAACATTTTTTTATTTATACAATATTCATTCCTATTCATTACTCGCCATATTTCGATCCATTGTAATTGAAAAGTCATTATTTTCGAGATTTGGTTGCATGAGATAAGAAGTAGTTATTTTTCAAACTTTTTTATATATCTGCGAATAAATGATTTCATATTAGGTGATTATATGCTTTACAAGCACTACTTATTTCATGGCCGAAAGTAAACCTGGGGTGAAGTACTTTCCTCCTAGGACATGTGTTTGTAAATGTAATCCAGAGCGATGCCAAATAATAAGTGGTTATTCATTTTTAAATGGGCTAACCTTCAAGATTACCGGGTAATGAGATTTTTGTATTTTTTAATGTCCATGCTTTTTACTCTATGAAAATTCACTTGATTTTTTTATTTTTTGTGTGCAATACCTCACTAATATTCACTATTTTCTGTGTTATATTGATATCTGTGGTCAACTCTTTCGGTTTCCTTCTCTATTTCTTTATTTACACTCTCTCTCAAGCTCTCCACACGCAGAGAAGGAATGGCTCCATGAAATAAGCCCCCAAGAAAAAAGGCCCCAAACTGGAAATGAAATAATGCCCCAAATTTTGGGGATTTAGTTCATAAGGAAATAAAGCCTCATTTCGAATATGCAATAAAACCCCACAACAATGAAATAAAGCCCAAAATTTTATGAAATTGGGCCCCATAGGGACTTATTTCATTTTATAAAGTAATATTTATTGCTGTTATAGAGAAAAAAATAAATTTGTTCATGAATTTAATAAATATTTCAATATAATATTATATTTTGTATAAATAAAAAAATTCTCTATGAAAAATCCAATTTAATAATTGTATGAGAGTAATAAGTTTCAAGTAAAAACTTCCATGGTATCTTCAACGGGTTGGCGGCAGCAAGGACACTTGTAATTGTTTAAAGCTGTTGATAATGCATCCGCCATTAACTTTAAATGGCACTCCGAACAAATTTTCTTATGTCTACAAGGTAGCATAACAATGTTTGAAGGTTTGTTGACGCAGATCACGCAATCGCTGTCGTTTAAAGTGCTAGAAGTCACTTCTTGGTTGTCGTCTTCCGAGTTTTCACAATCGGAATACTCTTCTTCCTCGAATATGTTTTCCTCTGGTATCAATTTTACGCATATTTTGTTAGGTTCATACACCATTCGGGAAAGAAAATCGTTAACAGATATATCCCCATTTTCCAAAAGCCGGATTGCTTTCTCAATTTTGGAAGACTTATCAGCATCCTGTCTCTTCTTTCGTTTGCACAACGAGCCACCGCTTTCAGAGAGCATTAAAAAATGACGGCTTTTGAAAAATTCCTCATTACGAATTATGGCAACAAACTTAAAAAAATTTCCATTCATATCTGCTAAACGTCCTAGTACTCCATTATATGCTTCTACAGCTGATGTTGTTCGTGTTTTTTGTTTATAAACTGAGAAAGAATTACAACCAATCTAGAAAGTATTTTACATTCATTAGATTCATGTCACATATGGCAGCTTAATTTCACATCGCAACTTACTTTTTGTATCCATTGTCTTTGGAAGTAGTTTAAAAATGGCACAAAGACACATTGGCTGTCCATTAACATTATTTTGGACCTGATTGCAGAAAACGCTCCTTTTATTAAACCAGGGGGAGTAAGGGAAGACCCATTAGTTTATGATAAGCTGAAGACGCTTCTTTCGAAGATCGTATATACTTAACTAAAGCCTTTCTGCTTCTCATGTTACGCCTAACAGCTTGGCAAAAATGGAACCTAAATGAACAGTTTTGTTAGAACTCGAAAAAATGATGTTGTTTATTTTTATTTGTATTGCATTAGTTATTTTCACTTTTTAAATTTAACCGAAAATTATAATACATGAGCGGAATTGCGGCATTGTTATGATTTTGTTCAAATGTAAAGGTTTCACAAAATTGCGAAGTAAAATAACAATTTGGTAGAGGTTTTAAAAGAATTACGAAAAAAATAGATTGTGCTCGAGTGGAAAGGTTGAAAAAAATTCGCGCGAATTTTTTTCAACCTTTCCACTCGAGCACAATCTATTTTTTTCGTAATTCTTTTAAAACCTCTACCAAATTGTTATTTTACTTCGCTGTGTAAAAAGGCCTGGGCATTGCCTCATCTTTTGTTATTCCAAATGATGTCCACACATTTTCTAAATAAAAAGCCTCAATAACTTGTAGAGCTGTCTTCGGAGAGGTTACAAAGTGCTTACTGACTATATATTGCAACCCTCTTTTGATTTTAGAGAATGCAATATTTTTGGTATCATCTTGAAAACTATTTAATATATTAATAAAAAAAAACATATTGCTTTAATATAATTATTCTACATTTCTTACCTATCGCAACTTTTTTGAAAACAAGATCTTATGCTACTCATTGCTGTCATTTCTTTTCCCAGTGTTTGAGCACTATCTAGGCAATCTGCTTTTATTTTATTTAGTGCCTTCAATTCTTTATAATACTTTTCTTCGTCATCGTGGTTATGTTCCACAAATTTTTGTGCACGGACACAGTTTCCATCGGACGTTACATTAATTCTAGATTTACACTCTTTTTGTCTACACTCATATTTAGTTACACCTTTGTAAAATGATTTCTTGCGATAAATCATTTTTTCCTCAAATACGTAAAGGAGTTCACTTCCACTTCTTTTTCCCGGGAATATTTCGTAATTCATATTGAGTATTTGTTTACTACGCGACGTATAGAATGAAACTGGATAGTCAATCAATGTTTACAATGAATTGCAAGCATTCATTTAAATACACGGTAGTTGTAACGGTACCAGTCTACGCATTTAGTAAAGTTGTTAGTTTTAACAAAATGAAATAATGCCCCACAAAGAAATCGTTGGGGGTTTCCTTCATCAATGAATTACGGTGTTTTTTTTCATAACGAAACAACACCCCAAACATAATAATGAAACAACACCCCAAAAAAACGAAACAATACCCCAAATTACGTTGTTTTTGTTTTCAATGTAAAGGTTTGGGGCTTTGTTTCATTTCCGTTTTGGGGCCTTATTTCTTGGGGGCTTATTTCATGGAGCCGTAAGCCGGACGTCGCTACCACTGCTCCCAACGGTGCCCAACTAAATGTATGTTTCTGTTGAATAAAATTTGTTAAATAGGCTCGTGGGCGCCGCAAGCTATGCTATATAAATATAACTTATAACGATAATTTGCTATTAATGACTATAACAGCTACGTAGCCCAATGGATAGTGTGTTGGATTACAAACTGTATGATTCTCCGCCCAGGCGAAAAGTACAATTTTAAAAATTTTTAAAATTGAATAATTTCTTCTACATTGTTTGTATTACAGAAAAAGGTGCTTTGATCTAAAAACCTCGTGGAAGTGGGAAAGATGTGAGAGAAAATTCAATTAGCCAGAAAAGATTTGTTTTTGTTTTGGTTTTTTTTTTTTGAGTTAGTCTTTATGAAATTGTCCTGGAAAAGAATAAACGTTTATCACAAGAAGTATACACTTTTCTTACAAATAAAATTCCTTACAATGAAATGCATATGAGAAACGATCTTTGTTTGTCTACAATTTCATTTGGGAGGAAAGAATTATTTTTTTGCGTGTATAGGATGAAATTCTATGACAATGTAGTGTTGTCTGTTTTTAGTCTTTCCGATATTCATGTGTTTACATTCTGGATTGATGGATGTAAAATCATCGACCAAACTACATCTTCTATGACATGTTGAGGATTTACAACATAAAGCCCACCTACTTCTCTTTTGAAAAATTACTGCACAAAGAAGGATACATATATTGATTGTAGGTTACCATTATAAAATTGAAATTCGGTCCATATCACATTAATGTTCCGGCCTTCCCTTTAATAGACTACAATGCTTGTTTGTCTATCATTTTAAAGAGCGAGCAAGCTGGGCATTATTTTCTCTTTGTCCAAGACCAAATCAAAATTTCTATGGTTTTAATTAGAAACCTTCTAATTTCTGGTTGGCTTTTCAAACATTTCTTATCCTTGAAACCCCTTTTATGTTTATGGCATTTCTCTGTAAAGTTTTATCTTCATAGAGGCTTTTGCGAAATATCTCAGATCTGTTTTAGGGAGTACATTTGGCGTTCGTACTTAATTAAATGTGTATGAAATGAAATGATTTATGCTCTCCAATAGATTCACTTCCATTGGACATTTATCTGCTGAACATCAAAGTCCATATCAACTATTGTGAAAATTAATTAAGGATTCACTTCATAGCATATCATTGGCAAACACAAACCAAATAAGAATCCTTCCTGTTATGTTTGGCATGCATCTCTGAGTACCGTTGGCAAAGAAAGGAAGTGTCCATGAAACCCAAACGAAAATCAAAACAAAGCTACAAAAAAAAAAGAAAACAAAATTAAATGCCAAACCTAAATTATTAAAGGATACAAAATGATTCGGCTTTGTTCTTGCTATTGTTGTTGGGCCAACTCTACAATATTGTTGCTCACAGAGCAGAGAAGATTATAATCTGACAACAGTGTCAAGATGAAGAAGCTTTGCTCTGGCACTCCAAACGTCCGAGACTATATCAAAAGTTGGTTTGCATTCAACTTCGGCATTGAGAGTGAATATTGCGTTTTTTGTTCTTTCTTCGTTTCATTGCGAGTGCTCTTATTTTCCTCTTGGAAAAGTGTAATTAAATAGACTCAAGTCTTTGCTCTGGTTTTCCGGTTGTGCTAAGGGTTGACGACCATTATAACGGTTGACTGTGATAATGTTCGTGGTGTTGGGTGGTGGTGGCTGAATTATTTTTGTATTTGGTAGTGTTTCACGCACTTTTTTCCACATTGTCAAATTAATGTAAATTAGAGATTTCCCCTTAGTCAGCATTTCGTGTAGTCTACCATCTGGGCCAAAAGAAATGTGGGTATTGCCGTGAAATTGACCGGAAAGGATTGATATTGGTTGTTGTTGTAAAAACAACAACAACATCACAATCCTTAATGATGGCAGCTTTATCGCGAAGTGAAAAATTTATACAGCCTTGCTGATAATCAACATACAAGCACACACTCGCACTCACCCACAAAGAAGTATATGTGACAATGAAAGAGAGAGAGTGAGCGACAACATGTATGTGGGTGTCTCCGAATTTGTGTACACAATTGAAACTTTGCGATATACTTTCTTGAGAAAGATCCGAGACGAAACGAGGGGATTTGTCTGCATTTGGTTTCATTGTCGTTCAAATGTCACTTTGCAAACCGACAGTACCTCCTTCGAAATGTGCGATTTCATCCTGCTACTCAGAAAGGTTTTCCGCTGATATTTTAATATGTTTCTGTTATGCCATATGTCCATGTTTCACAAGTATCATTCGCTATGTTTTGTCATTCTCCTTTGAAATGCTTTGCATCAATAAATCTGCTGCACAGTGTATCCCAGTTATTTCAAAAGAATTCACAGGGGTTTAGAAACCTTATTTATAAGGGTTAAGGTTTCATTAACGTGCAGTTTAAGTCTGAGAACACAAAAAGCAAAAATGTGTGGTAAACGCTTATTGAAATTGTTTTTCTTTTATTATAGCCCAACAAAAAAAGCGTCGTCAAAAAAATAGTGAAAATGTTCTTTTTGGATCCTGAAGTTGTGCCAAATAGACGCAGAAGCGATGAATTTAACATGGGCTTGCATAGGACGGATGTCCACCATTTTAACAGCCGTTGCACTGAATTTACATCACTTCTTGAGGTGTGATGCGAATTCAATATTTTGTATGTGAATTAAGAATTTTTGTGATATTTTGACAAATAAACAATATTTAACATTTTTTATGATTTTGAATGCCAGCGATATAGCTTGTCTGGAAAGTTAAACATCAAATATTTTCAAAAATTCGTAATTTTTCTAGAAAGGATTTAAATTTTTTTTAAGCAAAATTTAAATAATTTGTACCATTTTATTAATTCTTAATCTGTTTTTAGCCTATTTGAAACAACAAATTTTTTAAATTTTTAAATTTTCAATTAAAAATATGAAAAAAGCGAGTTATAAAAGATTAACTCAAATGAACTTCTTGTGCAGTTAAAATAAAGAACATCTTGGGGAGGACATTTTTGGAAGTGCTTTAAAGTTGTGCCTTTAGAAGAACTTCTATTTTTTTTTGCTTTTTATGATATTCTTCGAGAAGTCCAAACTTTTAGCATTTTTTTTGTTACAAAAGTTTTATTTCTGTACGTCCTATTCTAAATTAGAGACCATTTCGTTTATATGACGCATTGTGCTTTTCTGGCTTCATGTCTTAGATAAAATACATTTTCACAGGTTTCGCAGTAACAAAATTAATATACACTGGTAGAAAAAGTTTCGTTATATTAATGAAATGTGTCATTAAAATTGAGCCAATGAAACAAATTCATTGATATAACGAAATTTTTCATTATTATAACGAATTTTCTGTTAGTCAACGAAACGTTTCGCACTATTAACGAACATTTTTATTGTCTTAATGAAAATATTTCGTTGTATCAATGAAAAATTTTCGTTGGCTCAATTTTAATGAAATTTTCTCTGTGTGTAGTTTTAGGAAATACAGAACATCCTTCGAAAATGGTATACAGTGTACTCGCGGTAACGTGAACACGCTTTTTCATACATTAACTACTCCGTAACGCCGAAAAACATGAAATTTGACGTTAAAGGCAGATTCACAATGCCAAGTACAATTTCAAATACACATACGGAATTTTTTAATGTTCTAGTTTGGCTTTTTTCGTGAATTTTAATTATTAAATTGCTTTATAATTCCCAATGATATTTTTCCGATCTCTTTTTTTTATTTTTTCATGAAATTAAATTAAGTTTTTAATATTACTAATACCAAAAATAAAAGAATATCACGCTAGAACGTGTAAACCTCCCGAATATGGCTATGTTTTGTTCTAAAATTCGCTAACGTGAACATTTTCGCTACCGTGAACTCCCCGAGTGCACTGTATATGTAAAATTACGTTATTTCCTTTTCCAAAAGTGGTGTTTCGTACATCGTTTATAAGAAAGGCATTAACTAAAGCAGTTTGTTTTCTTGAAGTTTATTTATGTCCGTTTGTGTGTGCCGAACATTTTGGTATACAAATAGAACTACTTGACTGTATGATTTGTTTGTGCGTCGATGGCTATAACGACGTTTTGATGACAGTAAGAGTTATATGGCCCAGCGGATAGATAGTTTATTTGATCCTCCGTTTGAACGAAAGGTAATGTTTTAAAATTTTGTAAAAACTAATTTGTTCTACGTTATTTGCAGGGAAGTAAATAAACCAGCGAGAAATACATATATGAGAAAAAAGAAAGAGAATTTCAAACATCGTTTTTTACTAAACTGCTTTCACATTCTGTAAAACAGTCAATGTTTATTAAATTCTATACTTTTTTCCGATCAAATTTCGAATTTATAACAAGCGTAGCAACGATTAACCTAAATCTAGTTTGTTTAGTATTAAGGAAATAGTTTAAGAGCAAAAATAATTACCAGCTTGTCAAAATGGTTTCAACAAAAAACCGCTAGAGTTTCCACAAAAAAAAAAAAAAAAAAACTAAAAAGTAACGGCGGGCATTATTGTTAATGTTTGGATTGAGCTTTGAAATATGTGGCCATGAAATTGGCAACGCTGTCTGTGTCCAGGAAGGATTCTAATCCTGTGTATAGTGCATAGGTTAACAAATGCCTCGCTGTGGTGTTATTCCAAGACCTTCCCTGTAAGTTTACACACAAAGAAAAAGTTTATCCGAAAGAAAATTTTATATAATTGAAAATCTCCTTAAAATAACTTTATTAAAGAATAAATTTATTCTAAAGGTGAGTATTAAGTTCGAGTTTAGCCGCTAATTTTCACTGAAGTGAAAACTAAATCAGTAAAAAAAAGTCATAAAATTATTCATATTTGTTGCAGATTTCATTATAACTTGATGGGGAAGCAAATTTTCACAAAGTTTGTATTCTTTAAAATGGATTATTAAAGAAAAGTAATCGTGAAAAAATGACGATTTTAGCGGCTAAACTCGAACTTAATACCCACCTTAACTTGTAACAAACGATTTAGCTATTGTCGCTACAGGGCACATATGCTTTTACAGAAAAATGTTTAAGGACAAACTATGTTCGTCTACAATTTCGTTCATTAAAATGACAATTCCACTTTCATTGTACATAAATACAATCCAATTGTTCAAAGTTGACCTATAACAATAAAACTTCGCATCGGATGATTTTTCTATTCCATATACACCTTTAAATCTATCCGCCTACACCGTCCATACCTTGAACATAAATAAAAGCGTATCAAGTTCCAAAGATGTTGTATTTACTATATTGTGTTAAATATTGATTACGAGCCAAAGAAGGGAGGTATTACACTGAAGATACACTTCACTTTTAAGTTTAAAATTTGCGTCCTTCGTAAACTTGGTAACCCCAAGTTAAGAGTTGAATTTCAAACACGACTTCATGCATAATTTATGTTTCAAGTAAAACAC
The DNA here is from genome assembly GCF_050003625.1 of Haematobia irritans. Taxonomy (NCBI): domain Eukaryota; kingdom Metazoa; phylum Arthropoda; class Insecta; order Diptera; family Muscidae; genus Haematobia; species Haematobia irritans. Next base: position 77,900,324 of record NC_134401.1, on the reverse strand, counting down.
GCCTTTAAAAAAATCTTGAAAGTCGTCTCCTATTTTTAATGCTTTTTAGTTTTATAGCCCAGTTACAAAAATGTAATTGAATTTAGGGAAGATTTCTCTAATACTTAGAAAGTAGCTTAGACTTATTAAAGCCAAGTTCAAAAGAATTACGTCTCCTTGTGCAACAGTATTTTTTTCAGACCATCACGTTGTCCCCTATTCATTCCATGATTTGCAATGAGGTCGGACCTATCGGTCTCTAGACCATCATTACTTTTCTTATTTTCTGTTTATGTTGTCCAAATAAATAACTCCAAAATACACTCCATAAACAGGAAACTTGGATCACATTCAAATTTCCACCACAAAGCTCGAATCGACTGTGCAAACATTTTCCCCAAAAATGTGTATTCCAACGTTTCCAACACACGGACTCATCCATTCTCAAAAACGGCAAGACACTGACATCTAAACAATAAAATCGGCTATATACCTCCTGACATTTAATGTGGGTAGCTCTTTAAAGTGTGTTTAGCAGCTAAACACAGGAAATTTTGTATTTCGCTGTTAAACGCTGATATCAGTGATGACTTGAGCGTCATCTGATATGGCGCGATTTCCACTAAAAGAGTTTTAAAAACATCAAAGGAACAAAACTCTACAAAAATATTGCGAACATTTTCTGTTTTCTATGAAAATTTTTTTCTTTCCTCTTGTATTCACTCACCCATTTTTTAGCTGCTTGCCATTGACTCCCACTCCAATGCTGCTGCCATTTTATAAAATATTCCTTTTATCGGTTTTCTAATCTTTTCAAGATATCAACGTATCATAATATATGCGCACTTATTGCTCTCCTCCCCGCCAGAAATATGCCACTTCATCTTGGCATTACTCCGGCATCCTTTTCATTTCATTTTTGTGTGTGTTTTTGCCGAAAATTTAAAGCACAGAATGTCTAGCATACTTTAAGGGCGATATTCTCATCTCTGTCATTCGAAGTGAGCAGAGGAGAACGACAATAAAGAACCTTGTATCATATTTTGAGGTGAAAGGGTGGGATGGATATCAACCCATGAGAATTGTAGTTGAAACCTCATCAAAATATTTTTAGGATGGATGAGTGACGTGTAATTTTTACTGTGCTCTGTTTTCCTTTGACATTTAGTTTGGAGCGGTGCTGCTACGATAGCAAGAAATCGTTCATAGGATAAATTTTGAATTTGAAACAATTATTCGTAAATGTCAGTCACAGGTTTGAATTTGGCACAGAGTTATATTTGCATGATCTGAAAGCAATTGAACAACCATTTGGTGTATAGGATTTTATGGGGTTTCGAATCGGTTTTTACTGAAACATTGTTTTTTCACAGTTTTATTATAACAGCAATTAACAATAATTTGGTACTAAACCCTCAAAAAAACACATCTGTAACATATATTCCGCTTTAAGCATACTATTTTCAAAATTTATGCAACCATGTTATGTTTCACATTGTTTCACATTGTTTCACATTGTTTGTAAATTGTATGAGATTTTATATGAATTGATACAACCCCCAGTTTGAACATTCCACCAAAAACATTGCACATTCTTTGTTTTTTAAATAAATCTCTTCATAAATTTTGAATGCTCTCCGATCGTTAATTCTGTTTTTCAGTGGAAAATATCGACTTACTCCTAGCACGACTAACAGGTATACCGGTATGAAATGAGCGTTTTTTCTCTCCCATAGGGTGTTTTCTTTCCCACAGCTTTTAACATTGCGGCCATCTTTTGCATGTTTCTTCTGATAGAGCAGTTTTAACACGAAGACTTGGGAGCCACCGTGGTGCAATGGTTAGCATGCCCGCCTTGCATACACAAGGTCGTGGGTTCGATTCCTGCTTCGACCGAACATCAAAAAGATTTTCAGCGGTGGATTATCCCACCTCAGTAATGCTGGTGACATTTCTGAGGGTCTCAAAACTCTAAGTGGTTTCACTGCAATGTGGAACGCCGTTCGGACTCGGCTATAAAAAGGAGGTCCCTTGTCATTGAGCTTAACATGGAATCGGGCAGCACTCAGTGATAAGAGAGAAGTTGACCAATGTGGTATCACAATGGACTGAATAGTCTAAGTGAGCCTGATACATCGGGCTGCCACCTAACCTAACCTAACACGAAGACTTGGTGTATACTAAATATTTTTCACAGATGTCATAGTAAACAAACAAAACAAAAATAAGGGCTCGTTCAGAACAAATTTTCCCTATCGAGATATTTGCATCTTGACCCTCAATTCACACCGGTATAACTGGTAGAATTGTTTTGAAGCCGCAAGAACAAAAATAATGGCGATATAGAAAAGAACACGAAAGAAAAATACTGTTTATACCCTTCACCACTACTGTGGTACAGGTATAATAAGTTTGTGCATATGTATGTAACGCCAAGAAGGAGTAATAATAGACCAACCTTTTAGTATACGGATCGGCTTAGAATTAAATTCTGAGTCGATTTAGCGATGTCCGTCTGTCTGTCTGTCTGTTGATGTATTTTTGTGTGCAAAGTACAGCTCGCAGTTTTAGTCCGATTGTCCTGTTTCGGCTCAAAGACGATCCTTATTGATTTTGGAAAAAAATCGGTTCAGATTTTGATATAGCTGCCATATATATTTTTCACCGATCTGTGCATAATTGGCGTGTATATTAACCGATCTTCCTCAAATTCCGTACATCCGAATATTTTATGAGTCTCGAAAAACTTGCAAAATATCAGCCAAATCGGCTCAGATTTAGATATAGCTCCCATATATAGCTTTCGCCCGATTTACACTCATTTGCACACAGAGGCCATTTTTTTGCTCCGATTTAGTTGAAACTTTGCATAGGGAGTAGAATTAGCATTGTAACTATGCGTGCCAAATTTGGTTGAAATCGGTTCAGATTTGGATATATCTACCATATATAGCTTTTGCCCGATTTACACACATATGACCACAGAGGCCAATTTTGAACTCCGATTTAGTTGAAATTTTGCACAGGGAGTAGAATTATCATTGTAGCTATGCGTGCCAAATTTGGTTGACATCGGTTCAGATTTAGATATAGCTCCCATATATATGTTTTTCTGATTTCGACAAAAATGGTCAAAATACCAACATTTTCCTTGTTAAATCGCCACTGCTTAGTCGAAAAGTTGTAAAAATGACTCTAATTTTCCTAAACTTCTAATACATATATATCGAGCAATAAATCATAAATAAATGTTTGCGAAGTTTCCTTAAAATTGCTTCAGATTTAAATGTTTCCCATATTTATACCCTTCACCACTACTGTGGTACAGGGTATAATAAGTTTGTGCATTTGTATGTAACGCCAAGAAGGAGTAATCATAGACCAACCTTTTAGTATACGGATCGGCTTAGAATTAAATTCTGAGTCGATTTAGCGATGTCCGTCTGTCTGTCTGTCCGTCTGTCTGTCCGTCTGTCTGTCCGTCTGTCTGTCCGTCTGTCTGTCCGTCTGTCTGTCTGTCTGTTGATGTATTATTGTGTGCAAAGTACAGCTCGCAGTTTTAGTCCGATTGTCCTAAAATTTGGTACAGGGTCCTGTTTCGGCTCAAAGACGATCCCTATTGATTTTGGAAAAAATCGGTTCAGATTTAGATATAGCTGCCATATATATTTTTCGCCGATCTGGTCATAATTGGCGTGTATATCAACCGATCTTCCTCAAATTCCGTACATCCGAATATTTTATGGGTCTCGAAAAACATGCAAAATACCAGCCAAATCGGTTCAGATTTAGATATAGCTCTCATATATAGCTTTCGCCCGATTTACACTCATTTGCCCAAAGAGGCCAATTTTTAACTCCGATTTGGTTGAAATTTTGCACAGGGAGTAGAATTAGCATTGTAACTATGCGTGCCAAATTTGGTTTAAATCGGTTCAGATTTGGATATATCTCCCATATATAGCTTTCGCCCGATTTACACTCATATGACCACAGAGGCCAATTTTTAACTCCGATTTAGTTGAAATTTTGCACAGGGAGTAGAATTAGCATTGAAACTATGCGTGCCAAATTTGGTTGAAATCGGTTCAGATTTGGATATATCTCCCATATATAGCTTTCGCCCGATTTACACTCATATGACCACAGAGGCCATTTTTTTGCTCCGATTTAGTTGAAATTTTGCACAGGGAGTATAATTAGCATTGTAGCTAAGCGTGCCAAATTTGGTTGAAATCGGTTCAGATTTAGATATATCTCCCATATATAGCTTTCGCCCGATTTACACTCATATGACCACAGAGGCCAATTTTTAACTCAGATTTAGTTGAAATTATGCACAGAGAGTAGAATTAGCATTGTTGCTATGTGTGCCAAATTTGGTTGAAATCGGTTCAGATTTAGATATAGCTCCCATATATATGTTTTTCTGATTTCGACAAAAATGGTCAAAATACCAACAATTTCCTTGTAAAATCGCCACTGCTTAGTCGCAAAGTTGTAAAAATGACTCTAATTTTCCTAAACTTCTAATACATATATATCGAGCGATAAATCATAAATAAGCTTTTGCAAAGTTTCCTTAAAATTGCTTCAGATTTAAATGTTTCCCATATTTTTTTACTAACATTGTGTTCCACCCTAGTGCATTAGCCGACTTAAATTTTGAGTCTATAGATTTTGTAGAAGTCTATCAAATTCTTCCAGATCGAGTGATATTTAAATGTATGTATTTGGGACAAACCTTTATATATAGCCCCAAACACATTTGACTGATGTGATATGGTATCGAAAATTTAGATCTACAAAGTGGTGCAGGGTATAATATAGTCGGCCCCGCCCGACTTTAGACTTCCCTTACTGGTTTTTTACTAAAATTGTGTTCCACCCCAGTGCATTAGTCAACTTAAATTTTGAGTCTATCAAATTCTGTCCAAATCGAGTGATATTTAAATGTATGTATTAGGGACAAACTTTTATATATGTCCCCCAACACATTTGACGGATGTGATATGGTATCGAAAATTTAGATCTACAAAGTGGTGTAGGGTATAACATAGTCGGCTCCGCCCGACTTTAGACTTTCCTTACTTGTTTTCATATGGTTTGGTGCAAACATGGTATATTTTAACTTTTATTTTTAGCACATTATTTTTAAGTGTAAGCACATAATGTTCATAAACTAGTATAACATTGTTGGTTTATACGGCGGTGATATACATTGGGCAAAACCGAGTGCATGTTTTAATTTTTTGCCAACTTTATTAAATAGAAAATGTCCAGCTACGCCCACAAAGATTGGACCGTTGCAAAGGAACATTACTAGTAATGACCTCAGAATATTACTGGTAATGACAAAGTCTCCAAAAACACCACATCAAGCAAACCGTTAAACATGAAGGGGAAAGACTCATGGTATAGGGATGGTTGCACACTTGGCCGATAGCTAATAATAAGGAATCATGACAAAAGGAGACTACCTTGACATTTTGCAATACAACTTCCCTAAATTTGTGGAGGTTTGTGCCTACCTTGAGGAGCAAGTTCTTTTTTGCAACAAGACGGCAAACCCACGCATACTTACAAAATAGAAAAGAAATGGTTGTCACAGCAAAACTGCTCAAATGGCCACCATGAACTCGATCTTGATCCCATTGCGAATTTATGATCTGTGGTTAAAAGGCGCATGAGATTACACCAAAGAGCACCAAAATTAACGATGAGATCTAGAGCCAAGTTCAGCACATTTAGTCGGATGTTCCAAAAGAAATAATAAAAACTTTGTACTAAGTATGTCAAGACGAGTTAAACCGTAACTAGAAACCAAGGAATATGGGCTAAAAATAAAAATATTTAATTTTAATATATTATGCATACAGTGCAAAATTCAGGACTCAGAAATAAATTTTGTAGCCATTGAACCAATAGACGTTTTTTGTTAAGCAAATAAATCATACTCGTAAATGGTAAACATGCACTCGGTTTTGCTCCCCACTGTATATGTTAATATGGTAGAACATATTGTGTTTGAGACATCACATTTTCTTAACATTAAATCTTTGGATGTAAACATATAATAATAGAGATGGGATGGAGATAGATAACAAAAGACATCAACGTAAAACCGTGAGAGAAGTGCTTAGAAGTTGAATTCCAAACATATCAGTTTTACACCAAAAACAGTATTTTTATTTCTATGTAGGGAGTAGACTTTATGTTATCTTCATAGACGGCACTCAACTGTTTGTTTTTTTTTTTGTTTAATGTATAGGTTACCACAATGGCTGTCATTATCATGACATTGTTTCTTGAAGAATATATTTATGGTAAACCGAATTAATAGGCTTGAGATTTAAAATATTTTCTAAGAAAAATTAAAGAGGATTTCGGAATGCCGTATGAATCTTATGTTTAAAAAATTCAACCAACTGGATAAATTTGTCTCGAAATCAATTTGAAACTCAAAAAAATATATTTGTTTAATTTCAGAGTAAATTTTAAACATATAAAAATGAGATTCTTCTCGCCGTTGTGAAGTTGAGTGATAATCGATCATATTTTCAAACGTTTTATTTATTAGCAGATTTGTCTGTCTGCTGTCTTCCTTATAGTCAATGCGAGTATTACGAAGAAGTGAAGTATTATTACCTTGTCTTCGTATGTTGATCGTACAAATGTTTATCTTTTCGAAGAATCACAATAACAAAAAATTGTTTTTCTGTAGCCCAACAAAAACAGTTGATTTAAACGTTTTTATTTCATTGTTGTCACCCATCACAGTTATTTTATGCCAAACGAAATTGTAGAACGGCGAACATTGCTTGCAGTTTTTCTATGTAAAACTATTAAATGAGATTCACTTCCTCATTTTCACATAATTTATTCCTCATTTTCACATAATTTATGCACAAATAAAAGACCACAGTGACCGCATCACCCAATGGTGGGTTAATTTTTAAATATTTCAATTTTTGTCGGAACGATGAATCGATTACACTATATTCTGGGCCAAGCAGCTCTTATAATTTTAAACACATAATTATATGTCTATTTACTGCTCCATAGTGCTTTTAGTCATATTCAAAGAAACAAAAATTCTAATCCTTCCTACAGATGCAAAATTTAGATGCAATTCACTTTTAAATTTATGTTTTGCGTATTTGATACTATCAATCAAATCTAAATTTATTAAGTGTTTTATAAAACTTTTAAATAACTTCATGTTGCCCGTCCTTGAAAGAATGTCGTCAAGAATATCTATTAGTTTTAAATGATTTTCGCCTTTATGGTAAAAATATGCAAAATAGAGGTGTGCACGTGACACGAAATTGTCGTGACTCACGAAAATTTTCGTCGAGCGTGAGTCACGAAAATAATATCTTCGTGAATGTGCGTGAGTAACGAATTACACTCACGAAAATATTCCTGTTCACCATTAAATTCAATTACAATTTTAGTGACACCTGGGATGTTAACCCTTTCACTACCGATGTGCACTTCGAAAAAGTCACCAAATTCTATTTTCCCACTTAGTTTCGATTTATTTCTCGATGTTATTTTAAAGTAGAGGTTTTAATCTAAATAAGCTGTAAATATTGTCCATATTGGACATATTAATCTAAATAAGCATAAGTAATACATTTTTATAAACTTCTTTAACAATAAACGAAAAATACGAAAATTTGAGACAATTTTTGTACTGTATGTTTCTAGTAAATGGACAAGAACTGTAGCTGATACTTTTACGGTTTTTTTTGTTGTATTTTTTTCTCACACTTTGAAAAATATTATAGACCAAATAGCGCTTATTTTCGTAAGGCCATTCGGCCACAATCCAAGAATCAAGTTTTCAGAACAAGCTCATATAGCTCTTGAAGTAATTGAAGTAGGTTTTCAAAATGACAATTTTTGTTCTACATGCTGTTAGTACAAGTAAAATTAGAATAAAATAAAAGTTTTTATCATTAGGTTTATTTCGGTAGTGAAAGGGTTAAGAGTTTAATAACACTCTCGATTTTAATAATGCTCATGTTTTCAGACACTTCGGTAAGGTAAATTAATCATAAAATTATTCGTGAGTCACTACATTTTTTCGTGAGTCACGATATTTTTCGTGAGTCACGGTATTTTTCGTGAGTCACGACGTTTTCGTGCGTGAGTGTGCGTGAGTACAAATTTTCGTTTCGTGAGTGTGCGTGAGTTCTACCAAAAAATATCATGCGTGAGTGTGCGTGAATATGATTTTTCAGTCGTGAGTGTGCGTGAGCGTGAGTAAACTATTACTCACGTGCACACCTCTAATGCAAAATCGTGAAGTTGACTTCAAGTTGAAACTATTTTCTGTTATGTTAAATACCCATTCTAATGACAAATCGCTTAACACAAAACAAACAAAATGGCTTTGTTGATTTTGCCTATACAAAAACAATATTTTTGCTTACAAAAATATTGTTTTTGTCAGTGTAACAAATTTTCCTTTTGCATAAAAGTTGAGAATATATTTCCATAAATCAAGTCTAATTTTTTAAATAAAAGAATAAATTTTTCAACAAAAGCAAATTTCTTATGGCCACTGTGAGTTTGTCTCCCTTACAAACCAATTTTTTTTCTTAATTGTTAGATGACAAAAATGTTTATCACGTCCGTTTTATTACAAGATGGCAAATTTAAATTTGAACTGCGGCAGCTATAGTAGAATTGCAGGAGTCTGGAAATATAAACACGAACAAATGTTGCAGATTATGCGCATAAATACATCCAAAGTCATTCATTGGAGTGAATTCAGTAATTGCTTACAATTAAATTTTAAAAATGCTTAACGAAAGAAATCTATGGTAATGCAGACATTTACTGTCCTTGCAAAAATTCTCAGTATGTATTTTGTATGTGTGTGCGCGTTTTGTTTTTTTTTTTTAATGCAATTCCATTCTATGTGCTACAAAGTCAGCATTCGTAGTTACCTTCACCTCGAATCCTGGGGCTACATCAACATTACGTTCACCATGCGCAGCACTTGTGTGTGTATGACATTTAGAGGGTAGGGGACTATCAGTGTCCTCGCCCAAAGATTGCTTGTGACAGGTGGAATGGTAAGCACATGTGTCTATAAATCGCTCATTCACGGTGAAAGTGTCATAAGGCAACATTTTCAAAATTGTTGGCAAAGCTTTCAACGTTGTGTTAAAGCCGTAATGTATCGCTTCACCAAATTATGATAAATGGAAAAAGTTTATGATTAGTAACGAGTTGTAGAAATTGATCTACAAATATTTTTGAAACATAATTGAATTAACTTTGTCCTACTTGCTTCTATTATGATTATGACATTTATGGCGGATTAAAACATTGGTAGGAGGACCCAATTTAAAACTTGCCACAAATATCATCAGTTTTATTATCTTAGATCGCCGGGTATTAGGTTAGTTTAGATGTAATGACCGCCCGTTATTATGAAACCCATTGAGGCTATTCAATTAATTGTAATTTCATCTCAATGATCACGAACCATTTTGTTACCGTCCGTTCACGATTTTGAAACGTAGTTTTTCTATTAGTTATGCCGGTTTTTTTATGACCGCGTTGAAACACTTAGAAATGGGTGCGAAGGTTAGGTGGCAGCCCGATATTTCAGGCTCACTTAGACTATTCAGTCCATTGTGATACCACAAGGCGTGAAGGCTTGTTCTCTACAGTTTGTAGCCGAATTCGTTAGGAGTGTCAAACCATGAGGAAATCACCGAGAGAAACTTTAAAGTACATATTAAGAAAACGGCCCCAGCAATACACGCTCACAAAAAATCGCTTCTGTAACATATACTCCCAAACATATTTTGCTTCAAGCATATACATTTTTTGGTATTGCCCAAACATTTATATGTTTGATCTCTTCCAATATATAATATGTTTGAAAGCATATTAGTCTAAACAATATATGTTTGGGTAGTCTAAGTTCCAAACATTTTGTATTTTTGCATCCAAATTCAATAATGTTGTCTTCCAAAAAACAATATGTTATTATGTGAACATATAATATGTTTGGAAGCATTTTGCACCCAAAAAAAATTCTCCCAAACAATATTGTGCTCAAAATTTTATTTATTTATTTATATATTTACAATCATAACGAATTATGAAAATAAACAGGTAATATAGGTGCTAACAACATAGGTTTTCGACCTGAATGCTCAAAATTTTGTTTCTGCCCAATTGTATATTCCCCCACATCTTTCTCACTTCCACGAGATTTTTTAGTTCTTAGCACCTTTTTCTGTAATACAAACATTGTAGAAGAAATTATTCAATTGTATGATTTTTTTTATTTTAATTTTACCTTTTGCCGGACGAGGATTCGAACAGCGGACCACACAGTTTGTAAGGATCAAAGAAGTAGCTGATCAATTGCCCAAGGTAAAATAAAATGTTAATTTTGTAATAACAAGCAACAACCACCAACTTAATTCAATATCGCCCTGTTAAATAGCGCTCCAAGCTACTAAACACATATATGTTTATAGGCTATTTCTAAATTAATATATGTTTGCATCCAAGCATATTATATTTACAAACATTTTATGTCCCAAACATAATATGCTAGTTTATGAACATTATATGCTTGCACTCAAAAATATTGTGTTTAAAAATTTGTGTTCCAAACATATAATGTTTATAGCCAAACATATGAAAAACAGCCTTTTTCATCCGTGTACTGAGAGGAGACTTTGCAGTTTGTTCATATTGATTCATAAATAGATATAGCTTCCATTTAAAAAGTTCTCTACGTTCCTTGGAAATATCCCAGCAAAAACTCTCATTACCAAACAATATTGGAAGTAAATGTCATGTCTAAAAAATGTGGTTTGCAAGAAATAAAAAAAATCTATTCGATACCTTGCAGCGGTAATTAAAATTAAGCCGATCTTGGTTGATACGTATTGCGTGCGATGGTGGAATGCCCATGGTCTGCTGCCGTTATGTTTTTCCCGATATTATTCGATATTTAGTTTGCCACCACGGTCCAATAATAAGAGCCGGGAGCGACCTACCGTTACGGCGGCCTACCCTTCCCAGTCAAACCTTTTATGTGCTGTTAAACTTTTTGTAAATTCAATGGCTTTAGTCCAAGAGAGCGGGTGCAACACATATAGAAAAATTACTATATGTGTTGCACCCGCTCTCACACTGAAAAAAACACGACAAGTGAAGCCAAAAGATTCATGTCCTTAAAATACGAATGCGTTTTTTGCTTAGCAAAAAGACACATTTTTCCGATATAAAGTGTTTCCTTGTCCAAAAGACGACAAACTTTTTTATAAAGTCCTTTTGTCCTTATAATTAAGTGATTCGACTTAAAAATGGGTATCTTAAAGTGAAAGAAAATGTTGTTTGAGTAAGGGCAACTTGTCTTTAATTATTGTGAAAAACTCTTCAAATTAAATGAAAATGTCTTTGCTGCCTTTTTGCATCTTGACAACAAAAGCGTTTAAAAATAGGAGATGTTTTTCAGCACATTATTTTAAAGAGGATTTTTACATGAAACAGCATAATTTCTGCTTGAAGTCGAGTCTGGATTTGAAAATTTAAGATGTCTTTAACAGTTTGTTTAAGGACTTTAATATGTTAGCACATGACGAAAAAGCCAAAAAACAAAACGAATAAATTAAAAGTTGTTACCTAGAATCAAGTACGCAAAACCTAAATTTAAAAATTTAAAGAGAATTCTGTCTTAAATATATCGTTACTTCAATTTGCGCGACTTGGATTTCGACCAAATTTGGCCTTCACTTTATATATCGCGTCAATTAAATGGTTGTACTTCAGACAAGTAAAACGGGGTTGTTATGAAGTTCCATTTACACAATGTTTCGAAATTGGGATGATAATAAATGCGATTAGTTGCTATCATATAAAGTCAGTCACTCTATACTCTACACAAAATTTAGTTGAATCTAATGATGATTTCGACTAAACGCAAGAAGCCGTGTGTTTACATTTTGAGAGAGCGAAACAACTTAAAGTCTAAAAGACATACAATATAAAGGGAGGGCGCATATTACAAAGACAAGGGGGTATCCCAAGTTTATTAGAAATATTTTTTAAAACAAGTAAACTTTCTTTAATTAAAACATCTTTATATTAAAGAATATTATATTTTGGCAGCGTATGTATAAGATATGGTTACAATGTTTGAAATAATTCGTTATTTCGGATTATGCCACTTTTGAAGTTAATGATATTGCGACTGTAATTTTTGTACAATTGGATTTTAATCATTTGCTCAGACAGTCACCCCGTGTCGCTCTCCTCCTCTCTCTCTCTCCTTAGGCCACCTAAGGTCTCGTCCCACTCAAAGGCATTTCGGATATGCAAAGAGTCACCCAATCTCTGGATATGTGATAATGGTTACAATATATCATAGTATATGTGTGCGTTCCTCATATCCTTCGAGAGCATGAATGCTTCCTGCAAACAGACTGTCTTCACGTTTTCACATATCGAAAGGACATATGATTAAATTGAGAGTGCAAATTAATACTTTGAATTCATGAAATCTCCCCGTGTAAGGTGAAAAGAGTCCTTTCAGATGTATACAACACAGAGGTTGTAGGGAAAATCAGCAATGCATATTTCCAAGGGGTAATTGAACCCTCATTGTATTTACGATAGTATTACTTTTTAAAGCATTTTAATGTGAAATATTTAATATTAAGGATAATAATGGAAAGGATATTTATTTTAATAGATTTGTAGAACAATGCGGGGAGAGAACAAATATTTAATAAAAAAATGTTTTGTTCTGACTTTAATGAGAGAACAAGTAAGGAACTGTCACACATCGGGGTGCTGTAATCCACTGTTATAAGTAAAAGGCAGTTTTCGTTTATGCCAGGTGAATAACTCGATTTTAATTTAGGCCAAGCCTATACTAATAAAATAGTGGTCTTTTCTCTACGATTGGTATGAGGGTAGTTGGTCGGTATGTTATTATGGGAGATATATCCAAATCTGAACTAATATGCTTGTTAACGGGTACCGAAAAGAGTTAGCCCATGCGAAATATGGCTTAGATCGCACAATACGTGATGGTGATATGGTCGCTTTTCCGTAATTCGGGCTAAATTGGAAATTATATTCCAATTTTGATGCCCTCATTCCAGAGTACCCTAAGTCTACTTAGCATGTTTTGATGGAATTCGCTGTTTTTTATTCGAAATGGTGTAAATTGCATCCTGTCAAAAGATCGAATTTATTGGACATTTCTATCAAAAGTTATGGTTAATATTGCACTTAGCCTGTGTCTACAGTTTTAAAAAATGTCCAATCCAAAAAGGGCAAAAAGCTGTGTTCGGTCTAAAGAGGTCTAAGTAAGTTTTAGCCATGTTTTATTATCACTATTTTGAGTTCGTACATACTAAAAAAAAAATTATAAAAAATATGATTTTAAGACCGCAAATAAGGGAATTTCTATCTTAGTAGTTAGACCTATAATGCTATATGGTGTTGTAGTCTGGTGGCCGGCACTTCAGAAACCGACTTGTTTAGATAAAGTTCAGCGTATGGCGAGCTTATGTATCTCAGGCGCATTTAGTAAGACAGGAACAGACTCCCTTAATGTCATGCTACATCTATTGCCTTTAGACATTTTGGCCAAACAGTCAGCTGAAACAACGCCTGTGCGGTTGCGCGAGCTATCGCTGTGGTCGGAAAAAATGTACGGTCATACTTCGGTCCTCTAAGTAATGCATGATGTGCCTAACGTAGTGGATTACACCCTGGCAAAACCAATTTTCGACAAAAAGTTTGAAACTCTAATTCCCATCAGGGAGGCGTGGTGTACACAGACCCTGTGGAATAAAAGATAAATAGATTTCTATACTGTTGGCTCCAAATTGAATGGACAAGTGGGGTTCGGAGTATATTCTAAAGATCTGGAAATTCGAATAGCGAAAAGATTACCTAATCACTGTAGTGTTTTTCAGGCTGAAATATTGGCAATAAGAGAGGTGGTGAATTGGCTGAGAAGTAATGTTTCAACAAATATTGGCATTAATATATACTCAGACAGTCAACCTGTAATAAAATCCTTGGACTCTGTGTTCCTTAACTCGAAAACGGCCATAGACTGCCGCAAATCTCTCAACGAGATGGCTGAGCAGTACAATATTCACCTAATATGAGTGCCTGGTCATAGGAACATACCGGGGAACTGCGAAGCAGATGTGTTAGCAAGGCTAGGAACTACCTTACATATTCGAGGGGAACTAGAATCTGTTGGTATGCCTCTGGCCCCTGCAAGCTCTTACTGCGTGAGAAGGCTGTTATGATGGCCAATATTCGATGGGAGAATTGCAAGGGTTGTAACGACACCAAGCAAATATGGCCCCATTTAAACTTAAACCGCACACTAGATATGCTAGTGTTCTCAAGGCGTCATATAGCACTCCTGATATCTGCTACAACGGGTCGCTGTTTGATAGGCGAATTTGCAAAAACTATAGATGCGAAGTATAATGACTATTGTATAAGCTGTCATGATGTGGAGGAAAAGGAATCAATTAAACACCTCTTGTGTGAGTGTCCTGCTTTTTGTGTAAGGCATAAGCGAATTTTAGGATCATATAGCTGTAGATTACTGGCGGACCTGGAAAACGTTAACTTAAGCAGTTTGTTAATGTTTTTGAAGCAATCTGGTTGGTTCCACAAAAGTAAATAATAGAGAAGGTTCAGTGGTTAAGACTAGAAGTGCCCATATGTACCTATATGTACAATAGGTACTTTTAGTTAAATGTGGTATCACAATGGACTGAATAGTCTAAGTGAGCCTGACATTTAATCGAGCTGCCACTTTAACCTAACCTAACCTAACCTATCTTATACGGGTTTTGAGAAATTTCAAAAAACAAAACTTGTTTCCTGTAAAATTCACTTTTTAGACTTAGACATCGATTTAATAGTAACGGAAAAATAATTTCGGGCATTAAGACTATATATAGAGAGACGGACGGATGTAGACCAAGATCGCCATAGTAGATGATTCTAATCAATCAGTTTATCTAACGTGGGGTCTAGTAAACC
Organism: Haematobia irritans; assembly: GCF_050003625.1. Taxonomy (NCBI): domain Eukaryota; kingdom Metazoa; phylum Arthropoda; class Insecta; order Diptera; family Muscidae; genus Haematobia; species Haematobia irritans. The sequence goes on along the minus strand of NC_134401.1, from coordinate 77,885,273 downwards.
CATTTTCAAGCAGATCAATATTTTCAATTATTGAAAAATCAACATAATTTCACTGACTGAATGTCTAATGGAGACTGGAATGCAGTATAGTTCGAGTCTACGATATAATGCTTCAATGAAATTTATTAAAAAACAAGTATATACGGCCGTAAGTTCGGCCAGGCCGAAGTTTATGCACCCTCCACCATGGATTGTGTAGAAACTTCTTCTAAACACTGCCATCCACAATCGAATTACTTGGGTTGTGGTAACGCTTGCCGATGGCAAGGTGCTTTAAACCTCCTAACACCGTCTTCTAAATTGTAAGTAAGTCCATTCGTGGTATATATTAAATTAACAAAATTTTCTTTAGATATAAAATTTTAACAAAATTTTCCATGGAAATAAAATTTAGACAAAATTTTCTATAGAAATAAGGTTTTGACAAAATTTTCTATAGAAATGAAATATTAACGAAATTTTCTATAGAAATAAAATTTTGACAAAATTTTCTATAGAAATAAAATTTTGACAAAATTTTCTATAGAAATAAAATTTTGACAAATTTTTCTATAGAAGTAAAATTTTGGTAGATTATTTTTGGCTCGAGTGGCAACCATTATTAAGAACCAATATGGACCAATTTTTGTGTGATTGGGGATCGGCTATATATAACTATACATCTATATGGACCAATTTTTTGTATGATTGTTAGCGGCCTTATACTAACACGACGTTCCAAATTTGAACCGGATCGGATGAATTTTACCTCTCCAAGAGGCTCCCGAGGTCAAATCTGGAGAACGGTTTATATGGGGGCTATATATAATTATGGACCGATATGGACCAATTCTGGCACGGTTGTTAGAGACCATATACCAACACCATGTACCAAATTTCAGCCGGATCGGATGAAATTTGCTTCTCTTTGAGCCTCCGCAAGCCAAATCTGGGGATCGGTTTATATGGGGGATATATATAATTATGAACCGATGTGGGCCAATTTTTGCATGGTTATTAGTGGCCATATACTAACACCATATACCAAATTTCAGCCGGGCTATACGTAAAAGTGGACCGATATGGCTCATTTGCAATACCATCGGACTTACATCAATAACAATTAGTTGTGCCAAGTTTCAAGTCAATAGCTTGTTTCGTTCGGAAATTAGCGTGATTTCAACAGACGGACGGACGGGCATGCTTAGATCGACTCAGAATTTCTCCACGACCCAGAATATCTATACTTTATGGGGTCTTAGATCAATATTTCGATGTGTTACAAACGGAATGACAAATTTAATATACCCCCATCCTATGGTGGAGGGCATAAAAATAATTAAAACTAAACTGGTGATTAGAAAGCAACAATAAATAAAAGCGAACAGGATCCGAAGGACTAAGAATTATTCTATCGTGAAAACTGAATTAAATGTAATGAAAAATTCAATGGCGACAAAACATTTAAATAATTGTAAGAAAATTACGCTTTACTTTAGTTTGCGTTAAACTTATTTGTACGGCCATTGCTATTTATAAACTAAAAAATAATGACTTGTTATTTAAGAATTTAAGGACCTAAATTTAAGGAGAAATTTCTTTTAAATAATGAAATTTTAATTAAAATAAAGTTTATAATCTTAGCTTCAAAAATTTTTTTCATTAAATTTAGGACACAATTTTTGTAAATTTGCGTCCTTCCGTTATAGTCGGATGTCTTTGAACTAAGGCTAATTTTCCTTAAAGTAAAGAAACACATTTTGGGTTTAAATAAATTTTTCTTAAATTAACAGAAATATTGAAACTTTAGATTTAAGATAATTCTTTATTCTTTATTTAATAGTAAGATTTTCCATTTTCTTTGCTATCTTTCTAAAGGTATTGCACAGAAGTGGCTTAGCCTTATATCTAGAATATTAGAATTGTGGTATAATACATAATATTTTTGTTTGTTTGTTTTTTTTTTTTTAAGATAATGTGTTTGAAGGAAAACTATTAGCAAAAACCTTCTATACAAAAGATTTAAGATAAAAACGCTTCAAATATAGACTAAGACTTATTTTAGGATTTAGTGTCTTTATTTCAAAGTTGTTTTTTTTTTTTTTGGAATTAAGAAAACATTTTTTTCTTTGAAGTATCCGTAATAATTTGAATTTTTAAACTGGCATTTGGTTGTATGTGATTACCTTTATTAATAAACCGCGAAAAGAGAATGAAATCTTGGATAAATGAGATCTGTATCCCAATTTTAATTTTATTGGTCCTAGATTTAAAGCCAACTAGGTCGCTAAAAAATGTGTTTATTTTAAAGAAGCCGCATCTTTGGCTCGGAATCAATACCAAAACAACCATGCAAATATTGGTCCACATCGGTCCATAATTATATATGGACCCCATATAAACCGATCTCCAGATTTGGCTTGTGAAGCCTCAAAGAGAAGCAAATTGCATCCGATCCGGCTGAAATTTGGTACATGATATTGGTATATGGTCTCTAAGAACCATGCAAAAATTGTTCCACATCGGTCCATAATTATATATAGCGCCCATATAAATCGATCCCCAGATTTGGGTTGCGGAGCCTCAAAGAGAAGCAAATTTCATCCGATCCGACTGAAATTTGGTACATGATATTGTTATATGGTCTCTAATAACCATGCAAAAATTGGTCCACATCGGTTCATAATTATATATAGCCCCCATATAAGCCGATCCCCAGATTTGGCTTGCGAAGTCTCCAAGAGAAGCAAATTTCATCCAATCCGGTTGTAATTTTGAACATGGTGTTAGAATATGATCTTTAACAACCGTGCCAGAATTGGTCCATATCGGTCCATAATTATATATAGCCCCCATATAAAACGTTCTCCAGATTTGACCTCCGGAGCCTCTTGGAGGAGCAAAATTCATCCGATCCGGTTCAAATTAGGAACGTGGTGTTAGTATATGGTCGCTAACAACCATACAACAATTGGTCCAATCACACAAAAATTGGTCCATATCGGTTCATAATCATGGTTGCCACTAGAGCCAAAAATAATCTACCAAAATTTTATTATATAGAAAATTTTGTCAAAATTTTATTTCTAAGAATTATTTTTCAGATAAATAAAAAGGTCAACGATAATTATCCAGAAATAAAATTTTATTTCTATAGAAAATTTTGTAAAAATTTTATTTCTAGAGAAAATTTTGTTAAAATTTTATTCGGTTCATAATAAAATTTTCATCATTGTCAAAATTTTATTTCTATAGAAAATTTTGTTCAAATTTTATTCGGTTCATAATCATGGTTGCCACTCGAACCAAAAATAATCTACCAAGATTTTATTTCTATAGAATATTTTGTCAAAAGTCTATTTCTATAGAAAATTTTATCAAAATTTTCTTTCTATAGAAAATTTTGTCAAAATTTTTATTTCTATAGAAAAATTTGTTAAAATTTTATTTCTGTAGAAAATTTTGTCAAAATTTTATGTCTACTTTGTCAAACTGAATTATATACGTATTGGATCGATCTTTTTTGATTTAATATATACCACGTATGGACTTACATACAATTTAGAAGATGGTGTTAGGAGGTTTTAAGATACCTTGCCATCGGCAAGCGTTACCGCAACTTAAGTAATTCGATTGTGGATGGCAGTGTTTAGATGAAGTTTCTACGCAATCCATGATGGAGGGTACATAAGCTTCGGCCTGGCCGAACTTACGGCCGTATATACTTGTTTATAACTTGATTTGTTCATTCTTTTAATGGGTAATTTTAACTTATTTGTTTCAAATAGGTTAAAAACAGAGTAAGAATTTATAAAATGGTACAAATCATTTAAAATAGTGTAGTAAAGCTAAAGATATCTTGTCCTTAAAGTTCGAATGAGAGAAAAATTGATGTCTTAAGATGAAATAATATTTTGTTTGACTACGGTCAACTTAGCTTTACTAATTCTGAAAAATTCTTTAAAAATTATTGTGTCGTCTATAATTTGTTTCACTTTTGTGTTTTTCCTAGTATCAAGTACGCAAGACTTAAATTTAAATAAATTTAAAAAAGAATTAGCTTTATTCAATGCTCGGAATGGCTCGGAATGAATACCAAAAAGTTTAAGGAAAGTCAAAATCTTTGAATTCAACTAAACTTTTTTTAGTGTTTATGGTCAATTTGAAAAATGTATCGAATTAAAAAAATATGTCAGTAACATTGAAGATTTCTCACAGATTTATTAAAACCAAGGTGATCTTAGTTAAACAAAATATCCATTTATTTAAAATTCCGTTCGCTTAAATCTCAAGACAAAACGACTTAAATGCAAAGTTTCTCCACTTTTGGTCAAGTAAATGCGTCCTCTATACTAAGCAAAAATCGCAAAGACAAGAAATGTTTTTCACTACGATAATTTTGTTTTTTTTTTTCAATTCATTTACTGAAGACCTTACTTCACTTGTCTATCGAGTAATTTGTTCATGATACATTCAATTTCTTAATATTTTGAACATTATTCCAGAAATCGTTGCTTATATTTTTTCATGTATTTATTGCATTTTCCAATTTTACCTAATTTTTTTTTTGAGAACTTTCGTTCATTTTATTTTATTATTATGGATCATTATGATTTACATAAATTTATCGTCTCATCCTAATACACTTATGAAAATGAATTTGTAAGCATATATAGCTTGTGGGCTACATAAAACAACAATGTATGAATGAGGACATTTCACATTACTAAGGTTCATCCTTTTTGCCAATAGCCTTAGAAGCATACTCGCGTATTCATTCTTAAGAATGGTTGATGTGTGCCCTCGTGTTTGGTCCTTGGACTTTGCACATAGTCATGCAGGGCGGTGAGGGGGAGGACCCTATTCGGATTTTATTTACCAACAACACCAGCAAAACAAGAAAAACAATGATGACGACAAGAGCAAGAATAAAGCTCGACAATATTTTCGTGATTTCATTGTCCTCCTTATAAACGAAATAAATACAGAATATTAATAACAGCAGCACACACAAAAAAAAAACACAAAAACAAAATCCATAGCTTACAGACAGAAACAGGCGGTGGGCCGAGAAGGCAGACAGATACAGATAGGTGTACTTTGTCGGATGCTAATGTAAAGACCTCCATGAAAAGATTTGCTTTCAAAAATGGTAAAAAAGCGAACACCACAAACTTGATGGAACACAAGTCCTTTGAAGATGTCGAGCATATGCCAGGTTGTTGGCATACCATTTTGTGGAATGCTGTGAGTTAGGGGTATAGGGCGATGTTCACATTATTTCGATTTACTAGCAACCAAGCGAGCACTCTCGCCTGAAGGTTACAGTGAACCAACCACCACGTTTCATACAAGCCAAATGTTTTCTAACCATTTTCATTTTAATTTGCATATTAAATTCTTTGGAATTATACGAATGTTTCTTGATGTTTACTTTTGTTTGTTGCCTCCGAACGAAATAATAATAAAAGCAAAATGTGGAATGTATTTATTTTGACCATAATATCATATTTACTTCCACATATTCGACGAGTCTCAATAGGGAATGCGACCATCCAACCGCCCCTTTTTTGTTTGACTGTTTATGGAATCTGTCAGAAGATTCAATTAATGTGGGGACTCCCTCTCCCCTCTTCGCACCCCAGCACCCCCATCCCAAGATGATACTATTCCCTCCCAAGAAAAGATATGGGTTTTGAAGCCAACAAAACTTCTCCATAAACTGATGTCGAAGACATCCAAGATAAAAGTCAAAGGGCAAAAGTCTTTTTACTAAATTTTCATTCATGAGACAAAGGGAGCTAAGTAATAACGTTCACTGACAAGGGCAGCTACGCAGTTAGGTTAATTGAATAGGGGACGTAGTTTTCATATTTTCTTTTCAAATACCTGTTTCTTTGGAGCAAAATATATACGATATTATGGGCTAGGCATTGGAGACGTAACAATTAGCTCTACTCTCACACATTTGTTCGCTGTGGAAAAAAATGAACTATTTTAAGGGGGAAAATGAACTACTTCGTGCGAAAATTTAACTAATTTGTATACCACTTTTTTCCATATTTTCCACAATGCATTATTAAAACAATAAAAATAACTTTAATTTAGCATCAAAAAACTAAATCCAATTTAACGCCATTTTAATTCATGGAAATATTATGGGCTGTACACTCAAAAAAAAAGTGAACTCTCTATTTCACTAAAGCCATATTAACTTTATATTAGTTCATATAATCATTATGTTTGGAAAAAGTTTATTTTAGTCAAATAATTTTTTGCGTATGTTAGTTAAATGAACAAAAAAACGGGAAAAAGTTATACACAAATAAAGCATAAATATTTCCTAATTTCGTATTTCTTACAAAATAGTTCATTATTTCTTTAAATTTGTAAATTTTACCAAAAATGTGTCCATCATGAACTTCGTATATCACTAAAGACATTCTTGCAATTTTGAACTCCAAGATTTCTCTTAAAACTACAAAATTTTCTTCAACTACTGAAAAAATTTAGTTATGTCTAATAAATTTTCTTGAATTTGTCGAAAAATATTTACTTATTTTTGCCATATCGGAGTGATGCCAGCGCTTGTAATACCGTTTAGTTAAATTTTTCTAAAAAAGTTCCAAATTTTCTAAAATTAATCGAAAGTTATCTTTCCTGGTGGGTTCACAGTTTTTTCAGTGTATAGTCTAAGGGAGCCTGAATCTTAATCGGGCTGCCACTTTAACCTATATGTTTTGAGAAAGTTTTCTTAACATTAACAATTTTTTGTGTATGTTAGTTACTTTAACTAAGAAAGGAAATAAATTATACACAAAATAAAGCATTAAGATATACTAAATTCGTGTCTAAAACAAAATTGATAAATTTTCCTAATCATACGACCATCCTGAACTTCGTATGACAGTTTTGCAACTTGTAACTTTGTAAAAACGAAGTAATGGATTTCAGACCATTCAAAGTGTATTTATATGGGTGAAATTTCACGGTGATATGAATAGTAGGTTTTACTAGAATATGGGCCTAATAGATCTATTGTATTGTCCATTTTTAACATATTCAAATATCGATTTTTGACCATATATGTACTCTTAGGTTAGGTTAGGTTAAAGTGGCAGCCCGATTAAGATTCAGGCTCACTTAGACTATTCAGTCCATTGTGATACCACATTAACTAAAAGTACCTATTACATATGGGCACTTCTAGTTTTAACCGCTGAACCTTCTTGATTATTTTTCTTTGTTGAACCAACCAGATTGTTCCAAAAATATTAGCAGACTGCTTAAGTTAACGTTTTCCAGATCCGCCAGTAATCTGAAGCTATATGCTCCTAAAAGTTGCTTGCGCTTTACACAAAATGCAGGACACTCACACAAGAGGTGTTTAATTGATTCTTTTTCCTCCGCATCATGACAGCTCATACAATAGTCATTATACTTCGCGCCAATAGTTTTTGCAAAATCTCCTATCAGGCAGCGACCCGTTATAGCAGATATCAGGAGTGATACCTGACGTCTCGAGAACATTAGCATATCTAATGTGCGGTTTAAGTTGAAATGGGGCCATTGGTGTCGTTACAACCCTTGCAATTCTCCCATCGAACATTTGCCATCATAACAGCCTTCTCACGCAGCATGAGCTTGCAGGTAGCTAGGGGCATACCAACAAATTCTAGTTCCCCTGGAATATGTAAGGTAGTCCCTTGCCTTGCCAACTCATCCGCTTCGCAGTTCCCCGGTATGTTCCTATGGCCAGGCACCCATATTAGGTGAATATTGTACTGCTCAGCCATCCCATTGAGAGATTTGCGGCAATCGATGGCCGTTTTCGAGTTGAGGAACACAGAGTCCAAGGATTTTATTGCAGGTTGACTGTCTGAGTATATATTAATGCCCACATTTTTTGGAACATTACTTCTCAGCCAATTCGCCACCTCTCTTATTGCTAATATTTCAGCCTGAAAAACACTACAGTGATTAAGTAATCTTTTCGCTATTTGAAGTTCCAGATCATTAGAATATACTCCGAAACCCACTTGTCCATCCAATTTGGAGCCATCAGTGTAGAAATCTATATATTCTTTATTCCCCGGGGTCTGTGTGCACCACGCCTCACTGTTGGGGATTAGAGTCTCAAACTTTTTGTCGAAAAGTGGACTCGCCAAAGTGTAATCCACTACGTTAGGCACATCTGACATTATTTTGAGGACAGAACTGTGACCGTAACCATTTTCCGACCACAGCGATAGTTCGCGCAACCGCACAGCCGTTGTTGCAGCTGACTGTTTGGCCAAAATGTCTAAAGGCAATAGATGCATCATGACATTAAGGGAATTTGTTCCTGTCTTGCTGAATGCGCCTGAAATACACAAACACGCCATACGCTGAACTTTATCTAAACCAGTCGGTTTCTGAAGTGCCGGCCACCAGACTACAACACCATATAGCACTATAGGTCTAACCACTGCCGTGTATAGCCAATGCACAATTTTTGGTTTTAGTCCCCACTTTTTTCCTATTGCCTTTTTGCACGAGTACAAAGCTACAGTTGCCTTCCTCGCCCTTTCTTCAATATTAAGCTTAAAATTCAGCTTCCTGTCCAAAATAACGCCAAGGTATTTTGCACAATCACCAAAGGGAATTTCAATACCCCCTAAGGAAATAGGCCTAACCGTGGGAGTTTTGCGATCTTTGCAGTACATGACTAATTCTGTCTTTGCAGGATTTACCCCAAGACCATTGTCTTTCGCCCATTTCTCAGTCATCCGGAGGGCCCTCTGAATAATATCTCTGATTGTGGATGGGAATTTTCCCCTGACTGCCAGAGCTACATCATCTGCGTATGCCACCACTTTTATCCTTTCTTTTTCTAGAGTAACCAGAAGGCTATTTATAGCAACATTCCAAAGAAGAGCTGATAGAACTCCTCCTTGGGGAGTGCCTCTGTTCACATACTTTTGTATGTTTGCTTGTCCTAGTGTGGCTGAAATACGTCTCTTCATTAGCAGTTCGTCTAACAGCCTAAGTATACATGGATCAACATTCAGAGTTGTCAGTCCATTTAATATCGAGCTCGGATGGACATTATTGAACGCCCCTTCGATGTCTAGAAACGCCACGATTGTGTATTCTTTGACAGATAGTGAGCTTTCAATAAAGCTGACTAGTTCATGTAGTGCGGTCTCAGTAGACCTGCCCTTCGAGTATGCATGCTGTCGTTTCGAGAACAAACTTGAATCGATGCTAGTTCTAAGATAAATATCTATCATCCTCTCCAGAGTCTTAAGTAGGAATGAGGATAAGCTGATTGGTCGGAAATCCTTCGCCCTCGAGTGAGAGGCTTTTCCCGCTTTAGGTATGAAAACGACTTTTGTTTCCCTCCACTTTCCTGGGATATATGATAAGTTGATACATCCTTTATATATCACCGACAACCAGGGGATAATTTTGTCAGTTACAGCTTGTAACTCCGCCGGAGTAATTCCATCAGGTCCAGGGGATTTGAATGGTCCAAAGCTAATTAGATATGTACTCTTGATAAAGGTACAATTTTAAGACAATATAGCAGTAGAACTTAACGTTCTAAATTTTTTGGCAGGCATGTCGAGTTCGAAGATGGGCCATACCGGACAATTTTGTGATATAGCACCTACATATTAACCCATCTTCCGATAGTTTTTAAGAAGTTTTTCCCAGTCTAAAATCTTCATAAGATTTGTCAGCAATTTTGAATTTAGAATTATTTGAGATCCATATTTTGTATATGGAGATAATTACTTGAGAAATCTCCAAATACACCCGATGTCCTTGGAAGCTGTAATTTTAAATTAAACCTCTGCCATGGCCTCTAACAGGGATGATAAATTATGTTGACGAAAAAGTACTAAAAATGTATTAAAAATGTACTTTTCGAAGCCAAAAGGTGCTAAAATTATATAATATCAAATTTAAAGACTATTGTTAAAGTATACGTATATTAAAATCTAGTCCGATTTGCACAATTTTTTTAGTTTTTATAAAAAAATCTTATTTTGCAAAATTTTATTTCTGTAGAAAATGTTGTCAACATTTTATTTCTATAGGAAAGTTTGTCAAACTTTTACTTCTAAGAAAATTTTGTAAAAATTTTATTTCTATAGAAAATTGTTTCAAAATTTTATTTCTATAAAATTTCGTAAACATTTAATTTCTATAGGAAATTTTGTCAAAATTTTATTTCTAAGAAAATTTTGTCAAAATATTATTTCTATAGAAAATGTCAAAAACTTCTATAGAAATTTTTTTCAAAATTTTATTTGTCATTTTTTTTTTGTCTTTGCAAAATCTACCAAACGAATGTGGTATAGACAATATTCCTCTCTAAAATGTTGAGATCCTGTAATATCCTTATTTCTTCAATGTCTGCTTTTTATAATTTTTAGAGTTGAGTTTATATGTGAAAAACGTTCACATTTAGACACAATAACTCTATATAGAGTAATTGTGATGAAAAAGAACCAAATGACTCGCGGTCGTGCCACGGTGCTTTTGGCAGTCGAAATATATCAAAAAAAGCACAAAAGTGTCAACTTTATCAACCCTGGCCTCTAGTGTCCATAACTGATAGACCATTTATAAATCGATGTTTCACCATTTTATATCTATAGAAACAATTTTCGTAACTGTCCAGCTATTCCTGTCATCTGTTGTATGGTAGTGGTTATTTGAAATTCCACCCGTCCTAATTTTTGGCAGTTTGTGTTTGTTTTCTATATCCGACACATTACATTTTTTTAACATCTAAACTTTCTGTCTGATTAGCACGTCATTTTGATTTTTGTGTGTTTTTCTTTTTATATAGTTTTATTTTTTATAAAATTCCTATATAGATTAATTCCAGGATTTTTCTTCTTAAACTTCTGGAAGCCCAATTATTTTTTGAAATTTTTTGTGTTTATAAATATGTTACATATTTTTGAGATTGTTGTTATCTACCCATATTTTTATGTGGTCTCTCTATAGTCTTGTGTCGTATTTTAATTTATTGGCCTGACATTAAAATGTAGAGTTCTTTACATCCCTCAAATGCTGAGATTTGTCTTCGAGTCGCATCAAAATTTAAATTTAGGGTTCTTTAGGACATAGAATACTTATATCGGTCTATTCTTGGAACACTACACTTTAAAATTACAATTGGAATACTGTTAAAATTAGATTTAGGTACACCACCTGGAGTCGACTCTGGAGTCGGAGTCGAGGCTAATAACAAATGCTGGAGTCGGAGTCGAGTCAATTTTGCTGGAAAACACAACAGTCGATCGGCAAGTATGTTGGGATAATGGGGATAAACTTTATTGAATAAAGAAGATCATCAACGGCTTTATTGTACAATTGGAAGGATGGTATCGCCGGAAAATTACCGAATTTGCAGGAAAACAGTGCTGTTTAACTAAGACAATGTTTCCACGGAACAATTCATTGTTCAGAGGAAACAATGGCCAAATCTATAAATGGGGCTTCATATTATTTTCGTTTGCCCAGCATCCTGAAGCTCTGAGCCTCAACGACTTGTTTACGCTCTCACCTCTCAAAAGTATGGTCGATGCGAAATCTTGTCATTCGTAAACCAATGGGTCGATAACTGGGTAATTAATACACTCGTCCTCTACAGACTGGCTATTTATTTCTAGTAGTATTGGCATTGTTCTATTATATCTTAAAACCCAAAGTATAGCAAATATTCGTTTAAACCCACATACCAATTGTTTCGCTCATATAATTTAATCCTTCCCCCATTGGTGACATTAATCTCCTGCACAATATAACAACAATGATACGGTTAACTGCACGCAATGCACTCTGGCCATAATTCCATCAATAATTACTAATATCATAAGCTTCTTTAAATTTAAAATTGTGATATATGCATATTGATGTAATTTAAATTTGGGCTTTACAAAAGCATATGCTTACCATGGTTGTGTATGATAACAATTCGTTAGTGGCTTACCTTGATTTACAATATACGTACATACATTCTGGATTTTAGTTAAATATATAACTAAAACTATTTATTTGTTTCTTTCTTTTTGGGAGAAATAGGATTTGGTTAAGCCTGAATAGGAAATGGCATGAAAAAGCGATTACTTTACGTACAATGATGACGAGTTAGTCAAAACCATTGTTTGTTAGAATTTCCGTTTCCTGAGAAACGACACTAATAAAATATTCCACCCAATTGGTATTAGCCGGCCGTTGGGGTATGGTGAAGACATTTCGACTTGGTATGCTAATCTGGGCAATTCTAGAGAAATAGCGTACTGCCGGTGTCATTACTATAATATCTGTAATCAATCAGCAGACTGAAGATAAACTTTTGCAATATACATAAATTCATTCTCACACATTTATACTCTCAAATATGAAGGTACCCACTAAGCCAATTGTTCATGCCCAGATGCTTTGACTAAGTCTGGCATAAAAAATCGTAAATCATAACGAGTGGGATATAAGTTTGCCATATCAATCGGGATACATTGAAATATCGATCGAAGATTAAGGAATTGGTATTGTTAAGTTATTGAAAATGCCAGATTCCAATTTCTACAATCCTGACTATACACACGTTTCATCGTCGTATTTCCATAGTCTTTAGTGTATATCTGGCGGGCTGAGATGATTCAATTTGGGTCTTATATGTTAATTTCTTATGGAATCTACATGCGAGAATTTTTATTTCAAAATTTTTCCATTCCAATAACTTAACGCCAATTCCTTAATCTGCATGTCCAATAAGCTCGTATTAAAATTGTAATATTTGAAGAAATACTATTGTATACTAATTATAATTTTTATATAAAATAATCAGGTATGCTTGATTACTACTACTACTTTTGACATTTTCATACCTAATGCATCAGCCAACTCTTTGGCTATTTAATCAATTAATAGTCCATAAATAGGAAGATGTTTCCAATGTGAAAGCAAATTCGAAGTCTTTTCTGCAGAGCCCCTCCAGAAAACTGGTGCACATTGTCACTGACGGACCTGTCACAGAACTGATTCCGATGTTCCAGTTTACGGGGGACCTACTACAATGCCTTTGGAATGAGTCCAAAACTTACACCGTCACTGACAAATCCCTGTTCTGTTAGAGTGACCTGTCCCTCCATACATTTTAACCAAAACTTGGGATTATCCAAAACTTGGGATATCCATATTAAAATCGTCTCAAGGGAAATGCTGCTGTGATGCCCCATTATTAATTTACGGAATACAGGAAACTGATAACAACAAGGTTCTTGTTGACACTTTGTTCTCTTGTTTTGGATTTTCTCCAATTGGGTTTCCCCTTATTCTATTTGACTTTTTTCTCGGCCCACAGATCTGTTGGGGAGCAATAACTTGCTTAAAAAATTCATTATGGGGGGACCAAAACTCCCATTAGCCAAATTTATACCCGCAAAATGATCACTGTACCAATATTTATTGAAAGGAATTCAAAATTCAAGAAAGTAGGAACGAAGGAATAGTGTTCAATTGAATTGTTAGCAGGGAGTGCTTCATATTATAGAAGTTCACAATGTTGAAGTTTAACTGTACAGCTAAAAAAGTTTTTTTTTTTTTTTTAAGAAAAAAGCAAATTTGGTTCTTCATTGGATACCACATTCGTTTCGGTGTGCAGTCTAGTACGACCAATTTGCAATTTTGAACTTTGTAGAAATTGTCGACGGCGCTAGTAATTTCCCAAACATACACTGCTAGCACATTTGATTACTACATTTACACACGAATCGGGCGAGAGATGACCTTTCCCCTTTTTCAAAAGACAATACCATATTTTTGGAAGAGTTGGCCGAGTGGGTTCAAAAAGCATTCAGTTACGATTCGCTGATACTCAACCTCATGGACTCAAGCTGACATGCAAATGTTGCGTGACAAACCATTCTCACGTGAAATGATTGCCACAAATGTTAACGTTAACCTAAAAGAGAATAAATGACTAACACACAAATATTCGAAATGGTATGTGCGAGTGTGTATGTGTTTGGAGATGACTCTCACACATGTTCATATATCAATGATTTTATGGGGCTACACATAAGAATAACCATTTATCAGTGCCTTGGATCGTAGTGTGTTAGTTTTAGTTTCTTTGCTCTAATTGGCAATAAGTATGACAATTGCCAGAACAAATATTCCTTTATTTATTATTTCCCTGGGTGTCGAAATGCATTTGAGTGGGTGAGGCCTTTTTATTAATATGCCAATAAAATCGTTTGTTAGTTTTACACCAGCAACGAGTGAAGACAAAGTGAGGTGATATGCAGTGTACATAGGCTTGCCAGATGGCCGGGATTCGCCTGGATTGTCCCGGAATTTCGTCTCTAGGAAGTGTCCCGAAACTTTCACAAAATTTGTCAAAAATCCCGGAATTTCAATTACACAACGCATATATTTCAATTATCCGATTTTCTAGAAAATATATGATTTGATCAGATTTTGTTCATCATCACAAACAAAAACCAATCAATTTACCGCCACTGTCACTTGATCTATAAACATAAAAGCAAATATACCCAAATATCTAATTTGTTTTGAAATTCACGTTTTTCTGTGAAATGTACACAGAAAAACGTTTTACGAACATTTTTCCAATTAAAGTCTTAATTGAGTTTTAAAAAATATTCAATTAAAAATTTAATTGATTCAACAAATGTTTTAATTGAAACAAAAATCAATCACAAAAATTAACAGTATAAATTAGTTTTTTAATTGGATCAATAAATTTTATAATTGGTAGTATCATTTCTGTGTGACATTTCAATTAAAAATTAATTGGATCAATTAATTTCGTGATTAAAGACAAAAAATATTTTTTGTGTGTATTTTTAGAAATTACAATAATCAGTTCACGGTACGAGTTACCACAGCACCAATGTTTACTGCCATAAAGTTATCCACAGCTTAAACTACATTGAAAAAACATGCCCGGTTCAAAAGATTTTGTCTTCACTCAAAAAAGTGAACCCTCTCTTTCACTAAAGCCAATTTAACTTTATTTTACGAGTACTTTATGGAATTATTATGTTGGGAGAATGTTTTCTTTACTCTAACAATTTTTTGCGTACGTTAGTTAAATGAACTGAAAAACGGGAATATATTATACACAAATGAAGCAAAATGATTTACTAAATTCGTACTTCTCACAAAATAGATTATTGTTTCTTCAAATTTGTAAAGTTTACTACAAAGGCGCCCGTCTTGAACTTCGTATGACACTAAAGGCATTCTTTTGCACTAATTTTTTTCTTCAAACTACAAAATTCAAAATTCTTTAACAAGTGAAAAAAATAATTATGTCTAATACATTTTCATGAATTGTCGAAAAATATTTACTTATTTTTGTAATATCGGCGTGTTGTCAGAGTTTGTAATACTTGTTTGTAATAGCCTATAAATGTGTTTAGAAAGAGAGACCTACACTCAAAAAAAAGTGAACTCTCTATTTCACTAAAGCCATATTAACTTTATATTAGTTCATAGAATCATTATGTTTGGAAAAAGTTTATTTTAGTCAAATAATTTTTTGCGTATGTTAGTTAAATGAACTAAAAAACGGGAAAAAGTTATACACAAATAAAGCATAAATATTTCCTAATTTCGTATTTCTTACAAAATAGTTCATTATTTCTTTAAATTTGTAAATTTTACCAAAAATGTGTCCATCATGAACTTCGTATGTCACTAAAGACATTCTTGCAATTTTGAACTCCAAGATTTCTCTTAAAACTACAAAATTTTCTTTAACTACTGAAAAAATTTAGTTATGTCCAATAAATTTTCTTGAATTTGTCGAAAAATATTTACTTATTTTTGCCATATCGGGGTGATGCCAGCGCTTGTAATACCGTTTAGTTAAAATTTTCTAAAAAAGTTCCAAATTTTCTAAAATTAATCGAAAGTTATCTTTCCTGGTGGCTTCACTGTTTTTTCAGTGTAGAGAGTATGCGGCAAGTAAAATAATAGAAGTAACCAATTGGAGCATTAAAAATATATCCACATAAAGAAAATTTCATTAAAATTTTTTACTACCAGTGTATGCCCTAAGGTGAAACATAATATGTTTGAACAATACAAACAATATTTTGTTTAAACCAATCCTGAAAATATTTTTAGGGTGCATTTGTAAGCCCAATCACTTAACTATAAAGACAAGATGTCTTTATTGAAAAGTTTATCGACTTTTTAACAACGAAAAAACTTTACATCTGAGAAATGCGTCTGCTATACTAAGCCAAATTCGTATTTTAAGGACAAACATCTTTGTCCTCACGACAATATTTCTTTTCAGTGTACAATTGGCTGGATTGCCGAGTGAAATAAATCTAAAAATATATCCCGATAGTAATATACCAGTGAATATGAACTTGAGCTTTCGACTTTCAAGAAACAGCAACATTTGAAAAAGTATCGATGTTTGATGTGAAAACTTAACTGATATCATAGCAGAAAGAGGCTCCAACATATTTAGGAATTTCCACGTCTGTAGACAATGGTAATTTCAAAACGTTCCGTTTATGTATTTACAAATTTATAAACAAAAAAAAAATCGGCTACCGAGACTCGAACCTGTGTTGTCTGCACCATACCATTTAACAGTTGCCGTAGCACATTGCACCACCGGCGGAGTTTTCACAAAAACATCTAGCGATTATTTTAAGACTTTTCATGGCCAAAGAATGGCGTTCATGAAATCGTGAACGCCAGTGGACGAAATCGTGTGAACGTTACCGTTTCATTTTGTCACCGTACGTTCACGATTTCCACAATCGCAATTTTTTCTATTAGTGTATAACTATAAAATAAAATTGTATATGCAAATGAAACTCAAATGTGACTGTCCCGACAAATCCCGGAATGTTCGCCGCAAAGTTTTGGTTTCCGGCAACTATCAACCCTACACGCACAGAAAAAACATGTTTGGACATGGTTGCCGCATCCATTTAATGCTTATTTAGAGTATGTAATTGTCGCGAAAACCATGTATTTTGTCTTTGTAAAAATAATTTTCGAGCGGAGAAAAATATATGTTGGTAATAAGCATTTAAATGGTTCTCAAATGCCGCAAACATGTTCTATTATTTAAATGATAGAATTTGAGACCATTATATGGTCAGGAAAATCATGTATCTGACCATTCAATTTTTTGACTTTTTTGCAGAGAAACAAATATTTTTATAGTTTACGTATAGACATGTCTACAACCATTACATGGCCATAAAGACCATGTACATTGTTTTCGTGACCATTTAATTTTTTAATTTTTTTGCAGCGACAAGAATTTTATAAAAACATTGAGCAGGTACACACGATTTTCATTTTGCGCGTCAGTCGTGCGTTGATTGTTTCTTGGAATGGACGGATAATACGGAATTATTGTGTTTTGTGTTAATTTATTTATTCAGAAATGGCACGTGGTTTTATGTGAATACAAAAAAGGGAAGTGTAATTGAAAAAAATATACCTGGTTTTTGTTCTGCATTTTGATATATGGTATAATTTATTTTTATTTGCAGTTACATGATGTCTGCGTTTGTACATTTGATGGGCACGAAGTAAATATGGAATGATTACTTATTGTTGAAATTGAACCAAACTAGAGTGTGTAAAAATATGTGAAGTTTGCTTGCACGACATTATAAATACAAATAAACAATGAATTAGTTTATAAATAAATAAAAACAAATAAATAAAGTTGATTTTGTGTTTTCTTTTCTCAAGTGGCGTCCTTTTTTCGACGACGAAAAAAGTTTTTTCATAAAAATCAAAACATTTTAGGTTGTGACCATGTTCTTTTAACTAGAAGAAAAACATTTTTGACGAATAACATAACATTTTAGATCGTGACCATTGTCTTTTAATGGAAACAAAATTCTTTTTATCAATATAATAACATTTTAGATGAGGACAATTGTATTTTTCTTAGAACCATGTTCACTGAGCCAACATGGTTGCAGGTTAAAATGTTACATGGTCGCCGCAAAAATAGCTGCTATCATATTATTTTGCTCTTCGAATATGATTGTGGCAATCATGTTTCTTCTCTGCGTGTAAGTGTACATTCAAATAAGTGAACCCTCTATTTCCCTAAAGCCAATTTAATTTTATTTTATTTCATGGAATTATTATGTTTGTATAAAGTTTCCTTTACTCTAATAATTTTTTGCGTACATTAGTTAGATGAACTAAAAAACTGGATAATATTATACCCAAACGAAGCATTGAGATATACTAAATTCGTAATTCTCATAAATAGTTGATTATTGCTTTAAATTTGTAAATTTTAATAGAATGGGCCCAACATGAACTTCGTGTGGCACTAAAGACATTATTGCAATTTTGAACTCCAATTTTTTCCTTCAGACTACAATATTTTCTTTAACAAGTGAAAAAAACCAAATTATGTCTAATAAGTTTTCTTGAATTTGTCGCAAAATATTTATTTATTTTTTTGTGAATCCGGCGTGACATCTGCGTTTGTAATACTGTATAGTTAAAATTTTCTAAAATTAATCAAAATTTAACCAAAATGATTCTTTATGCTGAGTTCACTGTCTTTTCAGTGTAGGAAAAGCATCAAAATTGCTTGGATTTGCTAAAGATGTGTGTTACTCCAGAGCATATTTCTATAAGTGTACTATTACAGCGTTAATTCAAATATGAAAAATTCAACAATCAATTTTTAATCAAACTAAAAGCACTATGTTAGTAAAGAAAGTAATTGAAAATAGTTACGTTTTTAATGAAAAAATGAATTGAGTTTTGCAACATCACAACATTTTTAATTGAATCAATTAAAAAATTAATTGAACTTTGCTATTTAACTAAGATTTTAATCGAGTATTTTTGTAATGTCCAATTAAAACTGTGTGTTTGATACTATCATTTTCGTAATTGAAGACATATGAGTAAAAAAATTAATTGGGTCAATTAGTTTCGCGATTAAATCAGATTTTTTTGTGTAGAGTAATAAATATTCGACTTCGTTAATATATTATCACCTCTTTATAATATGATTTATTTTGTTTCTTATTCGATCTTTTTAATTTAAATAAAATTCTTTATTTTGCTAAGCTTGAGATCTATTTGTTTTTATTATTTTCAATTCATCCGTCCTAATATTTCTCAGTTTTCGTTGAATTGCTTCATCAGAGGTGTATGATCTATAAACATTTTTTTATAATATTAATTAATTAATTAAGGTAAATAAAATTAAATTAAATTAAACTATTAATAAAAATTTCAAATAATATGATAATTTTATAATATGATCATTTTTTAGATTTTATTAAATAAAAGACAACAAAACATATTTTTTTTAATTTCAGATTTTCGGGAATACTCACATCTCTGTACAACCAAACCTTCGATAAGTACTCAATGTTGTAAGTATTAAACATAATCTATTTCTGACTGTGTATGTCACAACAAATGTTGCCCTGGCGGAAATATACATACACCATGTGTGAAATTTACTTTAAAGTAGCAAATTGTCAAAACTGAGACACATGTGACTCAAAAGCTCACTCATACTCATACTCTACATAAGTTTCAGCTAACCAAAAGATAGCTCAAACTGAGGTAACTATTAACTAACTCATTTTGAACTAAGTTGTGGTAAACTGTCTAGGTAATAAAATATTATTTGTATTTATATTCAAGACATTTTATTTGTAATTAATGTTCACAAAAATTAGGCTTGTATTAAACAAATTAAATTAAAATTAAGTTTTTTGTTGTCTGACCCATAATATAATATTTAAATTTTTTGTTAATAAAAAAAATAATGAAAAGTACTTTTATATATACAACAATGGTACTTTTTTGAGTAAAAAAGTACTTTTCATTAAATTTTTATCTTTATTAAAAAAAATAATAATTTTGTAGATATCATTAGGTTTTAGTAAATCTCTTGTCCTTATTAAGTTACACAGCGTTTCACTCTGGAATTGATTTGGTAGAACTTTATACAATAAAACTGCTGAGGAGTGGAGAAATTCCAAATTTTTTGAATTTGGAGACACTTATGAGTCTCACCATCAAGTTGAAAAAAGTCGTAGGTGATATAAATGTTGACTAAATAGCACATCCTTTACTGAGAAGTAGTAGTCGACACTATTCTGTAGTGAAGTGTGAAGTGACCGAGTACTTGTACACTGTTAGAAAAATAGGTTTTTCACATATTCCGATATAAACAAAATGTGTTTCGGGCATAATTTTTTAAACACACTCACCCATATACAAAAAATGTCAAGCCTACTTTACCATAGAACTAAACTAACAAATTAACATTTGTCTACAACTCCGTTTCGGAGGAAAGTATATTTTCTTTGTGAGCATAATCTAAAAATAAATAACATGGACTTGGATCAAATTGTATTGCATCTCCAGATTTGACTTCTTCACATATTTCATCCGATCCAATTGGAAGTCGCTATGTGGTCCATAATTACATAAATGGTTAAATAGTATAATAGTCTGCTTTATCTAAAAGTGAGTACTATTTTTCCCCAAAACTCCATAGTAAAAGTGCAAAAATATATGTGAATACGATTATGTTTTATCGATTGAAATCATGCATAGAAATTAGACGTGTGCGCGTGAGTGAAATTTCACTCACACACATTCACGAAGAAAAATGTTTTTTCTCGCACGAAATGAAAACCTGTGCTCACGCACGAACTACTTTTAAAGACTCACGCACGATTCACGACAATTCACGTGACTCACGACAAATTCACGAGACTCACGACATTGTCTAACCGGGAATGAGCAAAGCTAACAAAATTCATGAATAGAATATTGTCCGACAGCTGAATTAATTTCAGTTAACATATGAGTAACAATTAAATTTGGTTTTTTTTTCGTGAGCGTGATTTTTCAGAAATTTTATTCACGCACATTCACGAAGCGATTTTACGTCACGTCATATTTTCTTCAGTCCCATTCACGCACATTCACGAGAGTTGCTTCAGATTTTGTTCACGAATCACGTGATTCACGTGATTCGTGTCACGCGCACACCTCCAATAGAAATATCCAGGGTATTATTGCATAAGATTTCGTCTTCACAAATTAATTCATTCAAAAAAGCAATCGCCAAAAATACACGCAAAAAAAAATAATTATTTCCTCCCAAACGAAGTTTTAGACAAACAAAGTTCGTTTCTCATTTGCTTTTCGCTGTAAGGAAGTGTATTTGGAAGAAAAATATATACTTTTTGTGATAAACGTTTATTCTTTTCCAGGGTGTAAAAACAATTTCATAAGGACAAACTCAAAAAAACATTGTTTTCTTGCTAATTGCATTTTCTCTCACATCTTTCTCACATCCCCGAGATTTTTTAGTCCTTAACACCTTTTCCTGTAATACCAACAATGTAGAAGAAATTATACGATGTTATAAATTTTTAAAATTTTTGTACCTTTCGTCTGGACGAAGAATCGAACCGCGGACCATGCACTTTGTAAGCCAACACACTAACCACAGCGCAGAATTTTTTTTCTTGGTTCGTCAAAAGAAATCGGAACGTGGAAAATATATAAAAATTCCAGAGGGATCTTCAGAAAAAAATAAGTTTAGGTCCTCCTTAGAGGAGTTGACGGACACTTTCAAAAATAAAAGCGGGCAAGTTCGAATTTTGTCGATAAAATATAAAATGTGAGAGAGGCAGTACAAATTGTGTGTGTGTGGGCGATGTCCCGATTTAGAGCAGCTTCTACATAGCGCTGATATAATTGCTCATTTGAATAGAAATATTGCTCAGAAGTGATATATAATCTTGAGTATAGCATTGTTGGCGTGAAGGAAATCAGCATTACCTTTCAAGCATCTATACTGCATGCATTGGTTGCAATAACATAAACGAATGATCACAAACTAGTTCGATTACTCGTTTACGTTATTGCCACCGATTCATGCAGTGTGGATACACCGCCTAATTTTTTGTATACCAAAAAGCGCAACTAAACTCTTACTGCTGAAGAATTTTTTGCTGGGTAATAGCTACTTAGCCCAGTGGATAGTTGTTGGCTTACAAACTGTATGATCCTCGGTTCGATTCTGCAAACAAATTTTAAAATTGAATAATTTCTTCAGCATTGTTTGTATTATTGAAAAAGGTCCTAAGAACTAAAAAATCTCGTGGAAGTGAGAAAGATGTGAGGGAATATGGAATTAGGCAGAAATATTTTTTTTTTTGAGCACAATTTTCTTTGGGAGGAAATTATTCCAAGCATATAATATTTGTGGGCTCAAAATATGTTCCCGTGGCTAATTAAACATCTCATATTATTGAGATAAACCCAGTTTAGCATTAGCTGTCCAAATAAACTTTCCCATTTTTAAATTAATTCGATAAGCATTGTTCAATGTCATGAAGTATTGGATTGAGCTACTAGACAAGTGTTATCTTGTTTAGAAACAAAATCCTAACACTATTTTTTAAATATTAACATGTCATATTCAACAACAAATATTTTGTAGGTTAACATTAGCTTAATTTTTTATCGCTTTGAATGTCGATGGTTTTCTTTTAAAATAAACTGCATGAGATTTTTATCTAAGGTCAGTTGAACTGAATAATGTTTGCTTAATTCATTTGAAAAATAGTTTTGTAGCTGATTATTTGCATATACAAGAATTGAAATGGGAGTTGACCATTTGATGACCAAACTTCTGTGCATTCTCAATGCACATGAAAATATTTTTATAGGCCTATGCTTCTTATTTAATTTTTATGGTAGACTTGAAAAAGGCAAATGTCCTGTCCAAATCGAAACGTCCATGGATGACACAACACACTTTCAATGGACATTTAAAAGCCCATTGTCCTCATTTTGCAGCCGACTAGAGTATGATGACAAACATTGTTTGGATGTCCTTAGTAGTCCTTTGCATCTGCATTTGTTTATCTTCGTCTTTTTCCAATCTACTAAATTCGAATACAAAAAACAAACTATTTAAATTGATTACAATCCATTGCCAAATCTAGTTGAAAATCCATTGTTAAAAATGCGTAAATCACTCTAGAGTGTACAATGATGGAGAAGTCCGGTCTCTGGGTCAGGATAGTACAATGCCATCAGCCAATGGATGAAGTGGTGGAGTTGAGCGGGCGCATAGGTATCTCAACATCGAGATTTCGTCGCTTGCCGCCATCATCACTACGCCCAAACACCACCACCCCCATCAACTCATGCGTGACAGAGAACTCGTTGTATTTTATTTGTTTTTTGTGTTGGTTGTTGTGCATGGATGATATGATCGGGGTTCCTGTTGTGGCCAAGGAAGACTTGTATCATGATGACACTGGAGTTTGTTGAAATTGTATACCAACAGGTAATCAATCTATTTTTGTACTAAAATCTATGGGAGGGCAATCAGGAACAAGTGTTGGCATATCACTACCATGAGCATATGCTATGGTCCATTTAATAGAACATGACTACATGTGTACGCGTGTCCTGTGTATGTGAGTATGGCTGTATACATGTAAGTGTATATAGACACAATTGAGGTTAAATTTTCTAAAACTTCGATAAATGCATTGGAGTGCAAATTAAGTTAAATTTTTGAATAGACTAGAGCACAAGACTGTATTTTTAATACGTTTTCTTAAAGCACTTTTATATCTATTTTTAGAAATATTTATCAGTTTTATAAGAAATATAAATTGGAGCTCTTATAGCATTGACTTGGCGTTTTAAGTGAGTAAAAAGATGTCATTTTTATTTCAGTTTAATTTAGCCAAACGTATTTCTAATATATAACAGACTACAATTAGTTTTAAAAACTATTTGAATTTTAAGCTTTTTTGGTCGAAAATGGGGTTAAATTACGTGGATGGCGAAAAAGAACGAATGATCTAATTTTACGCAAGTTAAATAATTTGTGTAGTTATTGGTGGTGGCTTTTAAACTAAAACAAAAAAAAGGTAAATTAAAATTTTGACAATTTTATACATTTTTGGAATTTTTCTACCCAAAAAGGAACAAATTGAAAATGTCACCTCTTGTACAAACTTTTGCATATATAATGTTACTTTTTTTTTGAATTGAAAGCTAACAACAAATGGCAAATAAAATCAAAGACAGAAATGAAGTTCAGATATATTAATTTTTTGATACAAGTCCTCAGAATACCACCAAAAATGGATAAAAAGGAAAATTGTGAAAATTGTATATGTTTTACAAACTTCTGAAAAATAACGGCTCTTTTTATACCCTCCATCATAGGATGGGGGTATATTAACTTTGTCATTCCGTTTGTAACACATCGAAATATTGCTCTAAGACCCCATAAAGTATATATATTCTGGGTCGTGGTGAAATTCTGAGTCGATCTAAGCATGTCCGTCCGTCTGTTGAAATCACGCTAACTTCCGAACGAAACAAGCTATCGACTTGAAACTTGGCACAAGTAGTTGTTATCGATGTAGGTCAGATGGTATTGAAAATGGGCCATATCGGTCCACTTTTACGTATAGCCCCCATATAAACCGATCCCCAGATTTTGGTTGCGGAGCCTCAAAGAGAAGCAAATTTCATCCGACCCGCCTGAAATTTGGTACATGGTGTTGGTATATGGTCTTTAATAACCATGCAAAAATTGGTCCACATCGGTCCATAATTATATATAGCCCCCATATAAACCGATCCCCAGATTTGGCTTGTGGAGCCTCTAAGAAAAGCATATTTCATCCGATCCGGCTGAAATTTGGTACATGATGTTGGTATATGGTCTCTAACAATCACGCAAAAATTGGTCCACATCGGTCCATAATTATATATAGCCCCCATATAAACCGATCCCCAGATTTGGCTTGTGGAGCCTCTAAGAGAAGCACATTTCATCCGATCCGGCTAAAATTTGGTACATGATGTTGGTATATGGTCTCTAACAATCATGCAAAAATTGGTCCACATCGGTCCATAATTATATATAGCCCCCATATAAACCGATCCCCAGATTTGGCTTGTGGAGCCTCTAAGAGAAGCATATTTCATCCGATCCGGCTGAAATTTGGTACATGATGTTGGTATATGGTCTCTAACAATCATGCAAAAATTGGTCCACATCGGTCCATAATTATATGTAGCCCCCATATAAACCGATCCCCAGATTTGGGTTGCGGAGCCTCAACGAGAAGCAAATTTCATCCGATCCGCCTGAAATTTGGTACATGGTGTTAGTATATGGTTTCAAAGCTTCTCTAAGCGGTTTCACAGCAATGTGGAACGCCGTTCGGACTCGGCTATAAAAAGGAGGTCCCTTGTTATTGAGCTTAACATGGAATCGGGCAGCACTCAGTGATAAGAGAGAAGTTCACCAATGTGGTATCACAATGGACTGAATAGTCTAAGTGTGCCTGATACATCGGGCTGCCACCTAACCTTACCTTACCTTACCTAGTATATGGTCTTTAATAACCATGCAAAAATTGGTCCACATCGGTCCATAATTATATATAGCCACCATATAAACCGATCCCCAGATTTGGCTTGCGGAGCCTCAACGAGAAGCAAATTTCATCCGATCCGGCTGAAATTTGGTACATGATGTTGGTATATGGTCTCTAACAATCGTGCAAAAATTGATCCACATCGGTCCATAATTATATATAGCCCCCATATAAACCGATCCCCATATTTGGCTTGCGGAGCCTCAAAGAGAAGCAAATTGCATCCGATCCGGCTGAAATTTGGTACATGATGTTGGTATAGTGTCTCTAACAACCATGCAAAAATTGGTTCACATCGCTCCATAATTATATATAGACCCCATATAAACCGATCTCCAGATTTGGCTTTCGAAGCCTCAAAGAGAAGCAAATTGCATCCGATCCGGCTGAAATTTGGTACATGATGTTGGTATATGGTCTCTAACAATCGTGCAAAAATTGGTCCACATCGGTCCATAATTATATATAGCCCCCATATAAACCGATCCCCATATTTGGCTTGCGGAGCCTCAAAGAGAAGCAAATTGCATCCGATCCGGCTGAAATTTGGTACATGATGTTGGTATATGGTCTCTAACAACCATGCAAAAATTGGTTCACATCGCTCCATAATTATATATAGACCCCATATAAACCGATCTCCAGATTTGGCTTGCGAAGCCTCAAAGAGAAGCAAATTGCATCCGATCCGGCTGAAATTTGGTACATGATGTTGGTATATGGTCTCTAACAACTGTGCAAAAATTGGTCCACATCGGTCCATAATTATATATAGCGCCCATATAAACCGATCCCCAGATTTGGGTTGCGGAGCCTCAAAGAGAAGCCTCATCCGATTCGCCTGAAATTTGGTACATGATATTTTTATATGGTTTCTAATAACCATGCAAAAATTGGTCCACATCGGTTCATAATTATATATAGCCCCCATATAAGCCGATCCCCAGATTTGGCTTGCGAAGTCTTCAAGAGAAGCAAATTTCATCCAATCCGGTTGTAAATTTGAACATGGTGTTAGTATATGATCTTTAACAACCGTGCCAGAATTGGTCCATATCGCTCCATAATTATATATAGCCCCCATATATAACGTTCTACAGATTTGACCTCCGGAGCCTCTTGGAGGAGCAAAATTCATCCGATCCGGTTCAAATTAGGAACGTGGTGTTAGTATATGGTCGCTAACAACCATACCAAATTGGTCCAATCACACAAAAATTGGTCCATATCGGTTCATAATCATGGTTGCCACTAGAGCCAAAAATAATCTACCAAAATTTTATTTATATAGAAAATTTTGTCAAAATTTTATTTCTATAGAAAATTTTGTCAAAATTTTATTTCTAGAGAAAATTTTGTTAAAATTTTATTCGGTTCACAATAAAATTTTCATCATTGTCAAAATTTTATTTCTATAGAAAATTTTGTTCAAATTTTATTCGGTTCATAATCATGGTTGCCACTCGAGCCAAAAATAATCTACCAATATTTTATTTCTATAGAATATTTTGTCAAAAGTTTATTTCTATAGAAAATTGTGTTAAAATTTTATTTCTGTAGAAATTTTTGTCAAAATTTTCTTTCTATAGAAAATTTTGTCAAAATTTTTATTTCTATAGAAAATTTTGTGAAAATTTTATTTCTATAGAAAATTTTGTTAAAATTTTATGTCTACTTTGTCAAACTGAATTATATACGTATTGGATCGATCTGTTTTTATTTAATATATACCACGTATGGACTTACATACAATTTAGAAGATGGTGTTAGGAGATTTTAAGATACCTTGCCATCGGCAAGCGTTACCGCAACTTAAGTAATTCGATTGTGGATGGCAGTTTTTAGAAGAAGTTTCTACGCAATCTATGATGGAGGGTACATAAGCTTCGGCCTGGCCGAACTTACGGTCGTATATACTTGTTTAACATTAGGATTTTTTTGAATTGAAAGCTAACATGTGTTATACAAATTTATTTAACAAAAGTTTTGTTTCAGTGTCATCTCCATCCAATATCGACGTCTTCAAAATGTTTTGGTTGTCTTCCCGTTCTTCACTTTTTACATCAAAATCATTATTTCTGAACCGTTGAAACCATCTTTTGCATGTTGCTTCTGATAGAGCATGATCACCACATGCCTCGACAAGCATTCGATGCGACTCTGCAGCACTTTTCTTCAAATGAAAACAAAAACTTAATGCGTTCCGTAAATCATCATTTTCTGGTTAAAATTCGTCATTTTTAACACGATGACAAAATATGTTGTCTGTTCAATGACTTGATGTATACTAAATATTTTTCATAGATGTCAAAGCAAAAAACAAAAAACAAAATATTGGCTCATTCGCAACAAATGTTCCCTATCGAGGGATTTGTATATTGATGCTCACTTCGTATCGGTATACCTGGTATAACCGTTCCCAAATGGCAAACAATATGCTATTTGTGCTATCTCACTCTTTTGCGCAATCAGCTATTGTTTATCCCTTTGTATGGGAGGTACATGATGGAGTGGTCAGTTTGGAACCAAACTTTGCATTTTTCTTAGTTTTGACCATCAATAGTTAAGCCCCTTCAATTTTTCGCTTACCTACGATACTTCCTTCTATTTTTCCATTCGGTTCCTCACTATATGGTGACCTTCCTTAAGGAATTCGCATAATTAGGAGAGAGTAAGAGTGTATTTTACATTTCATTTTATCTTAAAAGTAATAGGGTGACAATATCGGCTCATTGAAAGTATTCCCCAATCGCCATATTATCATATTAAATAAAGTAATAAAAAAACTTTCAAATATAAAGGGTGATTTTTTAGCTGTTTAAAATAGCTGACCAATGTTTTGTGTTTTGTTTCACTGTGAAACATCTTCGGTTCGGTCTACATTAATAGAAAAATTGCGTTCCACAATCGTGAACGGACGGTGACAAAATGAAACGGAAACGTTCACAAAAAATCAAAACGGAATGTTCACGATTTTGTCCACGGGCGTTCACGATTTCATGAACGGCATTCGTTTTTCTTTTTCCATGAAAATTCTTAAAATAATCGTTAGACGTTGTTATGGCAATTCCGCCGGTGGTGCAATGAGCTAAAACGACTGTTAACGCGTATGGTGCACACAACACAGGTTCGAATCACGGTAGCGGAAATCTTTTTTTTTTTTTTTTTTTTTAATTTTGTATAAATTCGGAACCATTACGTTTTCAGATCATGAACGCTCGTTGTTGTTTTGACAACGGATGGTATCATTTTAACGTTGTCAGATTGACCCCGTCTGTTCTCAGTTTGACAACACATGTGTGTTGATTCACTTTCATGAACGAAACGTTTTGAAATGACAACGCCGTTCATGATTTTTTCTATGGGTGTATATTTTAAACATCGCAAAGCAGAAAAAGGTGACAAGCTGTGTAAGTTGGTCCACTTATACATTATTTCAGAAATAAGGGGTTCAAGTCACTTTTTTGGAATCAGTTTTTTTTTTTCAAAAGAAATTCCAACAAGGCAGTGGTATGAGGGTCATCATTTCAGCAATCGAGTTGCAGGGTGACCAGAAAAGTTAAGCAAATTTTAAATTTTCAAAACAGTTCCGGATTTCCTTAATAATATGCTAAATATATTATACTTAGACAGAACTTGTCTTTAATGTCGATCAATTTTGAAAGGCGAATTGGCCTAGATTTGTTCTACCAATGATTTGACAAGATTTGATAAACATATTAATAGGCATTATATTGGTATAGCAGCCACCTTGAGCTGTTATAATGCTTGGCAAGTAAAATAATCAATCCGACTCCAGTATTTTTCATCTGCCCCAAAACCGGCTGCAAAAGTGCTCTAAATTTCACATTTAGGAGTCTTTAAGAACTCTATATTTCAAATTTGTTGAATAAATTAAAATATAACATAAGCCTATGTACCATAGGGACCCAAACCAAGTTTCGACCAAACACCAAAATGTTTTTCAGCGGTGAATTATCTCACCTCAGTAATGCTGGTTACACTTCTGAGTGTTTCAAAGCTTCTCTAAGTGGTTTCACTGCAATGTGGAACGACGTTCGAACTCGGCTATAAAAAGGAAGTCCTTTGTCATTAAGCTTGACATAGAATCGGGAAGCACTCAGTGATAAGTGAGAAGTTCAACACTGTGGTATCACAATGGACTGAATAGTGAAAGTGAGCCTGACATATCGGGCTGCCACTATACCTTACCTTACCTAATCTATATACCATAGAAGCCCCATCACATTATCTGCAGATACCAACAATCTTCAATATATGCATTGATAAAAACACAAAATTTTAAACAAACAATTCGGTTTTAAGAAGTAAAATACTGTCTCTATGAGTATTATATAAAAAATTGGCCTATATTAACCAAAAACCACTAATTTGTTTTTTTTTGGCTACAAAATAAACTTACGATCCAAGTTTTAGTTAAATTCAATGAATATCAAAATCTGGACCGACAAAAGCCATATTTGGCATATTTCTTTAGGGATCCCAAATTCCGGAAAATAATGAAAATTTCAGCCAGGCAAAAAATTGTAGACCTATAGGCAAAACCAGACCAGCCTAACCTAACCTACACTCAAAAAAAAAATGTGAACCCTCTATTTCACTAAAGCCAATTTAACTTTATTTTAGTTCATGGAAGTATTATGTTTGGAGAAAGTATCCTTTATTTAGTCTAATAATTTTTTGCGTTCGTTGGTTAAATTAACAAGAAACGGGAAAAAAATATACACAAATGAAGCATAAAGATTTACTAAATTCGTACTTCTCACAAAATAATTCATTATTTGTTTAAATTTTACTATAAATGCCTCCATCTTGAACTTTGTGTGGCACTAAAGACATTCTTGCAATTTTGAACTTCAATTTTTTCCTTCAAACTACAAAAATTTCTTTAACAAATGAAAGTAATTAATTATGTCTAATAATGTTTCTTTAATTTGTCAAAATATATTTACTTATTTTTGTGATATCGGCGTGATATCAGCGTTTGTAATACCGTTTAATTAAAATATCTAAAAATAATCTAAATTTTCTAAAATTAATCAAAATTTTTCTTCCTGGTGGGTTCACTGTGTTTTAAGTGTAAGCACTCACAAAACCAAATTAGAAGATCGGTTTATATTGGATCGTGACCTAACCTATCTATATCGTTCTAAAGTAAATTGAAAAAAAAAATCACTATTTCGAAATATAAAACTAGAAATTTATGGTGGTGGGCATTAAAATGGATCGTTTCAGCTTAGTCTTGTCCTCTAGGTTAGGTTAAAGTGGCAGCCCGATTAAGTTTCAGGCTCACTTAGACTATTCAGTCCATTGTAGTCTAGCCCTCTAAAAATATAGAATAATCTCCATCACAGAAGTAGCAACAAAATTGCAGCCATTGATCGATTGAAGAACTCAATGCAATAAAATTTCAGTAAATATTTATTTAGTTACAAAGGGGATCAAACAAAATAGTACTGCATTTTCCATCCCTGCAGTTACTACGTACTCATCCGAACTTTCATTTTCAACAATGAAGAGATTAAAGACGTATCTTAGAAATTCGACTAGCGAGAGTAGACTCAATGGATTGGCATTAATGTCGGTTCATCGCCGAATAAATGTGCCGACTGAAGAAGTCATTGATTTATTTGCTGCCCAAAAAGCCCGTCGGCTCAATTTAATATTGTAAAAATATTGTATACATACCTATGCATAAATAAAATTTTCTACACATGAGATTATATGAATATTTTTTTTTTAAGTTGAACCCCCCCGAATTAAAATCCTAGCTACGGCCTTGTCAGAGTAGAAAACTGAACAAAATATTTACGTGATATGATTACGCAATTTAATTTTAGGATGCGCAATTTACCAAATATTAGGGACAAATTTCTTTAAAATAATGAAAATAAAGTTTATAATCTTTGTTTCAAAAAATTATTTTATTAAATTTAAATGAAACGATTTTAAAATGAAAATCTGTGTATTTTGGCTCTATTTGTCTCAATCTAAACCGATTTTTACCAACTTTGGCACACTTTGCCAAAATTTTAATTGTACTCTCTGTGCGCAATTTCAAAATATTCGGAGTGAAACTTTGGTTTCCGTGGTCATATGAATCTAAATCGCACGAAAGATATATATGGGAGCTATATATAAATCTGAACCGATGTCAACCAAATTTGGCATGCATACTAGGAATATTAGTTCTCCCTGCACCGAAAGAATTCTCTTCGCTAATTTTATGAAGAATTCTTCATTAACAATTCTTCGTGAATTATTCATTAAAACAACGAAATTTTCATTCATTTTCGTAAATTTTACGAAGAACATTTTACAAAAATACGAACGTCTAGAAATATTCTACATTAATTTTTTTTTTCGTTAAAAGTTCGTACTTTCTTCAAATTTCATGATTTTTGTGAAGAAGTTTTTTGCGAATTTATGAATATTTTACGAAACTTTATGCGTTAAAATTTCTTCATAAAAAGTACGAAACATTTTCTTTAAAGTAACGAAAAAGTTTCATTGAAGTTGTAAAATTTCCGTTCGCGACATAAAATTGTCTTTGATAATGTGCTTTAGTGAAGTGAAGCAATAAAATTAAAAATTATTCAAAAACTTAAGACGTAAGATAGTGATTACATTTTTGAAACTTCTTGCTTCAACGAAATGCACTTTTGACTATAATTTATTTTATCTAAAAGTTCGAACATTTTTCAAAAAAAGTACGAAAGTTTTTCATAGAAAGTACGAAACAATTTCATATAACAATGACAAACTTTGCACTTTTAATGAAACATTTCGTTCTTTTTACGAAGAGAATTCTTGTGTGTACAAAACTTCATGTAAATCGGAGTACAACTTTGGCCTCTGTGGTCATATGGGTGTAAATATAAACGGATTTCCACCAAATTTGGCACAC
This sequence comes from Haematobia irritans, assembly GCF_050003625.1. NCBI lineage: Eukaryota > Metazoa > Arthropoda > Insecta > Diptera > Muscidae > Haematobia > Haematobia irritans. The sequence goes on along the minus strand of NC_134401.1, from coordinate 77,852,858 downwards.
TTTACGGCAATGTCAATTGTACTCCTTGTGCAAAATTTAATCATCTAAAACTCTGGCTTCTGGGTCAAATAAATGGATATCGGGCGAAACCAAATTTGGCCACATTACCACACTATCAATTGTACTCTTTGTGCAAAATTTATACCAAATAAAAAGAAAATATCATCACATTTGATTAAATCTAATATTTGTTTTCGGAGCGGAGCGGTTTTTCTTTTGGAAATCGCTCCCGCTCCAACCAAAAAGGGTTCGCTCCGCTCCGAAACCCTCGAAGCCAAAACAAATTTTTTGTACCATTCCCAAAAATAGTAAAAAATTAACTATTGTATGTATTCTTTACTTTTAGTTCATTTTTTCTTCTATGAGAGGGCGTAATTTCGTGAGTTGTAGTTAAAACGTACACAATGACATTAAATTTTTCCTGGTTTTAACAACGCTTTGTGGAAATCTTAAAATGTGGAGTATAATTTAGTTCAATTTTCCCATGACGTAGCTCATTCTTGCTATTAAACATTTTTCTTTTTTGTGTATCAAAAACATGACTAACTAAAATACAGCTGGATCTATTTCTGTTGACACTTTCCACGCGTCAAACCGGGGACTTTGCAATTCGCCTTTTGTGTAACGATACAAGTAAACTTTGGGGAATTACACATTTGTTAACTTCATTTGCATTAGCATCTGAAATTTTGTATACACTTTGTTAACATATTCGAATTTTGTAGATGTGTGAATATGAACTTCATGTTACACATACACACACACACACACATTGGTATGTATATGTCTATGACTTTATATATACAGTGTGGTGTCTATTTAAATATGTCACTTAAACAAAATTACACTCCTGTAGTGTTATTCGGAATGTATGCTCGTGTATGGACATGTTAACGTCCCTTTTGTCAATTTTATGTTGCTGAAGGACGATATAAATTTTGGCAACCTGAAATTGAGGTCTTGCCATGTAGCCATAGTAACATTCATTCACACGTAAGCCAAATCTATGTCTCTTGTATACAATAAATTCAGATGTTTGCTTTGGTATTCTCTGGGATATCACTTAAGTAGAAAATCATTAGTGAGATATCTAACGCTGTTACTTTTATGTTTTCCCTTTCTTTAGCCTGATAAATATATGAAAATCTGTATACATTTTCAGCTACACTCGACGAAAGCTCATCGCAAATTAATGAGAAGTCAAAACAAGTGAAGTAGTAATTTGTATAATTTTTATTCATAAACTTCGCTCATCTATGGATAACAAATTTTTACACACATTTGACCAATTTTTTTTTACTAAGTATTCACTAGTTGCTGGTTATAAAGGGTGATTTGTTAAGAGCTTGATAACTTTTTTTTTTAAAAAAACGCATAAAATTTGCAAAATCTCATCGGTTCTTTATTTGAAACGTTAGATTGGTCCATGACATTTACTTTTTGAAGATAATTTCATTTAAATGTTGACCGCGGCTGCGTCTTAGGTGGTCCATTCGGAAAGTCCAATTTTGGGCAACTTTTTCGAGCATTTCGGCCGGAATAGCCCGAATTTCTTCGGAAATGTTGTCTTCCAAAGCTGGAATAGTTGCTGGCTTATTTCTGTAGACTTTAGACTTGACGTAGCCCCACAAAAAATAGTCTAAAGGCGTCAAATCGCATGATCTTGGTGGCCAACTTACCGGTCCATTTCTTGAGATGAATTGTTCTCCGAAGTTTTCCCTCAAAATGGCCATAGAATCGCGAGCTGTGTGGCATGTAGCGCCATCTTGTTGAAACCACATGTCAACCAAGTTCAGTTCTTCCATTTTTGGCAACAAAAAGTTTGTTAGCATCGAACGATAGCGATCGCCATTCACCGTAACGTTGCGTCCAACAGCATCTTTGAAAAAATACGGTCCAATGATTCCACCAGCGTACAAACCACACCAAACAGTGCATTTTTCGGGATGCATGGGCAGTTCTTGAACGGCTTCTGGTTGCTCTTCACTCCAAATGCGGCAATTTTGCTTATTTACGTAGCCATTCAACCAGAAATGAGCCTCATCGCTGAACAAAATTTGTCGATAAAAAAGCGGATTTTCTGCCAATGATTTGCAAGCGTTGCTCGTTAGTAAGTCTATTCATGATGAAATGTCAAAGCATACTGAGCATCTTTCTCTTTGACACCATGTCTGAAATCCCACGTGATCTGTCAAATACTAATGCATGAAAATCCTAACCTCAAAAGAATCACCCTTTAAAATAGCAGTCATACACTAAAAAAAAATATATTGTCGTGAGGCCAAAGATTTCATGTCCTTAAAATACGAATGCGTTTTTTGCTTAACATCGAAGACGCATTTCTCTGATATAAAGTTTTTTTCCTTGACCGAAAGACGATGAACTTTTCTATAAAGTCGTTTTTCCTTATAATTAAGTAATCCAAATTATTAATGGGTATCATAAAATTAAAGAAAATTTTGTTTGGCTAAAGTCAACTTGTCTTTAATAATTGTGAAAAATTCTTCAAAATTAAAGAAATTGTCTTTAAATTTGTTGTCTTTTTGCATCTTGACAACAAAGCAAAAAAGCGTTTAAAAATAGGAAACATTTTTTAACACTTTATTTTAAAGACGATTTTTACTTGAGACATAGCATAATTCCTACTTGAAATCGAGTCTGAATTTTAAAATTTATATTGTCGTTAAAACGTTTTTACGCTGAAAAAAAAAACAGTGAACCCACCAAGAAGAAAACTTTCGGTTAATTTTAGAAAACGTTCAATATTTTTAGAAAATTTTAACTAAACAGTATTTCAAACGTTGGCATCACGCCGATGTCATAAAAATAAGTAAATATTTTTCGACAAATTCAAGAAAATTTATTAGACATAACTAAGTTTTTTCACTTGTTAAAGAAAATTTTGTAGTTTGAAGGAAAAACTTGGAGTTCAAAATTGCAAGAATGTCTTCAGTGACATACGAAGTTCATGATGGATGCATTTTTTGTAAAATTTACAAATTTAAAGAAATTCTGAACTATTTTGTGGAAGACAAGAATTTAGTTAATCTTTATGCTTCATTTGGGGTATATTTTTTCCTCTGTTTTAGTTAATTTAACTAACGTACACATAAAATTTTTAGAGTAAAGGAAACTTTCTCCAAACATAATAATTCCATGAAGTAAAATAAAGTTAAATTGGCTTTAGCGAAATAGAGAGTTCAATTTTTTTTAGTGTAAATGACTTTAATTGCACATGAAGAAAAAAGCAGAATCCAGTACGCAAAACTTAAATTTAAAAGAAAATTCTGTCTTAAAATATCCTTACTTCAATTCTCAGCTTCTTCTGTACCAAAATCATTAGTGTAAAGTCAAAATCTTTGGAACGGGCATGCTTTTTTCAGTTTAATAAATACTCAAACCTGACCTATGAAAGGGTTTTTGACACAAGAACGGACGTTTTTGAACACGGTAATTCCCATGGCTATCATTAAACCTAGGTACAAATATACACATACATTGACGATTGATAAATTTTACTGTTCTATAATATGGTTTATATCTGCAACATATCAGCCATATAAGTTGAGTTTTGATATAACGATTATTACATGTGTGATCATTTTTAAGATCGGCGTTATCCAAAATCTAACTTTAATTATTATAGGAAAACATAAAAAATGTTTGAATATATCTTATAAAATTAGACGCCAATTATTCCATCCAAGGCAATTATCCCACCCATCGAATAACTCTCCACTGCATGTATGCAATACAGTACTGTCGAATACATACAGAAAAAAATTTCACGAAAAATTTTCCAATTAAAATTTTAATTGAGTTTTAAAAAATATTCAACTAAAAATTTAATTGAATCAACAAATTTTTTAATTGAAACAAAAATCAATTACAAAAATTAATAGTATCAATTATTTTTTTTAATTGAATCAATTAATATTTAATTGACCTTCAATTACTTATTTAATTGATACTATAATTTCTGTGATTGAAGACATTTCAATTAAAAAATTAATTGGATCAATTAATTTCGTGATTGAATCAGAATTTTTTTTTTGTGTGTGCAGTACATACACTCTCTTTCGCTCAGAACGCAAATATTGAAGAGAAGGGAATATTTGTTTATCAAATACTAAAGAGAGCTTATCCGCAACAATATGTGTTCCGAAAAAAGGAAAATACAAAATGTAAGTACTTGAGAAAGAGAACAACATGCATTCTGTTCACTTCACGTGGTACCACGAGTATCTCTCAGTTATGTGCCAAACAAACTTTATCAGAGATATTTATGTATGTCACACACTTACCTCAATATTAGCCGTTCTATATAACAAGTCGAAAACATATAACGTGGATAATAACAGTTCTTTCTATTTCTCAAACTGCACGTTGTACATGTAGTACTCCATGCAGTTTTGTTCTCGCAACACACTCGACGTGATCGCTTTGAGTACACTTAAATAAGAGCGAAAGAGGAATATGTATTCGATGGTAGTGATGACATCAGAGTAACAACTAGAAATTATTCAGAGATTTTGTTGTTCCTATAAATGTGTTCCACATGTACTCATATAGCAAGTACACGAGTACTCTGAATATACAAATGGAATTGTGCAGACCTCTATTACACTACTCACAACGAATCATGTTAAATCTAACATTCTAACGCCATCGACACAAAATCGGACTTATTCAGCGCGAGATGTGGAAAAATAACGCAATTTACTGCAAAAATAATGAATACAAAATATTTACTTATATAATATCAAATAGACTGTCGATACGTTTTCTCCTATAAAAGTTTTAATTAGTGTCACCTACTTGAGGAGGTCCGCCGTTCTAATTTTATCGGGTTCTCTTTCTCCATTTAAGTTTTTATTTGAACAAAATTGCTTAGAAAGTTCCTACACTGAAAAAAATATTGTCGTGAGGTCAAAGATTTAATGTCTTTAAAATACGAATGCAAATTTTGCTTAGCATAGAAGACGCATTTCTCCAATATAAAGTTTTTTTCTTTGTCCAAAAGTCTATAATCTTTTCAATGAAGTCGTAATGTCCTTACAATTAAGTGATTTGACTTAAAAGTGGGTATCATAACATGAAAGAAAAAATGTTTGGGCTAAGGTCAACTTGAATTTAATAATTCAGAAAAATTCTTTAAATTTAATTAATTTGTCTTTAAATTTGGTGCCATTTTGCGTCTTGACTATAAAGCAAAAAATCGTTCAAATTTAGGACATGTTTTTCTAAACTTTATTTTAAAGATGTTTTTTACTTGAAACATAGCATAATTTCTACTGGATGTCGAGTCTTAATTTGGAAAATAAAGTCCTTAACTCGTTTTTAAAGGACTTTGATAGCATATGATGAAAATAAGCTGAGAAAGCGAAAAATTAAAATTTGCTTCCTAGAAGCAAGTACAGAAAACCCAAATTTAAAAGAGAATTGTGTCTTAAAAGTATCCTTACTTGTATTCTCCGCTTCTTTGGCTCGGAATCAATACCAATTTTTTTAAAGTAAAGACAAAATCTTTGGAACCGGGCATGCTTTTTTTTCAGTGTAGTTACCTTCAATTTCATACTGGGTGTAAATACCATCGCGAATGGCTTACAGAAAAGCCGAACTATTTGCCAAGACACCAAAACAATGTGGCAAAATCTACACTTATTCTCAAGATGTCAATTATAACTCCTTAGCTTTTAACTGGGCAAGTAAAAATGTGAGTGTCATATGACCCTTTCTTAGGGATGGGGCACACGTCACCTACGCTGATAGTAATCACTGATAGGTACAATGTTACCCTACATGTAGTTTTTTCTAATATTTTGCGTTTTGTAGAGACAGACTTTTCCAAATACAGCAAAATGTAGGGATTTTTAATCAACACAATTTTTAATAACTTTCACATTTTGGTGGCTCTGGTGGCCGCTTTTTGCTAGCGTTTCCATTAGAAGCTAAGAATTGTTTGTAACTGCACGTTTGCTCACAATTTATATACTTTCTAGGAAATTTTTTTCGGAAACCATCAAAAAGAAAAAAACTTTAGGTGGAAAAGACTTACAAAGGAGATTTGGAAGTGATTGCTCACTGAAGTGAAAACGACAAATAGAAGTGTGAGTGGCAAACACATGTGGTAAATTAGAACTTGGTAAATAGAAGCTTCACATAAAAAATCTTTCGGCAAAAAATATAAGTTATTAAAAAAAAAAATTGATCTACCAAATTTGGATACAACTTAGTATGTTCTTTGCCGAACATGAAGTACATGCAATAGACCAACAAAGGAGACTTTATTAGTTTCTAATAAGATAATATGTATCTGTATTACTTTTAAGATTAATGAATGTTCAAAAGTCTGAATACAAATTTATTTTTACGTTGTATAGATTGCGTTCTCGTGTTTGAAGATTATAAAGCACATAGAGGCACATGTTTGGTAATTCTTGTTAATATTCGGGAAATTTTAGGTAATATTGTTTTTGTGATTGTAGGGTAAAGTGGGGAACTTTTTTGGCTTTGTATACTAATAGAAAAAATTGCTTTTCACAATCGTGAACAGACAAAAAATCAAAACGGAATGTTCACGATTTCGTGAACGGCATCGTTTTTCTTTGACCATGAAAAGTCTTAAAAGTCTCCGCCGTTGGTGCAATCTGCTAAGGCGACTGTTAACGCGTATCGTGCAGGTAACACAGGTTCGAGTCGCGGTAGCGGAAATATTTTTTAATGTTCGTAACCATTACGTTTTCAGATCATGAACGCTGGTTGTTGTTTTGACAACGTATGGTGTCATTTTTACGTTGTCAGATTGACCCCATATGTTCTCAGTTTGACAACACATGTGTGTTGATTCACTTTCATGAACGGATCGTTTCGAAATGACCACGCCGTTCATGATTTTTGTTATGGGTGTAGGGTAAACCGAAACTCGGGGAAGGTAGTTGATTGGGCCAAAACTTCCCTGGTCTGTCGCAGGACGTCTCTTTTCTATGGGTGATGGTCGAGCTTCGCACAAAAAAGAATCCGTAGTTAACTACCGCTAAATTTAGCTTATTTTTATTGCCAAAAAAAATTTGAGTTTGTTGTTAAATTTTATAATATTTCCGAAATCCATAGATTAATGAAATCTTGCTGTTTTAAGTATGTCTCAAATATTTTATGAACTAAGACAGTTTATAGGAAGAATGAACTACCTTTTCGAAAATTGAACTAAATTGCACTCCACAATTAGAGATTTTCACAAAGCGTTGTTAAAAGCATGAACTATAATAAAATGAATTATCTACCATTCAGTAGTTCATTCTTACTATTTTTGGTAATTGTACGAACTATCCGTTACCTGCTGTACGACTCTTTGTAGAACGCACTGATTTCGAAAATCGAAATTTCTCGAGTGTATTAGATATTAACATTGGACACTTTTGTAGAATGGCCTGGTCATAAGTGTTTGCGTGTGCGTGCGATTGTCTGTCATAGGGGAGTGGGTAATGGTACTTCGTGTCTTAAACGTTTTCATTTACCAAAATGAGAAATAATTGGCAACAAATTCACTATAGAATTGAATGACATGTCCTTTATCTCTCTATTTTGAAAGGAAAGCAAAAGCAGTGAGATGAACAAATACCCCTTACAAACACTCACACACATGCGTTAGCACTGACATTTACCTTCTCACCGATACATCACAAAGCGATTTACTCTTGTTCTGATGTTGTTTATTTTAGAAAGCACAAATACGCTTCTCGGCACAAAGCAATTTATGTAACCCACAAAGTGTGGTACGTGTATATAACTTACTCATGGATGTATGCATCTGAACATACACACATACACACACTCCAACATATATAACACACTCATAACGCTTAAATCCTAGGCATTTGGAAGTTCATGGGAGAGTTTGTGTGTGTGTGTGTATGTGTGTGAGTGCGTTTGCCTTTGTGTGATTAAATGAGAATTGTACCGAACTCAGGCTAAATAAATTAATAGTTGTTGTTTAGATAGTTGTTGCCTCAGGGCCGGTTCGGTTTGGGTTGTAAGCTGTCCTGAGATTTAGGTGGAATTACAATGCTCAGCTTAAAGGTTCATTTCAAAACGTGTATAAATTCATTTGGGGCATTATCAAAGGTACTTTATTTTCATTTTCATGATCACACATACACTCCTACACATACACACACACTCATACAAAATCATTCACGGCCATGTTAAGCTGTGGGCCACCACAAGAGTCACTCGCTAAGGTACATGGAGTAGTTCTTCTTTACAATTTGCCTTCCTAACCACAAACCAGAAAAAGAGGGAAAATGAAGTCAAACGATAAACGCTGTTTAATAAGATAACATGCGGATGCGTGTACTGATGATGTTTACAGACCAAAGATTTGTTCATACCGGGTACACAAGTTACCCACGACCAATGTGTTACGCAGATAAAAGTAAATATGAAAGAATTTGCATTTGACGTGAATAGTTGAAGTCGAATTTTAATGTTTGAGTTCAACATAAAATTCTATGAAATCAGTCAATCCTACACTGATAAAAAGCATGCCCGGTTTGAAAGATTTTATCTTTACACTAATGATTTTGGTATTGATTCCGAGCCAAATGGCGTGTTCAATGGCGTTTGTAGCTGAGTGTGCTATGGTGTTCTGCTATGGTGCCAACAGACCCACCCAGCAAAAACTCTCATTACCCGGTAATCTTGTAGGTAAGCCTATTTAAAAATTAATAGCCACTTATTAATTGGCATCGCTTCGGATTACATTTACATACGCATGTCCTAGGAGGAAAGTACTTCTCCCCAGGCATACTTTCGGCCATAAAAAAGTAGTGCTTTTAAAGCATACACTCAAAAAAAAAGTGAACTCTCTATTTCACTAAAGCCAATTTAACTTTATCTTAGTTCATGGAATTATTATGTTTGGAGAAAGTTGCCTTTACTTTAATAATTTTTTGTTTACGTTAGTTAAATTAACTAAAACCGAGGAAAAAAATACACTCAAATGAAGCATAAAGATTAACTAAATTCGTGTATTCCACAAAATAGTTCAGAATTTCTTTAAATTTGTAAATTTTACCAAAAAGGCGTCCATCATGAACTTCGTATGTCACTAATGACATTCTTGCAATTTTTTGTAATACTGTTTAGGTAAAATTTTCTAAAATTAACCGAAAGTTATCTTCCTGGTGGGTTCACTGTTTTTTCAGTGTATAATCACCTAATATGTAATGACTTATTCGTAGATACACCAAAGCTTGCATAAATAATAGCCACTTATTGTCTCAGGCAACCAAATCTCAAAAATATTGATTTCTATCGCCGATTACAATGGATCAAAATATGGCGAGTGGTGCTGTAATAGGAGAACTACTTGAATAGAAATAGAATATTGTATAAATAAACAAAAAATCTAATAAATAATCTAAATAAGATTACACTCAAATTAATTTCACACTTAAAATAGAAATAAATGTAGGTTGTTTAAGGGAGTTGGATTCGTGAATTACGTTATAATATATCCAATAGCCAATTCACATAAGGTTCGAAATCTACTAAAAGTGGATTTTAAGTCTCTTTTTTATAAGGCAAATGGCATTTGAAATTTAGTTTAAGCGCATTTTGGAAGTGTAATGTCAATGAGGTATAAGAAAGCATTTATTTAAAACATAATATGATAATGTCATTAAACACAATTATTATGAAATATTTGTGATAAAAAATTCTTAACGGAAAAATCTTCAGAATTACCGTTACATTACATATTCTTTTTGATTTTTTATGTAAGTGCTCGATTATGTGAATAATTATATTAACTACAACTGCCTAAAAATTTGAGAATAACAATTCGAAAATTACCTAGAAGTATTTATTTTTGTCATTACAAGTTAGTCATTATAATTCGCCGCAATGTAATGCAACGTGTAATGACAGCTTTACTCCTGGTAATGTCAATTGTAATGAGATGTGGTTACCTAGTTTTTGCTGGGCATGTTAAAACCGTGGTGGGGGAGAAAAAGTTGTTCAAATTGTAAAAATTTGATAATACGAAAATAAAAGCGTAATAAAAAATATTAATAAAACAAAAAAGTGAAATTGGTTAAAAAATTGTGTTTTTATCTATTTATTCAAATGAAATTCTACGACACAAATTTTAAAGCAACGCAAAGGTGTACTTCCGTCCTATTACAAACCCATGTAAAATGCATTGGAGATGATCCATGTTTGCTCTACATACGGATCACATATTGACGATCAAACTACTTTTTTGGTAGCACTCTTTTTGTTGGGTAATTACAAACGATAAAAAAAAAGCAAAGACTTGGCAGGTTTCCAATGAAAATGATCGTAGGGATGAAAGATTTTCACCACAATAGCCTTGTTAAAAAGGGACGCGGAAATTGAGAGCAAAAGTCCGGGGTCTAGTGACAGGTGGCGGAAAGAAGGTCATTTGGGGGTTTTAAATTTGGGGAAGCAGACACTTTGTTTAAAACGAATTTATAAAAATTATTTTATATTTATCAATTAATTGAATGTAATATTTGGTTTTGTGTCAAGAGATCTTTTTTTTCAATTATGAAAAAAGTGACAAATAGCTTACGATATTTTCATCAAAATCAAATAAACAGTCACATATTTTTTTTTTTTTATCAAATTGTGGAATTTTGTATCGATATTAAGCCGATAAATGTACTTCGGTATAAGTGATTAATAGTGCATTTTTTTATCGGTTTGTAAATGATAAAACGCCTTCACCTAAAGAATTCTCTTCGTTTATTATTCATTAACGCCCATTTTCATGTAGCTCCGTTATGCTTTAACTGCCAGTTAACAGAAAGAAAAATGGAAATATCTTTTCTCCGGTTAACTTTAACTGAAAAATTTTCAGCAGTTAAGTTTCTAACTGGCGTTTGGAATATATACGCAAAATGACAGATATGTAGATATCACGGTTTAAAAGTTCGTTAGCTAACGTAGCACTAACAGAGCTTCATGAAAATGGGGGTAAGTCTTGTAACTTTCTTCATATTTTACTTTTGTGAAAGAGGTTTTACGAATTTATGATTTTTTTACGAAACAGTCCGTTTTGTATAAACGAACGAAATATTATGAAATTTTGTCTTCATAATTTTATGAAAAAGTTTCGTAGATTTTGTGTCAAAGTTTTGTACATCCTATCACCCGAATAAGCAGTAGTATAGACAAGCGATAAAAAAATATTGAATAAAGGAATACTCTCAATCACATTAGTAGATACATTTTTATGTCGCATAGGGATATTTTATAACTCCAACGACACTTCTTCTTCAAAGAGACATTTTCCTACTTTTTATGAAGAAAATCTTCTTCACACAAATCATGAAATGTGAAGAAATTATCGTCAAAATTACGAAGTAAAGTTAATGTAAAATATTTCGCAGACATTTCCTATATTCGTAAAAGTTCTTCGTAAAATTTACGAAAATCAAAGAAAATTTTGTTGTTTTAATGAAGCAGATATGAAGAATGATTCGTAAAAGAATTCTTTCCGTGTTTGAGACATAATATGTATATAATAAAATCCGAAAAAGTACTCACCTGTTTCTTAAAAGTTACGAACACTCTCCAAAGTACGAAACTTTATTTAAAAAAATATTAAATTGTTACGTAGAAATTAAGCAAGTTATTCATTAAAATTACAAAGGGTTTTCGTAAAAATTGCGAAGAAAACATTTCGATAAAAACCTAATAATTTCCGTTTTATTCGTTCTATGTAACAGCTGACCATCGTGAATAGAAATATGGCACAGAACACGCTAAGCTTTATGTACTTCAAAATCACGTAATCGATGGTAGGATGTTTGTACATTAAAACCCCGGACACAGGTGAGGTTCTACCTTATTTCCGATGAATTTGTTACAAAGACAAGCCATATGTTTTCTCAAAAACAAAAACTTAAGGTAATAACATGAAAATTGTTGTTGTTGCTTTGTGTTACTAGTTGATGATGTTTAGGCTCCCATGACGTCCAGAACAAATTTCAAGTTAACGACGTTAGTGATGTTCATTCTTGGTTTTGGCATTTTAGTTATTCCATGCAGCTACATTGATATTTATGGCTTCCATCACCATCACCCATCCACCCTAGAATGAAGTTAACTTCATAGAGGCCTGCAAGAATTTCAATCACTGCCACCCATTGGGGCCCACCCCATAGCGACCCACAAAGTACACTGACATGACAAATACCAGGATTCTTCTACAAGTGACATAATTATGTACGTCTTCTTTCCCTGGGAAACCTAATAAAACTTTGAGAAACTAATTAAGGTGGTCTCTTTGATTGGTTTTTAATTATTAAGGGAATTGAGAGTAGATATCTCCACGTGTGTCTGTGTGTGTGTGTGAGCATCTGTATTTTCCAATAAGAAACATTCCACATTACATTTTCTTCGTTCACTCACATTATCCCGAGCAATTTTAACAATTCAAGGAAAACCCTGAATTACTTGTATGGCGTGTAGTACACGTATCATTCGGAATTCGTGAAGAAATATGTTGTTGTGACAGTCATAAAATTGTTATCCATTAAAAATTTAAAGGTGTACATATATCTTTTTCAACATTGGGAGAAATTCTATTTTTTCTATATATGGATATGTGTCTTAATTAGAGATAATAGAAAATGTTCCCTTTTAAAAGCTTTTTACACCTTTCAACATTTGATGGGGTGTAATAAATTTATCATTAAGCTTTAAAAGAATTAAAATACTACGGTTTAGCCATTCTTCAAGCCTGTGAGCATACGAATTCTCTTTGCAAAGACTTTACCGTTACCAGGATTGATTTATGGCTGCGAATTTTGTGCTAATTGTGATCTAGCGAGTTTACGAAAATCAAACGTTACCTTCATTAACACTATTCGTTATGTGTGTGGACTAAATAGACGACATCTAGCGAATTGTCTTTATGGATTTAGTTTCCAAACCGTTTAATACTTTTGGAGAAACTTACAGTGAAATGGACTCCGGATTACAAACTGAGATTTACACGATCAAGCAGAGGTAGGAAAATAGTACCCTTTAGGCATCGATGTCTTGTTTCCGAATGGCATTTCTTTATCACCACTATACGACTTTCGAACACATCACCGAACAAAATACACGAAGCATCAACAACGCCTATTTTTACAAAAACGTATTCTTCAATTGTATCGGAATTAACTTTAATTTATACCCTGTTTCTGTATGTCGAACGATAGTATTTTAAATGAAAAAAAAATATTTGGGTTTCTCCATATCGACAGGCAAGTCACTTCATATTTTGTTGTCGAGTAGCAACGGAACATATACAATAAGTGTCAAGAAAAAAGTAAAAACAGTTTTGGAATTTGAATCAATTCTCAGGCCAAAAAATTGAAAATACTCATTTTTGATAATCAATGTACTCTCATACAAACGATATGAACTTTCAAAAATACAGAACCCCAAATTGATTCGAATTCGAGTGACTGCTATTCCGTCGACTGGCTTTTCGTTCGACATACAGAAACAGGGTATTATTATGTTTTTAATAAAACTTTTTTTCATGCATTTTCGTTTCTTTGCATATACAGTCATAATGAACTTTCTACGATATTATTAAAAATACCAATGTAATGTTACTCTTAACATATTTTAAATTTACTAAATTATTACATTCTTTCCTTATATTTTTATTAATAATACCCTACATATTACTTATTGTGACCCTAATTAAGATTGATATTGCTTGAACTATTGAAATCTGCACTATAATCATAAGAAATAAAAAAATAAATTAATGTTCCACGATATTCACGATATTTTTAATCGATTAAGCCATATTCGTCCAAATCATAAATCTTTGAAACTAAAAGAGATATATGTTTGATTCATAGGAATATCTTTTTACACGGTGAGACTACAGTGGAACCTAGTATTAAAGAATTCAAATACAATATTATTATGTAGTAAGTATTATTGTGTTCAAAAATGTAAAGTTCAAGAATGTTCAGAAGTTTGTGGATACTTACAATTAAAAAAAATAATGAAACTTACTCTTAAAATAAATATGAAATCGCCAGGAATGGACTCGTAGCTAATTCTTTCGGTATAGTCTTCATCTGCCAGCAGATTAAATTCGAAGATTGGTTAATCAGTACAGGTTTACATATAGCACCCATATCAATCGACTCCCGTTTTCAATTCTTGAGCCTTGCCGATTTGCCTGATATTTGAAATCTAGAGGAATTTTGAATCTATAGAGAGATAACCATATGGTTTATAATTCTTATTGTGGTAACTTATATAGTCCAATATCCTGGTTTTACTTCAATAAGATCCAAAACTGAATCCGAACTTGAAACGCGATATTTTCACTCTATATTCTTGAGCACTTGTATGGGAAAGTCAAGATTCCTCTACAAGTTAAACATAAAGGGTTAGTAAAGGTTCAAATCGAATGTAGTCTCCATGAAGAATCCCTAGCACTCGACTGGATTTAGATTTAAATCCACTTAAAATATCGTGAATATGTTACTATAGATACGATATATTTAACGGAAACAATACTTTACAAAATATTTTTTTTTTTTCATGTACATTTGATGAGAGGTGACTTTTTGTGCTTTTTAATAATAAATATATAAATAAATAAAGATTAAATGTTAAATTTTTTATGGAACAGTTTTTGATATATTCTTATATTTTTATTTTGTCTTCCTTTTTTCACTGGGCAAATCATATGTCGAGCTATAAATGTCCGATTATATCGTTATTTGTACTTAATTGAAAGGTATTGAGATGGCGAACAATTGTGAATAATATAATCTGTGATAGATCAAGTGGTTCAATATGTCGATGAAAATAGTGCACATTTTCAAAAAAAAAATTGTTTTACAGTGATTCTGTGCCAGCGGAAAAGTACAAACCGTTGAAGTCTGGTTTCTCTTCATGTTCGTAAAGGTGATACTTTAACGTAAGAACTAAGACCAACAAGAAGAAAAACGACCAAAAAATTACAAATTTATAAGCAATTGAGTCTATAAATCCAAACATGATTTTGTTTTAATGCGATATCAAATGAAATAAATACTAGCCTTCACGGCACTCTAAACTCAAGTGCATTGTAAGCCATTAACGGTGGGATAGAGGTCCTAGATGATATGGAACTCTAGCGAACTCTATATCATACAATTTACACTCAAAAAAAAGTGAACTCTCTATTTCACTAAAGCCAATTTAACTTTATTTTAGTTCATGGAATTATTATGTTTGGATAAAGTTTCATTTACTCTAATAATTTTTTGTGTACTTTAATTAAATTAACTAAAACCGAGGAAAAAAATATACTCAAATGAAGCATAAAGATAAACTAAATTCGTGTCTTCCACAAAATAGTTCAAAATTTCTTTAAATTTGTAAATTTTACCAAAAATGCGTCCATCATGAACTTCGTATGTCACTAAAGACATTCTTGCAATTTTGAACTCCAAGTTTTTCCTTCAAACTACAAAATTTTCTATAACAAGTGAAAAAACTTAGTTATGTCTAATAAATTTTCTTGAATTTGTCGAAAAATATTTACTTATTTTTATGACATCGGCGTGATGCCAACGTTTGTAATACGGTTTAGTTAAAATTTTCTATAAATATTCAAAATTTTCTGAAATTAACGGAAAGTTTTCTTCCTGGTGGGTTCACTGTTTTTTCAGTGTATACACTTCTCTTTAGTTAGTTTTTAAAATAGTCTTCTCTGAATTCTGTAACTGATATTTTACATTGTTGTTCTATATTGTGTGCAAGTAAAGTTAATCGGAGTATGATATAAGTGGCGCACTATTTATACAAATGTAGCCACCCTTTTTTTTTGAAAGTTTTATAAAAAGTAGTGTGTTTTTGAAGTTACTCATTTAAGGTTGGTATAAAGGTCGAATTCATCCGCTAAAATTGAGTGGTCCAAAGCATAAATTTAAAAAATTCAGTCCTCATTACTATCAGGCTAACATATAATAAAATAATTGTAAATTTTTTCTTTAAAATGAATTATTAAAGAAAACTAACAGTGAAAAAGGCTTTTTTACTTTGATAATGTGAACGTAATACCCATCTTTATCGTAAAATTATAAAAAAAAACTATTCGCATACACTAATTTGAAAACCATTTCCTTACTTTTAAACCAAAAGTCTTTAAATAAAACAACAAAATGTTTTTTAATGTGAAAAACTAAAGGTTACTAAATAAAAGAGGCTCCTAAAGATACACACAGATTTTCTATGATGATTTTTATAATGTAATTTCCATATATTTTATTTTCGAAACCAAATTTTTAGTTAACTTAAAATTTAGGAGATTAGTATATATATTCAATATGGCTCGTGTACTGAAAGCATACCCTATTATTTGTATGCTTCATCTTACCTAAACAAACTTCTTTAAAGTGGCAGTGAATATTATTTCATTATTTCATAAACAGAAAAATGGGTTTTATACACATATCATATGATTTGCACTAATAGTGGCACATGCATTTTTATTTAGCTTTAAAACTGTCTTCTCTAAATCTTGAAATTGATATTGTAATTGATTAAATTGATGTGGATTAAGATATATGTGGCGCACAGTTATACAATTTCCTTACGACAATTTTGTAGAATGGATAATTTATAGCTATTCCCAACAGTTTTGCGCAAATTTTCCGTATTTATTAACCGACCCTCTTCAACTACAATTAATAAAAGTGCATTCGCCTCAATAATTTATATTGGAATTCAATAGAATTAGAAATAAATTTATTAAATGGTTGGTAAGGGTGAAAAAAATAGTATGCGTGTGTTACACTAATTCATTCCTTCCTTTATTTTTGCCCAAATGATAGTTCCATCCAAAGTTTATATTAATTCATAATATTTTGAGGGATTCTATATGCAAAAATTAGGACAGTCTCCTTCGATCTATTATTCGAATCGAAATCGCCATTAATCTTGAAAACCAATTCAAATTTTTGTATTTTAAAACCAAAAACTTTTATTAACATTCTTACATTTCACTCCCACAACCACACTCCTCTCATCACAGTACTGTGAATAGTGTTTAGCTATATAACACCCAATCCTATTATTCCTATTTCTGTAACACGCTCACTTCTCTCTATTAATGCTCTACCAATGACTCTGAAACTGTATCAATGGTCGCATAACAAAAGCCAAACAAATACAACAGTCGGCATAAAAATAAATCGATTCTTGGGTACGACCGTCTTCAAATTAGAATAATGCCTTAAATTGGTTTAATTGTGCCCACTCAATAATTTTGGAAAAGTACACTCAAAAGAGGGGGCTATAATACCAACTGAACTTTATTTTAGTTCATAAAGATTAGTTGATTTTAGTGTGAGCAAGTGTTCCTTACATGAATAATTTTTTGCTTACTTTATTAGTGTGTACTAAAAATAAGAAAAAAAAAAGTTTAATGCAAATATAGTAATTTTACTAAAAAATAACACATTTCATATTTT
Organism: Haematobia irritans; assembly: GCF_050003625.1. NCBI lineage: Eukaryota > Metazoa > Arthropoda > Insecta > Diptera > Muscidae > Haematobia > Haematobia irritans. Next base: position 77,835,345 of record NC_134401.1, on the reverse strand, counting down.
CCTAAAATGGGAGAAGTTTGCTTAAATTGTGTTCATAAGCCTCTCAAATGAGTAAATTTTACTAAACTTTTACCGGCCTTGAATTTCGTACAGCGCTAAAGACATTTTAATAATTTTTGGATCCAATTTTTTCTTTCAACATATTAAATTTTCTTAAAAAACACAAAAAACATTACTACTTCTAATAAATTGTCTTCAATTTGACAAAAAGAATTAGCTTATTTGTAACACGTTGCAATTAAAAAGAATAGTTAAAATTTTCCAAAATAATAGCAACCATATATCCGTATATGGCAACTCTATAGAAGTAAGCTTAACTAAATTTAAATTAAAATTGTTTAATGTATTGGTCTAAATATTATTTAACAAAATTAAATATAATATAGTAATATTTCCAAAATTACTATTTCCAGCGCCTTTAGAAAATAAACACGACTAACTGATCACTTTACTACGTAAAACATAAAACCACCCACTCCCCTCCCACCCTATATATTCCCATCTTACAATCCTATTATTCCCATTGCTCCCAATCAACTGTCACATTATCACTCTCAAGCTTACTCTCCACCATGCCAGCATAACAAAAGCCAACATCCCAGCGGGAAATGGAAGGGACGTGGAATCGATGATGGAAGTGCTGCCCGGGTAGCTATAAGGCCTGGGCGCTGCATTACGTGTTCATTTCAAAATAACATTGGATTGGATTGGAGACCAAGGCCTTGCCTCTCGCTTCTATTCGTATGCCTTCTAGAGGTGATGTCGTCGATGCCATGTTATCAGGCCTTCGTATTAAGTACAAAAATCATGCCTTCCAAAGAAGGCCCTCAAAAATGCCTGGACAGGAAGGCATAAAAGAAAGCGTGTAAAAATAAATATTTGAAGGCAAGGTTGTCTATGAGCTGAACATTTGCCCTCATACCTTTTACATTAGAATTTAATTTGACTTACTTTTCCTATACAGTTTATCTTATTTTTGATATTTTAATATTTACCTCATGTGTATTTTTATTTTTCTGCTCCGTCGGGATTTGAACCGGGGTCCTCGTTATTGGTAGTCATACTGGCCTACGACACATTTATGTGATGTGGGCGCCAAAAGTTAAACTTAAGCTACACGTGAGGTCAATCCGCGTTCCCTTCTGTCGGAAGTGAACGTGTAATGGGTATCGGATCTTTTATATGTTACAGAGAATGTCTTCTAGAAGGCCAAAGTTAGGATTAATTAGACATAAACAAATTAATAGCTTGGCAGCCAACAAAGAATGAGTATGAGATCCTTTTTATACCTGACTTCACAGAATGGTATTGGGGGTATAACAAATTTGTCATTCCGTGCGTAGCACAACAAAATATCTATTTTCGACTATATACAGTGTATATATACTTGATTAGGGGAAAATTAAAAGATGATATTACTACATCGAAAAAATCCGTAGTTAACGGAACGCTAAATTTAACATATTTTTATTGCACACAAATTATTTGTTTGTAGTTAAATTTATTTTTTTTTCGAAATTTTCCACATCCCAATGAAATTTTCGTTTTTTGTAAGTATGTCTCAAACATTTTATAAACTAAACGTGGGTATATAGTTCAATGACCGTACACATAAATTCTATATGAACTAAAGCAAAAGAAAATTTTCGTACGATTCCAAAAATAGAATGAAATGCCAATGATTTTGTCCTTTATTTTTAGTTCGTTTTTATACCCTTCACCACTACTGTGGTACAGGGTATAATAAGTTTGTGCATTTGTATGTACCGTCAAGAAGGTCGTTTAGTATACCGGTCGTCTTAGAATTAAATTCTGAGTCGATTTAGTGATGACCGTCTGTCTGTCTGTCTGTCCGTCTGTCTGTATATGTAATTTTGTGTGCAAAGTACAGGTCGCAGTTTAAGTCCAATCGTCTTCAAATTTGGCACAGAGTTTTACCTTGGCTCAAAGACAATCGCGATTGATTTCGGTTCAGATTTAGATATAGCTGCCATATATATTTATCACCGATATGGCCATAATTGACGTATTTATCAACGTATTTCCTTAAAATTTCGCAGGGCCGAAAATATGGGGGGTTCTCGTCAAATATGCAAAATTATTAGATATAGCTCCCATATATATCTTTCGTCCGATTTGGACTTATATGGCCTCAAAAGCCAGAGTTTTACCCTGATTTGCTTCAAATTTTGTACAAGGAGTTCGTTTAATAGTATCGTTAATTATACCAAATTTAGTTGATATCGGTTCAGATTTAGATATAGCTCCCGAATATGTCTTTCGACCGATTTCGACTCATATACCCACAGACACCAATGATTTACCCCGATTTACTTGAAATTTTGCACAGGGAGTAGAATTAAGGTTCTGGATATGCGAGCGAATTTTAATTGAAATCGGTTCAGATTTTGATATAGCTCCCATATATATCTTTCGCCAGATTTTCCGTCATATGACCACAGAGTTCAAAGTTGTAGTCCGTTTTCGTTCAATTTTGCACAGGGAGTAGAATTAAAATACTAAGTATGCATGTCAAATTTGGTTAAAATCGGTTCAGATTTCTATATGCTTCCATGTATATGTTTTTACGATTTGGGCAAAAATGGCCAAAATACCCACATTTTCCTTATAAAATCGCCACTGCTAAGTCGAAAACTTGTAAAAGTGACTCAAATTTGACATTATTTCTTATACATGTCTATCGACCGATAAATCATAAATACACCTTTGCGAAGTTGCCTCAAAATTGGTTCAGATTAAAACGTTTCCCATATTTATACCCACCACCATAGAATGGTGACGGGGGTATAATAAGTTTGTCATTCCGTTTGTAACACATCAAAATTTCGATTTCCGACTATATAAAGTATATATATTCTTGATCAGGGAGAAATTCTAAGACGATATAACGATGTCCGTCTGTCTGTTGTAATCACGCTACAGTCTTCAATATTGAAGCAATCATGCTGAAATTTTGCATAAACTCGTCTTTTGTCTGCAGGCAGGTCAAGTTCGAAGATGGGCTATATCGGTCCAGGTTTTGATATAGTCCCCATTTGGGGTCTTGGGCTTATAGAAACCGTAGTTTTTATCCAATTTGTCTGAAATTAGAAATCTAGAGGTATTTTAGGACCATAGAGAGATGTGCCGAAAATGGTGAGTATAGGTCCATGTTTTGGTATAGCCCCCCATATAGACCGATCTCTCGATTTTACTTCTTGGGCTTATAGAAACCGCAGTTTTTATTCAATTTACCTGAAATTGGAAATCTAGAGGTATTGTAGGACCACAAATATGTGTGCCAAAAATGGTGAGCATCGGTTCATGTTTTGATATGGTCCCCATATAAACCCACCTTCCGATTTGGGGTCTTGGACTTATAGAAACCGTAGTTTTTATCCAATTTGTCTGAAATTAGAAATCTAGAGGTATTTTAGGACCATAGAGAGATGTGCCGAAAATGGTGAGTATCGGTCCATATTTTAGTATAGCCCCCATAAGAACGATCTCCCGGTTTAACTCCTTGAGTTTCTAGAAACCGTAGTTTTTTTTCTGATTTGCCTGAAATTGTAAATATTCTGGTATTTTAGGCTCACAAAAACGTGTATCGGATTAAGTTTTTAGCGGTCCATTTGGTAATGCCTCCATATAGACCGACTTCACTTCTTGAGGGTGTAGAAGGCGCACTGATCATGAAAATTGCTTGAAACTCAATGTAAAATTTCCAGATTTTACATCTACAGATTTAAGATTTCAAATCAAGACAACTTAGTGCTGTATATACTTGTTTTTTACTAACATAGTGTACCATCCAAGGGCATTAGGCGACTTAAATTTTAAGTCTATAGGTTATAAAATCTGTTCAGATGAAGTCAGATTTAAATGTATGTATTTGGGACAAAAACCTTTATATATAGCATCCAACACATTTGACGGATTTGATATAGTGTCGAAAATGTGGATTTACAAAGTGGTGCAGGGTATAATATATTCGGCCCCGCCCGACTTTAGACTTCCCTTACATGTTTTTTTACTAACATTGTGGTCCGTCCCGGTCGTAAACCAATTTAAATTTTGAGTCTAGACATTTTGTGAATGTATAAAAAAATGCCCAAATCGGTTCATATTTAAATATTTGTATATGGGAAAATAAACATTTATATAGCTCCTAACAAATTTGAAGGTGTTAAGATGTTGGTATACATACTGGTGAAGGGTATAATTTAGCCGGCCGCGCCCGACTTTAGACTTTCCTTACTTGTTTAATATGAGAATGAGTTAATTCGTGTTTTCCTATTGGACTTTACGATTCGCATTAAAAAAGATTTCAATTTCATACCGTGAAACAAGTTGTCAAAATTACTAGAGAAAATGGGCGGAGCTGAACTATCAAAAACAATTTGTTTGCTTCTTTAACTCTCAAGGATTTGATTAAAACTGTCTGTAAAACTGAATTTTCGTTCTTATAACAACAATATAGGTCCTTCTTTTTCCAATTCCCAAAGAAGGAACAGAATAATGTTTGCGGGCATTTTTTAGAAAGGAAGTGCAAGGCATTTTAGCATGCATGATAGGAGAAGGCATATGGGAAGGTGTTAAGGATCCCAAACTCATGGGTTAAGAAGGCAAGATTTTTGCGGTACTTCGCAATTTTCCCGCTGGAATACAATGCACACACATGCACCCACACGCTACAACAAACCTAACTACAACTCTCTCGCTCTCACTCTCACACAACAACGACAACAACGTCAATAATTTTAGAAAATTTTCTCCATGAAAAATGCATCAATTTAAAAAATTAAAACGATTCGCCATATCTACAGAAAATTACCTTTCATTTGATACCAAATTTACACAATACCATCTCACACGCCTACAATATGTACCCAAAAAAAAGTGTAGCGTATTAATATATATATATATATATATATATATATATATATATATATATATATATATATATATATATATATATATATATATATATATATATATATATATATATATATATATATATATATATATATGAGCAACTCAGGCACACAAAGATGGTGATTGCACTCATAAATTGTCGGGTTTTGCACTAAATTTCAAAAGACTTAAAAACAAAGGCAAATTATTGTTTTGGTAAAACAATTAAATTTATTAAAATAATAAGAAAATGGGAGTAATTTGATCACATAGGCCAACAAAATTGACATTTCCTGTTATCAAGTAATTCTTTTGAATCTGTTTATTGTCTATCCATAAGTAACATTATCAAAAGTTTAACATCGATATCAAATGTAATACATTTTGGAAGTAATTACATTAGCGACCATAGAGTGGTTATGTGCGTGAAGCGACTTATTATATACAATGTTTTATATTATTTAGATCTAAAATGATGCCTTTGTTATTTGACTTAATGATTAATTATAATTCTCATTTTCATTATTTTATCGCCATATTCAATGAACTATTGGAGTCGTAGATACCGTTGAAAATAGGTTCGCTTTGTATCACACATACATGTCTGATAATATATTCATTACCTTGTATGTGTGTAATACATGCATACACACCACTCAATTAATGTACCTAAAATGAGGTATAGAGAAAAGATTATACATAGGCTCTCCCATTAGAAATTACTTTCCCAATGGGAATTTTAAAGATTTCTGTGTTAATTACATACTAGGAAAACGAGCTAACGTTTTCAATTTGCTACCCAGCAAAAAAAGCGTAGCCAAAAAAGTAAAAAAAAGTTCTTTTTGGATCCGGAAGTGGTGCAAAATTAGCGCAGAAACGATGAATTTAACACTGGCTTGCCATAGGACGGATATGCATCACTTCAACAGCCGTTGTACTGAATATGCATCACTTCTTAAGGTGTAATACGAATTCAGTGTTCTGGATGTGAATTAACAAATTTTGTGCCATTTTGATAAATAAATAATTTTTATTTTTTTTTTATAATTTCTAATGCATTCTAACGCTTATCTGAAACGGATGACATCAAATAATTTCAAAACTTCGCAATTTTTTTCGACAAAACTTAAATAAATTGTACCATTTAATTAATCGTCACTCTCTTTTTGAAACAAAAAAAGTTAAAATTACTCTTTAACCCTAGACAGGCATGCTTCGTCAAAATGACGACGCGTAATTTCCTTTTGCGATTTAAAATGCTTTTTAGTCTATTGGGAAATTTAATATATACTAATTCGACCGTTTTATGCATTTTTATTTTATACTAATTAAAAACATATTGAATAAGAACATAAATTCAAATTGCCTTTTTGGTGCCTTTTTAAAAAAAGCACCAACTTGGTGCTTTCTGGCATTTTCATTTAGTGGTTTTGGTGCTTTTTTTCATTTTGAACAGTATTAAGTTTAATTGATATAAAATTTGGATTAGACTGTCAAGAGCTTAAGTGTCTAAACCAGTGTTTAGACTTATTTTTTGTATATAATTTTATTTGAATTCAACGGAATATATTTTGTATCTAATCTGAACTATTGTAAATTACTGTTATTGAAATCCATGAAATACTTTTACGATTCATCGAAATTGCCAACTTATCGAAATACGTTATTGTGAATTGTAACTTTATAGTTTAAGTTTCTTGGACAGTAAAAATAAGCTAATCATTCTATTCCTTCTAATACCTCAAACGGTGAGCATATCCCTCAATAAACTTACAATACCTCAGAATTGTAATACCCGTCTTTACTTTCTTGTCTTCTCTGTTGCTCGACTTGGTGCCATAATTTCTCATACACTGAGATTTTATGCCACCTACTGACATTATACCATTCTCCTAGGCCTTGGTATCTCAAAGTGTTTTACAGTCCACACTACTCCAGGAATTGGTGTCCACTTCGCTCTCACTCCAAACAGCCACCGTCGCCAATCCCCCTATACCCTAACTTTAAACATTAAGAAACTCAACTTTATTGCAAAATATAGAATTTGATTGTTATGACGGTGGTATTGATTATTTTTTAATTAGTATTATTATATATTATTATTCTGTAGAAAAGTCTAGCGACGAGTGCCGAATTTTTGAACATGATACAGATGTCATTAAAAACGTTTGTATTAAATTCACAAAAGCACGCACAACTGAAATAAGCAATAGACTCCTTCCATATATTAATATTTTGAAAGTTGAAAGACATTACTGATCAAAATGAATTGGATGAAAGCATTTAAAACTGATCAAGGTATATACTTGAATAGCGGTTCATAACTTCATAAAATTACAAATTCAATACACAAAAGTTCTATAATACATCTTAGGAATCGTTTTTTATACCCTTCAACACTACTGTGGTACAGACTATAATAAGTTTGTGCATTTGTATGTAAGGCCAAGAAGGAAAAGTCTGAGACCCATCGTTTAGTATACCGATCGTCTTAGAATTAAATTCTGAGTCGATTTAGCGATGTCCGTCTGTCTGTCTGTCCGTCCGTCTGTCTGTCTGTTCATGTGTTTTTGTGCGCAAAGTGAAGGTCGCAGTTTAAGTCCAATCGTCCTCAAATTTGGCATAGGGTCGTTTTTTTGGAGCAAAGACAATCGCTATTAATTTTGGAAAAAATCGGTTCAGATTTAGATATAGCTGTCATATATATTTATCCCCGATCTGGTCATAATTGGCGTGTTTATCAACCGATGTTCTTCAAATTCCGTACATCCGAATATTTTATGAGTCTCGGAAAACTTGCAAAATATCAGCCAAATTGGTTCAGATTTAGATATAGCTCCCATATATATCTATCGTCCGATTTAGACTTATATGGCAACAGAGGCCAAAGTTTACTACCGGTTTTCGTGACATTTTGCAGAGAGAGTAGAATTGACATGCTACCAAGTTGATTGAAATCGGTTCAGGTTTAGATATAGCACCCATATATATCTTGCGACCGATTTGCACTTATATGGCCTCAAAAGCCAGAGAATTGCCCTGACTTTCTTCAAATTTTGCACGAAAGGTACGTTTAACGTTGTCGTTATGTGTGCCAAATTTGTTTACAATCGGTTCTTATTTAGATATAGCCACCGTGGTGCAATGGTTAGAATGTCCGCCTGGCATACACAAGGTCGTGGGTTCGATTCCTGCTTCGACCAAACATCAAACAGTTTTTCAGCGGTGGATTATCCCACCTCAGTTATGCTGGTGACATTTCTGAGGGTTTCAAAGCTTCTCTAAGTGGTTTCACTGCAATGTGGAACGCCGTTCGGACTCGGCTATAAAAAGGAGGTCCCTTGTCATTGAGCTTAACATGGAATCGGGCAGCACTCAGTGATAAGAGAGAAGTTCACCAATGTGGTATCACAATGGACTGAATAGTCTAAGTGAGCCTGATACATCCGGCTGCCACCTAACCTAACCTAGATATAGCTCCCATATATATCTTTCGTCCAATTTGGGCTTATATGGCCTCAAAAGCCAGAGTTTTGCCCTGACTTGCTTCAAATTTTGCACGAGTGGTACGTTTAACGTCGTCGTTATATGTGCCAAATTTCGAGTACGTTTAATAGTATCGGTAAGTGTGTCAAATTTGGTTGAAATCGGTTCAGATTTAGATATAGCTCCTATATATATATCTTACGCTCGATTTACATTCATATGACCACGGGGGCCAAAGTTATACTCCAATTTACGTTAAATTTTGCAAAGATTGCAAAATTATTATTCTAACATAGTTCAGACAACATTTTGACTTGTATTTCAAACAACAATCTATAATAATAAGCTCCAAAAGGTAGAAGGGACCAAATAATGGTTGTAAATAAAGTAAATAGATTGACACAACTGTGATTTCATTCTAAATGCAGAATTTTCATTACAACAATCGATTTTCAACCAATATCTTCTCTGTGTGTGCTGGGTAGTAACAGATAAAATTTGTATAAGTTGGAATTTTCATTACAACAATCGATTTTCAACCAATATCTTCTCTGTGTGTACTAACAGATAAAATTTGTATAAGTTAGTTGTCATGCAGAATAATAGAGTAGACGTTCCTTCTATACTGCTTTCAATAAGTACTGAAATCGTCTTTCAATTTGGTGTTTCTTTTTAGCTATAAAGCTAATATGTATTAAAAATAGGATATTACTTTCGAGACTTCGTTTTATAGACGTGGTATAATTTTCGCTTGGAAATTTAGGTTGTGGTTGACTATTTTGGGATTATTCGTTTGGCTTGAGATCATTGACTGATGAAAAAGGCTCGTGTTGTTGTTTTTCATTACTTTTTTTATTGAAATGTTGCTGTTCTCGGATATTTCGATACACCATCGGTGATCATCTTCAGCGAGATATTATATTTTACGCAGTTATGACTTTCTCCTTACAAAGTTCATGTCTATGGTTGACTTTTTCAAAAGGACTGTTATGGCCACATGACAAAATTAGTAGAAAAATTACATTAAACTTACATTACATTAAACCTCATTTCTCAGTATCAAGAACTCAACAACCAAATTTTAAAGTGAATTGCATTTTAAGTTCATCGTTAGAGTAACTACTCGTTTCTTCCACACAAGGAATTTATTTATTTATTTATAGTTGATACTAAATTTATAGTAAATATAATATTAGTATAACATTTCATTAACATTCAGCTACCCAACAACAAAATTTGGAAGTGCTTCTAAAGGCACTACTTTAAAATTAATTCCAAAAATGTTCTTTATTTTTACTACTCAGGAAGTTCTTTTAATTCATTTTTATTACTCACTGTTTTCATATTTTTAAAGATTTAAAATTTTTTTTTTTTTTTAATTTTTTTAAAATTTCTTTGTTTCAAAAAGGTTAACGACAGCGTAAGGATTAATAAAATGGTACAAACTATTTAAATTTTGTCGAAAAATGCTAAATTAATTCTAGAAAAATTGCGAAATTTTGGAAATATTTGAGGTCAAGCGTTAGAATGCATTTGTTATTATTTATTTATTTATCAAAATATAGCAACATTTTTTATTTCACATTCAAAACATTGAATTCGGATCACACCGTAAGAAGTGATGCAATTTTGCACCACTACTTTTTTGTCGACAATTTGTTTGCTTGGTAATTATATGTTCTCATTGTTATAACGAATAAATGAATCGTTAAGGTAATGAACATGTTTGTTAATATTTCGTTGTTTAGAAGAAAATTCCTAATAACGACGAACAATTTTGTTATATTTACGAATTTGTTCGTTGGCTCAACTCGTTAATATAACACAGTTTTTCTACCAGGGTTGGCGCAGATTCAGTGGCCTTTCTTCAGTACGTTTGAACTAAAACCGATGTTTTTCGCACCGTGGATTTTCCTAGTATCGATCTTCGAAAAGCCGATCATTCGATTCGGACGACGATCTTATATATTCTAAATTTAATTTTCATTATGATGTAAATGAATAGAGTATTTTAAAATGGTGCCACGTTTGGTGTTATGTTAACTAAAAAATGTATTAAGATTTTTAACATGGCTATAGCGCCAAATGGAAAATCATGATTGCATTTTATGCATACCGAGTATTTCCTTCCGGCCACTAATGAGTGTTGTTGATGTGGTGGCTATTCCTGGATTTCCATCCATGTTGACGAGCATTAAACCCTAACTTCCAATGCATATTTTACGATTGTCATCCTAGTTAGTTAGGTTTCTGATGTTATCGAATGATATCACCCGCTGTCAAAGTTGAATCACTTGTACTAAACCAAGGGAAATTAATTCAATTACTATTTATGTATGTGATGACTGAACAATTTGTTGAACAGGTCATTTGATAATGACTCATACGTAGTTTTCAAACTTTATTCACATATCATATCAACATAAAAAAGACGTAATAATTAACGAGCTTTTCTGACAAGCATTCGAAAACAATTTGATATTACGTTTTGACAAATGGTGTTTCTAATATTGCCCAGTGTTGTTACTTTTTCAGCTACAATTAATATTTGGGGTGTGAAGCCGGAAGAAAACAACAAGTACACTCGAACAAATATTCACGCTGAATAAAAAACTGAAGATGATGGATAAGTCCATTCGCCTGCATGGATAATGTGTAGTTGGGCGTGTATAGATTTGTATCTGAAAGTTACTTTTCAATGACTCAAATGATCCTTAATCTTCTTTGTTCATAAAGCTCAAGTAATAATTAATTATAAATATAAGTGTTTTGGTTTAAATTCTCATTCCTCATATAGCTACTACCATCTCAATCTCAGGTTGTTTGATACAGTTCGTCTTTAACTATTAATATTTATGGCAAACATAAAAATTTTGCAATGCTAACCATTGCTTCACGGCGACCAACCAACTGTATTTTTCTGTTAAATAAGTTTTTTTACATTGGCTTGTGGGCGCCCAAAACTATGCTATATAAATATAACTGTTTTTTATCACAATGGACTGAATAGTCTAAGTGAGCCTGAAATTTAATCGGGCTGCCACTTTAACCTAAATATAACTGTTTGCGTTGATTTTGCGTTGGTGGCTATAGCGAAAATTGGATGTTAATGAAAATGTGTTGGCTTAAAAACTGTATGGTCCGCGGTTCGAATATTCGATCATATAAAAAAATTATATGATCGAATAATTTCTTCTACATTGTTTGTTTTACAGAAAACGGTGCTAGGGACTAAAAACCTTGTGGAAGTGGGAAAGACATGAGGGACGATGCAATTAGCCAGAAAAGATTTTTTTAGTTAGTCTTTATGAAAAATGTACATCCTGTAAAAGAATCAACGTTAATCACAAAAATTATATACTTTTCTTCTAAACAAACTTCCTTACAGCGATTTTTGTTTGTCTAAAATTTCGTTTTGGAGGAAAGAATTATTTTTGTTCATGCAAAAGTGGTCATCTTTGTTTTGCGTACCACTGCTCGTTGCCTTGATACACAGTGAGTCAGACATATCGGGCTGCCATTATACCTAACTTAACCTTGGTAGCGGAAGTTTTGCATCGCGTTCAAATGTGGACGACAAAATTGTAACAACACCAGAAATTACCCGAAAAGTGAAGGCCAGATTTGATCGCAATGCACGCGTGCATGATTGTTAGAGGCCATAGACTAACACCACGTACAAAATTTTAAGAGGCTTTAAAGCGGTCCGATATAATCCATTGGCCTATATCAATAAAAAAATAGTGTCAAGTTTCGTGCTTCCGTTAACAGACGAGCGGACGGACGAACGAACGAACGAACTCAGCACTTCACCATGATGCAGAATATATGTATTTTATGGGGTCTGATATTGATATGGTGGAGGGCATAAACATCAAGTCAAATATCGTTTCATTTAAGTAAAATATTTCTCCAGAGGGTACAAAAATCAATACGATGACTTATCTCTTGGATTAGGTTGAAGCGTGTTTTTTTTGGAATTTCCAATAAAAAATGTAATATCATCTCCTTGTACGAAGAAGTCAGCTACTACACGCACAGAAAAACCATGTTTGGACATGGTTGCCGCATCCATTTAATGCTTATCTGGAGCATGTAATTGCCGCGGAAACCGTGTATTTTGTCTTTGTAAAAATAGTTTTCGAGCGGAGAAAAATGTATGGTGGCAATAAGCATTTGAATGGTTATCAAATACCGCAAACATGTTCTATCATTTAAATTATAGAATTTGAGACCATTAAATGGTCGGGAAAATCATGTACCTGACCATTCAATTTTTTTTACTTTCTTACAGGGAAAAAAGTATTTTTATAGGTTAAGTATAGATATGTCTAGAACCATTACATGGCCATAAAGACCGTTTACATTTTTTTCGTGACCATTTAATTTTTTAACTTTTTTGCAGCGAAAAGAATTTTATAAAAACATTGAGCAGGTACACACGATTTTCATTTTGCGCGTCAGTCGTGTGTTGATTGTTTCTTGGAATGGACGGAGAATACGGATTTACTGTGTTTTGTGTTAATTTATTTATTCATAAGTGGCACGAGGTTTTATGTGAACACAAAAAAGGAAAGTGTAATTGAAAAATATACCTGTTTTTTGTTCTGCATTTTGCTATATGGATCATTTATTTTTATTTGCAGTTACATGATGTCTGCGTTTGTATATTTGATGGGCGCACGATGTAAATATGGAATGATTACTTATTGTTGAAATTGAAATAAAATAGTGTGTGTAAAAATATGTGATGGTTGACATTATAAATACAAACAAACAATGAATTAGTTTATAAATAAATGAAAACAAATAAATAAAGTTAATTTTGTGTTTTCTTTTCTCAAGTGGCGTCCTTTTTTCGACGATGAAAAAAGTTTTTTCATAAAGATCAAAACATTTTAGGTTGTGACCATGTTCTTTTAACTAGAAGAAAAACATTTTGAATGAATACCATAACATTTTAATTGTCTTTTCATTCAAACAAAATTCTTTTTATCAATATAATAACATTTTAGATGAGGACAATTATATTTTTCTTAGAACCATGTTCACTGATCCAACATGGTTGCAGGTTAAAATGTTACATGGTCGCCGCAAAAATAGCTCCTATCATGTTTCTTCTCTGCGTGTAGTAAGTAGGGACTAATAAAAGTCACACAGGCAATATGCAATGTAAAACTAATCCAATCGCTCATAGAATGATTCTCATACTTTTTAGTTAGACTGTATAAAGCTATAAATACATGCAATTGATCACTTCCATATTGAGTTGTTTATGTCTTCCATTTCAATTACGGTCGCAACAACCTAGCCCCTGAAAACCTTTCACCAATACTTATTCATCTGTGAAATTTGAGTAGTTTGTTGGATAAAATGCCAAAGGCTTAAGTTGTACCCATTTCCATGGTATTCATCAGTAGTTACCTGGATAACAAAATATACCTTATGCTGCACTGTCGACCAGCATTTAGTCTAATGTCTGTGGTATCTGCCATATTCATGGTATAGCAAACTCAAACCCTTATGCCTTGGACCATGTAGCATCCATTTTAGCTTTTAGTTGTATTCAGTCAGTCAGTAGCCTGCTAAGTGGCTTGTTGGAAGAATGTTTTCACAAAATATGCAAACACTGAGTGTGAGAGTCTAGTTAACCCAGTTTACAAACCATATTCAAATAAGAGACCATGTGCCTGTGTGGATAAAATGGCTTGGATACAAAAAAATCCTGGCCATAGATAAACAGCAACATACAAACATCCGGAATGCACGAATATACCGGTAGGTCCATAAAAAAATACCATATGGTTGCTAAAATTTATAACCATTAAAAATTCAACAAATCCCATCAGTGTAGATATAAAATTCATTAGAGTTATGTTTTTTGTTTTTGCTATATCCTTGGTATCGTCATCATCATCCCCAGACACATATCAGCCACCCCCATGGCAGTTCTCTCAATATCAAATTGGCTAAAAGTATCTTGTGCAAATGGTTTTAAAAATCAAATTGGGGGGTTTTTGAAGTCTCGTCCAAGAGCAAATATTCGAATGAAATGAAAAAGTTCAAATTTGTTCAAGAGTTGTTTTTGCTCAATTTTATATTTGGCCAACCTGATAACCATGGCTAACAATTGGACTAAATTTATGGGACAATTATTTTCATGTTTTTATAACTTTCAAAGGTCGTTTGTTTCAATTTCAGAGCAAAAGAAACATTTATCCATATTTTTTATGTTTATCAGTCTCACGCGGTGAGAAGGTGAAAACATATCTACGTAAGAGCATTTCTTTCACATAAAATCATTTCCAAATATTTCGGGCATCAATCTTCATGCTTTGACTCAACACTTCTGTAGATAACATCGTTATGTCTTTATCAATGGTAATTTGTTCAAAAAAATATAATGGCACATGAGATTTTAGGCCAAAGTCAAGTATGATTTTATGACATTGTAGCTTAATCGAAGTTCAAGTTTTGGACGTGTCGGGGCTTTACAGTTTTTTATGTTTACACCAATCCCTCGATTTACGTTGTTTCGATTTACATCGTCAAATGTTTCGTTCCATTAAACCTCGATTTACGTCGTCGATTTTTTTGCCAACTTTATCAGAAACGCCTTCCATAAGGGAAATAAGTACTAACGATGATTACATCGAAACATTTATTTCTGAAATTCTTACCGAAAATTCGTCAAATTCTGATTGATATTGCACATATGTCGCAATCGTCGAAGTGTCGATGTTTATGTTGTATACAACGTAACGGTTTTTCATTTCTTTAAGAACTTAATTTTTACACCCGGATACTTTTGAATAATGAATTGTTATTTTTATACCCTAAACCACATAGTGGTCAGGGTATAATAAGTTTGATGTGCCTACCAGAAATATTGATTTTAGACCCCATAAAATATATACCGATCGACTCAGAATCACCTCCTGAGTCGATCTAGCGCTTGGTGTCCGTCCGTCCGTCTGTCCATGTATTTGTTGTTCACAGGATTTCGGTCGCAATTATTAACCGATTTTGATGAAATTTTGTACAGGGAGTTTTTTGGGCACAAGGACGAACGCTATTGAATTTGGAAGAAATCGGATCAAATTTAGATATAGCTCCCATATATATGTATCGCCCGATTTGGGCAAATGGGGTTACGTTGCGCGTTTTTACAAACGGATCGTCACCAAATTTGGCAAAAAGTAGTCTTTTGCATCGCCCTTCAAGTCTGCAAAATTTCATCCCAATCTGTTCAGATTGATATATAGCTCCCATATATATGTACCGCCCGATTTTTCTAAATTTGGCCATAAAACCCTTATTTATCAACCGATCTTACTCAAAGTTGGCTAAATGTAATCTTCTATAGCACTAACTATATGTGCAAAAAATCATCGAAATCGGTTCAGATTTAGCTATAGCTCCCATATATATGTACCGCCCGATTTTTCTAAATTTGGCCATAAAACCCTTATTTATCAACCGATCTTTCTCAAAGTTGGCGAAATGTAATATTCTATAGCCCTAACTGTATGTGCAAAATTTCATCGAAATCGGTTCAGATTGAGATATAGCTCCCATATATATGTATGCCCGATTTTCCCAAATTTGGCCATAAAACCCTTATTTATTAACCGATCTTTCTCAAAGTTGGCCAAATGTAATATTCTATAGCCCTAACTGTATGTGCAAAATTTCATCGAAATCGGTTCAGGTGTAGATATAGCTCCCAGATATGTATCGCACAGCAACAGTCAGTGTTGCTAGAAGTAGGGGAAATTTCCTATATGTAGGTTTTTTCTAATATTTAGCGTCTTGTAGGGACGTAGGGCCACAATGTATGGACATTTTCACTCAACACAATTTGTAATAATTCTTACATTTTGGTGGCTCTAGAGGAGGAAATTAGAAGCCGGCAAGGCTTGATCTTTAACAATGTGTGGTAACAACAGTTACCACTAGTGCAAAAAAAAACAAACAAAATTTCAAGATTACCACAAATCTACCAAACAAATATTTCTATAGACATTTTTGTCAAAACTATATTCCTGTAGGAAATTTTGTCAACATTTTATTTCTATAGAAAATTTTGTCCAAATATTATTTCTTTAAAAAAATGTCCTCAAAACTTGATATCTATGGAATTTTTCTCAAAGTTTTCTTTATACATAATTTATTATCAAAATTTTATTTCTATAAAAAAAAAAAAATATTTAACAAAAAAAAATATTATTTTTGGTATAATTCTACCAACTGTGGCAACCGTGGTGGAAAAATTTATTTTCTACGTTACTTACGTTCCATTTTCATGCTTTAAGATAATAAAGTACATACAACCATTTTAGTTTGTAAATTTTGTTTAAATATAACGAAAAATATTGTAGGGAAAATTGTTTGGGAATGTACGGGAAAGTAGGGAACTTTTTTTGACTTTGTAGGGTAAACCCAACATTTACCCTGACAACACTGACCATGAGCTATAGTCAGATTGAGACAAAGCACACATAAACATGTACCCCTTAATTTTCTTAAATACCGCAGTTGCAGGTTTATCTCCCAGAGCTATATCAATGTTACCCCACAAATGCTTATGATTACTAATTCTGTAAGGGTGGTTTATGGTATGATATAGTCGGCCCCGCCCGACTTTCTACTTTACTTACTTGTTTTGTTTATACACACAAAAAAATTTCACGAAAATTTTTCCAATTAAAATTTAGTTGAGTTTTAAAAAATATTCAATTAAAAATTTAATTGATTCAACAATAATAGTATCAATTAAATTTTTAATTGGATCAATTAACTTTTTAATTGACCTTCACTTAATTTTTTAATTAATACTATCATTTCTGTGATTGAAGACATTTCAATTAAAAATTAATTGGATCAATTAATTTCGTGATTGAATCAGAAAAAAATTTTTGGTGTGTATGTTTGCTCTATGTACATATATTTATTTATTTATTTTTAGGAATAAAAGACTGAATTACCTTTAATTTTGAAATTTTTTTTTAATTATGTACACGCACATACATATATAATTAAGTGAACTTAGGATTCGTTATGAGCAATTTTTAATTCAGTTTACGTCGTTTCGATTAACGTCGTCAAATTCCGGAACCAATCTCGTCGTAAATCAAGGGATTACTGTATACAATTTTTTACGTTTCGTGACAAAAATAATATTTTTGTGCTTCATGTATAGACATCCCATTACAATTTACATTACCAGTGGTAGATCTGTAGCGTTACATTGCGGTGAGTTATATTGACAAGCCTAAATGACTATGATAATAAATACTTCTCGGTAATTTGTGATGATTGTTCGCCGATAATTATCTAAAAATTAAAAAGAGTCTCAGCAAAAAAATTCGTTTTGAATTTTACATGCATTGCATTGCTTTAGAAATTGTGCCTTGGAAGTTCATTTGGATGAAGAAATTTAAAAAGCTAAGAAACGATTGTTTTCTCTTTCACTTTCTACTTTTATTAGTAATTTTTGTTACACTTTTATTTTCTTATTATCAAATTGAAAAACTTCTTCGCTTCCACCGGGGTTGAACCTAGCTCTGTTGACACCATAATAGAACGCCTTAGCACACTCAGCCACAAACGCCATTGAACAAGATGCATCAAAACGTCTATTCAAATGTTTGTGATATGGACCTAATGTGACACCACGACATGACATTCTAATTACTTCCTGAGATGTTCTTTATTATTACGAATGAAAAAATAAAGAACGCTGGTACAAATCTCGCCATTAAATATTTTTCTAAAAAAATATTTTTTTTTTTTTGTATGCTATTCATCGTTTTTATTTTCGTTTTTTTTTTCGGCATATATATATCCATTATCCATGAATACAATGCATATGTCAACAATTACATTATTTCCAACACTTATTCATTAGAGAAATGTTAAGTAATTTTTTTTAATACTTCCGTCCTATGACAGCCCATGTAAAATTCATTGGAAATGATTCAAATATGCACTACTTCCGGATCACAAACTGGTTATCCAAACTAATTTTTTGGAAGTACTTTTGTTTTGCTAGGAAACTACTTATTTCATGGCCGAAGGTATGTCTGGGGTGAGCACTTTCCTCGTAGGACATGGTGGTTATTATACTTTGAGTAGGATTACCTACAATATTACCTTATAGTTTTTGAAAAGCGGAAGTGAGAAATGTGCCATAAATTGAAAGAAATTGTGGACTAACGTAATCACCGAAAATGTTTTTTAGGACTACATACTTTTTTAATCATTCAATTATCTAAGAAGAGATGGAAAATAACTATGGTTTTTTTCATCTAGTTTTTTTATTCTCTCTTTCATACTCTCTCACGTTTCTGAACATATATGAGTTTATACGAAAATTCTAAATTAATATATGTTTGCATCCAGAAACGTTATATTTAAGAAAATGTAATGTCCCGAACATAATATGTTCTAACATATTAACATATATGTCCCAAACATGTTATACTAGTTTATGCACATTATATACTTGCACATAAAAATAATGTGCTCAAAATGTTAGTTCCAAACAGATCATTTTTACACCCAAACAAATGAAAAACGTTATTTTTCGTCCATGTGATGACATTTCTAAATCTTTCAAAGCTTCTTTATATCTCTATACTTACTATTACAGTAAGATTGCTTTGGAGTACTCCTAGATTGGTTATTGTTGGATATGCCACCGGAAAAGTTATATTTTCGCACCATACTTGGTTTTGCTTGAGTTTAACATGAGGTTGTGGTAGTTATCCTAAAGTCGAGGCCCCCGAATTTAGCTATATCTTACTTATGTACTCGTACATGTTTCTCGATTGAAGCTTGAGCTTGTCTATTACAGTGATAATTCGGTTTTGGATCACTGTGCAGCGAATATGTACATTAACATAGCAAATGCTCATCATAATTGTGCAAATTATATCCTCATGGTAGTGAGTGAATGCAAAAACGAAACATAATCTAAGCATTTGCACGCACTTGCCATAGATTGTCCATCAAAGAGCACACGCACATTGAAATATCAAATGCCGTATTACAAAGTGAATAGCTGTCATAACCAAATCAAAATATTGCTGTTGAGATATAATTCGAATAGATTATTATGTTATGCTGAAAATCAAAGGGAACACGCAAACATATTTTCTCTTTTACCGAAACGAAATGTTAGTCGAAAGTATTCAATGGGGTTTCATTAGGTCGAACTTGAACATAATTCCACTATAGTATAAACATAAATTGGGATTTATTTGTGACATAACTTAGTATTTGCCTAAAATTTAGTTTCGAATTAAAATTTGGGCTCCAAGAAATAATAATAATACCCGATAAAATAAAATTCTTTCCCCACAAATGAAGTTTTAGACAAACAATCATCGTTTGAAATTTCAATTTCTTTTTTCGCCGCAAGAAAGTTTCTTTGGAAGAAAAGCATAGAAATGTCGCTACGTAAGTTGGATCTTTACGGAATGTGAAAACAATTTAAAAAACATAAATTTCCTTTTTTTAATTTTTTGATCAATTGTTTCTTCTTTCATATCTTTCTCACTCTCATTATATTTCATGTTATGTTGGCATAACTGCGGCAATGATGACCACATCAACCAGATCCAATCCATGATCGTATACCTGTGGTGGCCATACAGAGCTAGATTTATGTACAATTTTTGGTTATATCCTGCGAGGGTCCCACGGGCATCGTTCTGTGGTACTAAGCAAATTTGGTATAAATATTTAATATTCTTGCATCACCTATTTGTGAGTATGATATGCTGACTGTTTTGGATTATTACACTGAAAGATGAGGTTTCTTTTCTAGGGAACGAAATTTCTGTTGACGCAAAAAATTTTCTTAAAGACAACTAATAAATATTATTAATCTGTCATAAATTGGAGCATATTAGTGCTCTTTAAGAAAATGATGAATTTTCTTTGTCTAAAATTTCGTTCCGGAGAATTCTTTTGTTTTGATGTAAATAAACTAAATGCATACGTGTTTGCAGTCATTATGTCATTGGAGCTTTTTTATCGTTCAGGAAAGATCAGGTCCTGAAACTTTATTACATAGCTTCATTCATTGTGCGATAATATCAGGCAACGGTAACATTGATATGAATGCTAATCGAGATATCGGTTGCTATGTTAAAGTAGTTCTCATACTATTATGCGATAAAATGATAAGGAGTTGCTTTTAATTAAAATTTTAAGTCTTAATGTAAATGGATTTCTTTGTTATTAATTAATGGTTTATTTTTTGCATTGTTATTTCAGTTAAGCTGTTCAATTCATAAGAAGACAAGTCTAAGAAGGTAAGTCTATTCGATATACATTTTTTAGATTATTTATATTAAATTAAATATCATTAAGCTTTAATAGTTTATAATTCCATCTTAAATATAACATTTGTTTTGAATGCTGGAGAATTTAAAATGTCAAAGGAATGTCTAAACGTTTGTGCACCATTTCTTATGAAGGTAATAAATCCGAAGATTATGTTAGTAGTGGAATATATTTCAAAATTGGTTAGCACTTACTACTAAAGTTCTTCCTAAGTTATTAGTTTTAGAGTACATCCCAAAATGCTCTTGTAGTTCTTTTGCGATGGTATACTCAAATTATTTGTCTTACGCAGTTTTCGCAACAAATTTGAAATTTCGGAATTTATTGTGTATGAAATACAGTTAGGATAAATAAAATAATGGAAATTTCAAAAAATTAAAAAAAAAATACTTGAAAAGTGTATATAATATTTGCAACTATTATTCAAAAAATGTTAAGTTTATCTAATTTTTTTTTAAATGAAATCGGAAATACTGAAATAGCATCACATCTGAAGAACCGACGTGAAATGAATGAAGCGGATGCTTACCAACATGACTTCCGCCTTATGACAGCCCACACTGAAAAAAATATTGACCTAATATGGAAGATTATGTAACTTAAATTTTAGGACTCGAAATTTACGCAATGCTAAGGACAAAATTCTTTAAAATAATGACATTTTAGTTAAAAGAAAGTTGAAAATCCTTGCTTCAAAAATAATGTTTTTTCATGAAATTTAGGACACAAATATTGGAATTTTGCGTCCCTCTGTTGAAGTTGTAGATCTTTGAAGTAAGAGAAATGTTCCTTAAAATAAAGAAAAAACATTTTTAATTTAAAGAAATTGCCTTTAACACAACTGACATATTGAATTTTTAAATTTAAGATAAAAACGATTCAACTATAGGCTAAGACCTATTTTAAGGATTTGCATCTTTGGTTTTTTAGCATTAAGAAAATAGTTTTTACTTTGAAGTACTTGGCATAATTTGGATTTTGAAACTGGAATTTATTTGTACTTGAATACCTTTATTAACATATCGCAAACAGTGAATAAAAATTCGATGAATGATATCTGTCTCCAATTTTAATTTTATCGATCCTATATTTAATATCGATCCGATATTTTAATGAAGCCGCATCTTTGGCTCGGAATCAATACCAAAATCCTTAAAGGAAGCTCAAAATCTTTGGATCCAAGTAAACTTTTTTTGAGTGTAAAATGTTCTAGGACCGTATTAGTCCATATCGAGCGAAAGATATATATGGGAGCTATATCTAAATCTGAACCGATTACAATAAAATTTGGCACACTTGACTATAGTACTCATTGTTCTTCTTGTGCAAAATTTTAAACAAATCAGGGTAAAACTCTGGTTTCTGGGGCCATATAAGTCCATATCGGGCGAAATATATATATATGGGAGCTATATCTAAATCGGAACCGATTTCTTCCAAAATCAGTAGGGTTCTATTCTGAGCCACAACACATACTTGTGCTAAATTTGAAGTCGATTGGACTAAAACTGCGACCTAGACTTTGATTACAAAAATGTGTTCACGGACAGACGGGCATGGCTATATCGACTCAGGAGCCCACCCTGAGCATTTTTGCCAAAGACACTATTTGTCTATCTCGTCTCCTTCTGGGTGTTGCAAACATATGCACTAACTTATAATACCCTGTTCCACAGTGTGGCGCAGGGTATAAAAAAATGGTTCGGTCGGAGCAGGGAGTGAACCCACGACCGTTTGCATTTACGGCAGACATGCTAACCACTGCTCCACGTGGCCAACAAATGTATGTTTCTGTTATGTTTGTATGGGCTCGTGGGAGCTGCAAACTAGGCTATATAAATGTAACTTATAACGATAATTGTGACTATAACAGCTACGTAGCCCAGTGGATAGTGTGTTGGCTTACAAACTGTATGGTGCTCGGTTCGATTCTCCGTCCAGGTGAAAGGTAAAATTTAAAAAATTTATAAAATTAAATAATTTCTCCAATATTATTTGAATTACAGAAAAAGTTGCGAAGAACTAAAAAATTTCGTGGAAGTGAAAATTATGTGAGGGAATGAGCACAATCTTCTTTGGGGAAAATTCTTTCAAGCATATAATATTTTTGGGCTCAAAATGCTTCCAAACATATAATATGTTCACATAAAACAAACATATTAATGTTTCGGCACTATCCAATAATATATGTGCTTCCTGAAAAATATGTTTCAAACATATGTTATAGAAGCGATTGTTTTTTAGGGTGTAGTATTGTAACATGTAGTGCTAAAACTAAATGTTTAGTTTGAGAATTTTTTATCGTGAAGTCAAACACTTTTTAACAACAACATTTTTAAAGCAAATTAAAATTAATTAAAATTTCTTTATTTTAATCGTTCATATTAGGCGAATACTGTTTTCAGTGTACGGTTTGAAACTCCATTCCTACATAAATTGTATTGCGTTCATAAAGAATTCCAGCGTTTTGAGATCACTTACTCAAGAAACAAATAAGCTTCACTATATTAAACCAAAATATTAATTATATTTATTCAATACATGTTTTATTTCACATACATTATTCACATTAAAATACACATATGTGTGCGTGTATGTATTTAAATAGGTGGTAGTTGCTGCTTGCTATTAGAAAATTGACATTTTATTTTTCCGTACCCAAAAATCTTCTATTCCTTTGGTCCTTTGTATATTTTCCGAAGAAAACCATGACCCGTGTTTGTATTATAAATTCATACAAAACATTTTAATAAACATATTATTTTGTAATTCAAACTAATAATGGCGCCATGTTATGAAACTAACTAATCTCAACATATGGAAGGTTTAAAACGTCCTCATTACGGACTGTGTGGTATCCGTCAATTTTTCGGTAAAAAAAAAAACAAAAAATACCACAATGAAATTCTCTATTTTTACAAACATTCTGCAGTATTTCGCAACTTTGATTTTGTATGGAAACCGAAAATAGTACTTGTCTTTATTACGAAAAACTTATAATTAAGTTGTACGTATTTCATACGAAAATTTTCCATTTAAATTTGATGTAGAAAGTAAAATCACGATTCTATAGGACTGTTCATCTTTAGATACAGCTCCCAACAACTTTTAAGGGCTTCGTATGGCAACACAGGGATGGAAAATACAATTTTTAAGAAAGTACAAAAAAGGTATTGTTTTTAGCAAAAAAGAACTTTTTACTAAATTTGAACAAAACTTCCATTGAAAGATTTTTGTCAAGAGCTCTGGACAATCTTGAAGCGATTGTCTTTAATCATTGATTTGTATTTAACGTATAAATTTCCTAAACTTATTTGAATTTTTGTAAATCACTGTACGTCAGAATTGTAACAGAATAGTGTCACTCAACTAAATGAATTTGTCATATGAACTTTGTTGGCAAGTGATATCTATATTACATTTTCATTCTGGCGTCAACATCTCGCTGGTAAGAATCTCGGCTCTTTAATAAAACTTTTCTTTGAATTCAAACTGAAACGTTTTTTATTCTTTTACCTCATTTCCAATATTTTGTCTTATTGATGAGGCAAAATATTGAACTCTAGACTCAAATCTCTATTATCTACAGTCCACTCTAAGCACAGGAGGAGATTCCAGAGGAATTCAAAGGCTTACAATATACCTAGTTTCATCTATTACCGCTGCTCCACAACTCTTTCTCTCATTTGTGGATTCCATTTGGACCATTCCCCTCTCTAAGTTGTTCAAGCTCATTTGGACTGAATTTTAAAGAAAATAAAATTTTGTTTGTCAACTCCTCAATTTAAATCTTGTATATCCGCTTACAAAGAATACCGTGTTGCCACAGTTGGTAGAATTCTACTGTTTGGTAGATTGGCAGAATTCATGGTACTTCATAAATTTTTTGTAGATAAATAAAAATAAAATTTTGACAAAATGTTCTATAGAAATACAATTTTTACAAAATTTTCTTTAGAAATAAAATTTTGACAAAATTTTCTATCGAAATAAAATTTTAACAAAATTTTCCATAGAAATACAAGTTTGACAAAATTTTCTATAGAAATCCAATTTTGACAAAATTTTCTATAAAAACCAAATTTTTGATAAAATGTTCTACCGAAATAAAACTTTGAAAAAATTTTCTATAACAATAAAATTTTAACAAAATTTCTTTAAAAATAAAATTTTTACAAACATAAAAAAATTTTTTGACAAAATCTTCTATAGAAATAAATTTTGACAAAATTCACTATAGAAATAAATTTTGTCAAAACATTTTTTTTTGTCATAACATTTTGACAGAATTTTTATAGAAATAAAATTTTGACAAAATTTTCTATAGAAATACAATTTTGACAAAATTTTCTTTAAAAATACAATTTTGACAAAATTTTCTATAGAAATACAATAAAATGATGACAAAAAATTAAATAAAATTTTGAAAAATTTTTCCGAAAGAAAAAATTTTGACACAATTTTCCAAAAGAAAAAAAAATTAACAAAACTTTCTGAAGAAATAAATGTTTGCAAAAATGTTGTTTTTTGGTAATTTTTGGTAAAATTTTCTCCAAATATTGGTAGATTATTTTTGTCTCAAGTTTCGATCGTGACTGTAATGCTTCGCATTATTTTGATACGCGATCGATAGCTTCTTATCTAGAAAGTGTTCGTGTGGAAGCGTAATATAGATGCTTTTTTCGACTAAAACATTGTTGAAATTCAATAAAATCGTGTGTTTGACTATGGCTTTTACAAATTCTCAAAATACTAAAATATTTTGTTAAATCTGATATCGACTCAAAAATGTCTACACAAAAGGTACTATGTCATTCGCGGTTGTACTACGGTACTGACCAGAGTGAAAAAGTATTGAAAAAAGTACTATAGTACTGCATTTTCCATTCCTGTGGCAACAAACTGATTTGTCGAGAAACAAGAGCAGGTAGAATACTTACCTTATGCTACGTTCTCACTCACTCGTTTCATTCGTTTTTCCAAAACGTTTCACTGTTCACACCGTGTTGAGAAGTTTTAGTTTGACAGTTACCATGGAAACTAGAAATTCCCATTTATTTTAAATTCAAATACATGCAACATTTGTTCAAATAAATGCCGCGACCGCAAAGGAAAAATTTTTATTAAGTTATTTTCACATCCCTATTCTATTAAAAGACTTTGTTTATTCGTTTTTTCTAAGAAATTATTTCAATAATTTGACAGTTAGTTTTTAAAGAGTATAATCAGTCAGAGCATATTCTAAAATTGGCGTGTTTTAGAGAAAAACTTGTGTGTTTGAACTTAATTTTTTGTAAGGAGAAAACGACTCGTTTTGAAATGATTATAAAGAGAAAACATATCAAACGCCAAAATATGCACACAATTGTACAGAAAATTAGAAATTTTTTAGCTGCAATTATTAATGATACTTAAAAGTCATTTGTTTGAGAATATGTTGAAGTTAAGTCCTGTGCAAGTCAATTTAAAGACATGTTGAGAAGAATGCCTACCCTCAATCTGATATAGTGTTGCATTTGAAAAAGGCTCGTTCTTGTGTTCTCTCAGAAAACTATATAACTTGAAAACAATTTTATATTTATATTACACAAGGACTTTGGTTAGGATTCTAAGAGGCATCAAACATTTGCCTTTACGATAATTATAATAAACTAAGTACATAGATACACAATATTTAAAAGTGAGTTAAAATCTACTTAAGTCTTTTGGGGTATATACTCAATAAGGAACTTTACACATTCCAAACAAGACAGGCTGATCTCTAATCTTTTGGTCATTTTGATTTTTTTTTTCAAAAATCTGATTGCTTTTATCATTTTAATTTAAGTGTACATTGCTATTCCTAGTTTCATTTTGTGTCATAACCAAAGTTCAATTCATTCAAATATCCGCCAATAATGACGTCTTCCGCCGAAACAAATTAGATTTCACTTTTTAATGGCAGTCAAATGAGAGATTGACACCGAGCAAGCACGGCAATTGAATGTCCAATATAACTTGGCCGAAATGCCATAACATTTAGGACATTTGTGACTAACGACAATAATAAAACATAACGAATCAATAAGGGCATGTCGGCCAAAATTCCAAATGCCCAACATACCCATTCGCCAACACACCCACCCATACACACACGTACATTTAAAACACCATTTTACTTTAACAAACTTTAAGTGGAGACTCATACTCCCATAAAGAAAGACCCAATGGTGGACGAGGGAAACAACAATGAAATCATGAGAATTCGGTCATATACTCTTGGTCAGCAATGATGGTGGGGAATGAGAAAAAAACAAACAACTGAGATAATTTTTTTTATACATGGTGGTGTGTGTTTGTGTGTTCCCACATATATATGTGTTTATGTTTGTAAGCCAATATCGGTTTTGTGGGTGTTCTAGAAAAATTATAGGTTTTCAAAATTTAAATGTCTTTATTAACAATTTGTAACAATTTTGTTATAAAAAGTGTGTGCGTGCGCGTGTGTGTATTTATTAGAATGTGAATGTGTATGTATGCTTGTACATCTATATCGTAGAAATATGTGGATAATAACAGTTGGCTACCCGATATATTTTGGTTTTCTGTTATCATATACACTAAAAGAATAATTCTCCTAAGAAGAAAGTTTTAGACAAATGAACTTTACCCAAATTCCACAAAAAAAAACCTTTTGGTTAATTAAAAAAAAAAAAAAACATTTTGATTAATATTTTATCCAAAAGCTCAGTCCATTTCGTTTATATCCAGCATTGTTCTTTTCTGACTGTAAATCTTTAATAACACACATTTCGAAGTTTCATTGTAAACTTTACCCAAATCCTACAAAAAAAAAAACTTTTGGTTAATTTTAGAAAATTTAGGATAATGTCAGAACATTTTAACATAACTGTATTACAAACACCTATAACATGTCCATTTCATAAAAATATGTAAATAATTTTCGATAAATTCAAGAAATTTATCAGACATAACTAAATATTTGTTCCATTTGTTAAAGAAAATTTTATAGTTTGAGGGAAAAAATTTAAGTTCAAAATTGGAAAAATGTCTTTAGTGTCGTACGCAGTTCAAGATGGGAGCATTATTGGCAAAATACACAAAATTTAAGAAATTCTAAACTATGTATTTTGTTATGGACATGAATTAAGTAAATCTTAATGTTTCATTTCTCTAAATGTCAATAATTTTAGTTCTCGCTTGCACCGGATTATAAAGGAATTCTACACAAACGAAATTCCCCTTTGTTGTAAAGCTATTCGCTAAACCCCAATTTATGTCAAGAGATTCAACGATTGTCTTCTATCTTTTTAGTTGCTTTTAAAGAAGATTTTATAGAGTCAAAGGAAAACTTCGTATGTCCAAAATTTCGTTCTACAGAAAAGAAAACTCTTCTGCCAGTATTGTCAAAATTTCGCATATTTAAATTAAAATTATTCATAAAATTTGCAGAATCTTTTTTAACTACCGAGCAAATAACTTTGGAAGTTCCTCTAAAGTCACGACTTTAAAAGCACTTCCAGAAGCGTCTTCCCAAAGATGTTATTTATTTTAACTACATAGGAAGTTCTTTTAAATCAATTTTTTTATAACTCGCTGTTTTCATAATTTTAATGGGTAGTTTTAACTTATTTTGTTTCAGATAGGTTAGAAATAGAGTAAGAATTAATAAAATGGTACAAATTATTCAAATTTTGTAGAAAAAATGTTAAATCCATTCTAGAAAATTGAGAGTTTTTGAAAATATTTGAGGTCAAACCTATAAAATTTATTTATTTTGCAAAATATCACACAATTTTTAAATTCACATCCAAAACACTGAATTCGGATCACACCTTAATAAGTGATGCGAATTTAGTGCCACGGCTGTTAAAATGCTCCGGCCTATGACAAGCCTATGTTTAATTCATCGCTTCTAGGCCAATTTTGCACCACTACCGGATCCAAACAGGACATCGTCACTACTTGTTTGGCGACGCTTTTTTTGCTGTACTGTTAGAAGAATATGTTTTTCATATGTTCCGATATAAACAAAATGTGTTTCGGGCACAATTTTTAAACACAATATATTTAAGTGCAAGAATGTAATGTTCATAAACTAGCATTAAATGTGTGGATCACATATGTTAATATGTTAGAATATATTATGTTTAGGACAATAATGTTTCATAAAAATAATATGTGTGAATATAAACATATATAAATTTACAAATTTCGAGTTAACATATATATGTTGTGATATTTTATTCAGGGAGCGACTGGGAGGAGAGAGAGTATAGAGAAAGAACCCGGGAGGGTTGACGAAAGATATCAACATAACACAGTGAGAGAATCAAAAGAGAGCATTTTTTGTGTTATGTTGTTTCGGAAAACTGTTTTACGTGCTCATTTGTTTTGGCTATGCGCTTGGCATGTTAATAAGGCTTTGCCAAAAATTGAATATGCTTAAGTCTAAATATTATTTAATTGGAACATTAAATTGTGTATTCGGATTAAAGAGAATAGACATTCGGAACCAAGAGAATAGACATAAAAAAAAAACAAAACAGCATGTGTTTTTGCCTTGTTGTTAGTATGTGTGGACATTTGTTTTATTATCATTTTCACATTATGGGCCCATTTTTTTTTTGTTGGTTCGTCAAAAAAAAAATCGGAACGTACGACGTAGCAAGAAAGGAAATCCAAACAGAGGAAAATATATAAAAATTACAAAAACTCGATCCAAAGCAACCATTGAAAAATTTTATTTTATTTAAAATGAATTATTAAAGAAAAGAAAACGTGAAAACATGGCCATTTTAGAGCGATCGTGCCAACTTAATTCCGGTCCTAGAGGTAAAAATGAAATTAAGTACAAAATTATTCATTAATAAATAGTCTTATTTATTTGTATTTCAAAATACAATAAATTTTAAATGCATTAAAATGGTGTTAATTGCTAGTAAAAAATAGCTCACTCTTAAATAAATTTATGTGTATATTGTAAAATTATGTATGTTTATACTCGACTTCATGTTCTTCTTTTGTTAGAGTTTTTGAATTACTTCGAAAATTTCAAACTTTTATACCAAAAACATTTTTTTGTTACAAGATTGTTATTTTTGCAAATTAAAACAATAATATTTTATCCAAAACCTCAGTCCATTTCGTTTATATCAAGCACTGTTCTTTTCCGACTGTAAATCTTTAATAACACACATTCCGAAGTTTCATTGTAAAAATTTAATTTAATACTATATATATAAATATAAATACAAAAATTAAAAAAAAGGACCCAGGACCCTTTGCATGCAAGGCGGACATGCTAACCACTGCTCTACGTGGCCAACAAATATATGTTTCTGTTGAATAATGTTTTGTTTGCATCGGATCGTGGGCGCTGCAAACTATGCTATATAAATGTAACTTATAACGATAATTGTTTATTGGCGACTATGGCAGCTACGTAGCCCAGTCGTAGTGTGTTGGCTTACAAACTGTATGGTCCTAGGTTCGATTCTCCGTCCAGGCGAAAGGTAAAATTTAACAAATTTATAAAATTGAATAAATCCTTCAACATTGTTTGAATTACAGAAAAAGGTCCTAAGCACTAAAAAAATATCGTGGAAGTGAGAAAGATGTGAGGGAATATGGAATTAGGCAGAAATAAATTTTTTTGAGCAAAATCTTCTTTGGGAGAAAATTATTCGAAGCATATAATATTTTTGGGCCCAAACATATAATATGTTCCCATAAAACAAACATAATAATGTTTCGGCATATCCAATAATATATATGCTTTCTGCAATATATGTTTGGAGCATATGTTAGAGAAGCAATTTTTTTTGATGGTGTGGGTATTGCCACTATGTTGGAAAAAATTGCCGTAATTTAAAGAGAATGGGCAGGGCATTACTCTCATTTGATAAAAAATTTCTTTTCTTGTAAAAATGCGCACTTTTTTTTGCATTTTGCCCGTAAAATTTACTTTTTAGGTTCTTTTCTAAAAAAAAAAAACAGGCAAAAGTGCGAAAAGACTTCGAATTCTGTTGTGAAAATTGTGCCACACATAAAGGCAAATTGCGGGAATTTTCAGCACTGCCAACAAACGAGAGTGCAGCGATTGCCCTGTTTGCTCCTTTGAGTTATTTTCTGCCCGCTGAAATGATAGCATGTTTTTTAGGTTCTGGCAACATTTTATAAATGCGCATTCTATAAAGACTAAATGAAGGCAAAGCACTTTTTTCAGAAAACTAATCACCGTTATATTCCCTATTGCTTCTAGTACGTAAAAAACAATATTCAAATTTCCACTGTGAAAAATTGTACTACAAGCAAGTGAAGGTGGTCATACTTGTTTCCATGGGCACAGGCACCACTAGTACGTATTGATGCTTTCAAATTTCTTATCTGCCATTAATTTGGATCGCAAAAATCACATTCCTGATTTCTTGGCACTTTCGTAACGTTCAATTCATTGCATGCCCGTTTTATGCCCGAATTTATTTGCTTTATATACATAATATATATGTAAATTAATTACTTTTTGTTATATTTTTTCATCATGTTTTTAATTGAATATATTATAAACATGATTCAATATTTATTGAACCAATCAATTTTTTCATTGAAATCCGTAAAAATGTCAACCATTTTGTTATTTTGGGACATTATTAAGTTGTAATAAAACCTAAATAATTGAATAAATTCTATTTAGAAATGAAATCGTCAAAATGTTGAAACATTTTTTTATTTGTTTTTTTTTTTATTTAGTTGGTTATAGATAAATACATATATACTTAGTTGTAGCATTATCTATAACATTTAAAGATGGCCAAAAAAATACCAAATAAAAAGCGAAATATTTTAATAAAACAGTTTTGATTAATTAAAATGCATTTATTACAAGCAAAACAACTGAAAAACTTATATAATTAGTTTATTAATTTAGGATTACTCAATGTTTGAACGAAATAAACATAATTGAATGAAACATTAAACAATATAATCGTTCAATTAATCAAATATTTGACCAAAATGAGTGTCAAAGTTTTTTTCCAAGAGCACTATTATTATTGTTCTTTATTTTCTTTGCCATGCACAAGACCACGAAAGTCTCATATTCCAGCATGTGAAGTTTAAAATCATACTGTACAATTAAATAAATACTATGTAATTACAATGTTAAGTTAACTTAAAATATTTAATCATAATATATCTATAAGCAAATAACATTAATATATTAAATTGAAAGAAATTTAGAATTTTAACAATATATGAATCACAGACTGAAAAAATATAAAATTTAAATTTGAAAACAGTAAACAGAGGAAAAATTACAATAAATTTATAATAACAGATAACGGAAAAATATTAAAATTGAAAATAATACTAAAAAGAATCAAAAAAAAATAAATAAATAAATAAAATTTTAATAACAAATAATGGAAAGGTACAT
Organism: Haematobia irritans; assembly: GCF_050003625.1. Classification (NCBI taxonomy): domain Eukaryota; kingdom Metazoa; phylum Arthropoda; class Insecta; order Diptera; family Muscidae; genus Haematobia; species Haematobia irritans. The sequence continues at coordinate 77,803,154 of NC_134401.1, read as the reverse complement.
ATTGCATAAATACGAAAACAACATTTTTTAAGATTTGAAACTGTATAACAAACAATATAGCAATAAAATTGAGAATAAAGAAACAAATTTAATTATTACTCAAAAACGAGATAAGCTTTTTCTTAAAAGCAAGTACATTGAATGTTATAAATAAGTGAGTTCCACAGACGGATGGAGTTAATAAAAAATTGCCACTCTGAGACTAAACAACTATTACGAAGTAAAATTAATCTTTTAACACTATTGAGGCTTGAGAAATGCAAGCGTTGAAATAAATACTACAAATGTTGTTTGAAAACAAAAATATTATAAACCCAAATAATTTACAAATAAGATGCATTTATGATAAATAAATGAATACAGTCATATGAAAAAGTTTGCAGTTGGTGTCTGCCGTCATATTTTTATAATTAATGATCTAGGGGATAACAATTCGTAACATTTTTAGTTTATTGAAATATTACCCAAATATTATTCAAAAACCAATAATAGCTTTTTGTGAATGCCAAACCTCTAACATTCCTAAAAGTTCCTAATTGCGTCCAGCAAACATTTTGTTTGCTGTTATGTCTTAATTTGAAAAAAAAAAAATCAGATTTTTAAGTAAATACCAGACGTATTCGTAATTTATTGTTTTTAATGTGCTACAATAGCCCTTATTTTGTATTTTATGTTTGTTTTGGTCAAACAAAATCATTTTGTTAAAGTAATCAAGTTTAAAACATAGCTGACGATTTCAGCAAACAGCGATTGGTTTCTCTTTTCCAATAGACGTTTTGTTATTTTAGCAGAGTTTTATTAGGATGTCCTTATGGAACTCCCGCATACGTGGCTATAACAACATTGTGTATGTGTGTGTGAAACGTTTCGGTGTATGTCTAATTCTATTTTTGAAATTTCTTCATGTTCAAAAGCTTTTACTGATTGCACGCTTCATTAGTTAGTAAACCTAGTAGCGAACAATGCTGGCATAAGCATACAATTTTTGCCATTTTTTGCTATCGATTTCCAAAGTTACTGCCTTGCTATATTCTACACAGAATCCACTACTGAGTTGAAGGTATATTACACTTCTCAGATCAATTGCAGCCTTCGCCATGGTTTGAATAATAAATAACCGAATAACGAAACACATCCACTTACTAGAGTAATCAATTACTTTTGGCCATGTAACTAAGGAAAAACTCTAACATTCTCATATCAAATTGCAGATAATATTGCATAAGATTCGTTGATTTCGTTATCGAAATGGTGAGAATATAATGAAGGTTGCATTATTTTTCATGGAATAAGAACACAGTGCACTGGCTAATCTGAAGGTCGGCGGTGTCTAGATAATCACTTAGACAATCAAGTCTCTGTCAGTTACTTGCAGTCAAAAATGGTGAAAATTCAGACCCGACATTTCCAAAACTTGGGACAATCTAGTCGAAATCGGATTCCTTCTTTATTTAAAAAAGTAGATTTAAGATAATTGCTGATACGCATATTATAAACTCGGAATTATTGGCTCCTAAAGAATATATCTAATTTTAAAAGGGATATTCGTCGTTTGTGTAAACTTTTATTCCCTATACATAGTCACATGTTTCACGATTTTTCCAAGTAATACCGGCTAATCCCAAGTTAAAGATATAAACATGTATTTGCATATTGCTATAGAGGAAACGCTAATTGTTCTATCAAAGCTACGTCCAGAGAAATGAATGGCTGGTAAGCGGCAAATCTACACTGAAAAAAATATTGTCGTGTGGCCTCAAATTTCGAATGTGAATTTTGCTGACCATAAAAGACACATTTCTCTGATAGAAAGTTGTTTTTCCTTGCCCAAACGTCGATAAACTTTTCAATGAAGTCGTTTTGTCCTTGTAGTTAAGTGATTCGACTTAAAATTGGGTGTCCTAACATGAAAGAAAATTTCGTTCTACTAAGGTCAACTTGGCTTTAATACTTCTGCAAATATATTCAAAATTAAAGAAATCCTCTTTAAAGTTGTTGGCTTTTTGCAACTTAACTACAAAGCTAAAACACGTTAGAAGATGTTTTTTAACACTTTATTTTAAAGACGTTTTTTAGTCGACACAAAGCATACTTTACACTTGAAGTCGAGTCTGATTATGAGAATTTATGTTGCCGTTAAAATGAAGAAAAAAGCCGAGAAAAACGAATGAATTAAAAAATTTTCCTAGAATCAAGTACGCAAAACTCAAATTTAAGAGAGAACGTTGTCTTCAATGTTTCGCTACTTGAATTCTCCGCTTCTTTGGCTCGGAATCAATACCAAAATCATTAGGTTAAAAATAGAATCTTCGAACCAGGTATGCTTTTTTCAGTGCACATAAAATGCATGACTGTGTGGAATAATTGTTAGTTATATATCTAAAGCAAACGAATATTTTCGTACTTTTCCCAAAAATAGTAAGAACGAACTACAGTATGGTTAAAATGGTCATGATTTGGTGACAATGATTTTGCTCTTTACTTTAAATTTCATGAAGTGCAGTTAAAGAGTACACCAGGACAGTTAGTTCAATTTTATTTTTTTTCTATACAGACACTCACTCAAACCGTGAACTCCCCAGGCTGTCAAAGTCAATTTAACTCTATTTTAATTTAGGGAAATTATTATGTTTTAGTTAAAATGTGGGTTTGATTTGTTTTGAGTGTATACATATAGTGGGGAGCAGAACTGAGTGCATATTTTCAATTTTGCAATCTTTATTTAATAGAAAATGTCTAGTTAAGCCCGTTGATAATAGAATATAAGTTATATGGTCAAGTGAAACAAAAATATACCGCTTCCCTTCCGATGCAAAAACATATTACTGATAATGACCTCAGAACATTAGTGTTAATGACCTCGTAACCACGATATGAAAACCGTTAAACATGAAGGGGAAAGCCTCATGGTATGGGGATGGTGACAAACTTTGCCGCTGGTTAATGATAAGGATTCATGGCAGGTAGGAGACTACCTTGATATTTTGCAATCAAATTTGTCTAGGTTTGTGGAAAGCAAATTGTAGAGCCAAAAAAAAAAAAACATATTAGAAAGTATGTCAAAAGAAGTTAAAACCGTAATTACAAACAAAGGACTATATGTTAAATACTAATATATTTTGTTTTAATATATTATGCATAAAGTACAAAACTATATGCAGGCTTGTTTGTATTGTATTTTAAAGAATGCAGAAGTATAGGTATATAATTTATCTAATTGTACATTTGTGTTTGTCGAAAAATAAAGTATAAATGAACTAAATTTTATACCAATTGGACTCAATTAGACTTTTTTGTTAAGCAAATGAAGCATATTCATAAGTGGAAAACGTGCACTCGGTTTTGCACCCTACTGTATATGACAACAAAATATTAATGGCTACAATTCAATTTTGCTAAACATTCTGCATAACAAGGATTGCTGTGAGTTATATCTACTTATTTGCTAATTTTTATATCTAAGTAAGTAAAACATCGAATACCATTAATAACGCTCACTCTTTACCTTTTTTCACACAATTTCAAGAGATATCTTCACAAATATGTCATTCATGAGTAGAAATTTTCAACCATGAGAATCAGTGAAATGTTATTCCTGGGCGCATCTCTTCTCTTCTTTCCCTCTTTTGTAGAGGGCAGAACTAAAACATTCCCAATACCTAAAGCCCTTGTACAAATTACAGGTGTATAGGTTAATGGGATATCTTCATGTTATGCGATTATCCAAATAAAGTCAATAGCCAATCCCTACAATTGACTTTTTAACCTCAAAACGGTTATCCTATAACACCCTCCATTATAGAGTACATAGATAAGTCGACGCCTACCGACATTGGCTAGTTTGGATAAATTTTGGTCCTGCTATTTTTATGCGAGGATGTTGCGCTCTTTATGAGGATGCTTTTGGTGATATGGCTTTATTGCTGTTCTTCTATTTTTGCCCACACCCACCATTCATAGACCCAGAACTGAATGAATAAAAGAAGGCGTTCTTTCATCATGCGATGTACGCCCAACCCAGCAGCGTTAATATCTGTGCCGTCAAATACAGTTATTTAATCTACCACTTATCATTATTTCCAGCTTCTAGCGAAAGTTCAGCCTTTTTTCTGACAAAGCATTTTGTATTAGCATGGTACGCAGGGGTGTCGATTCAGCTTTTTCAATTTAGAATAGCTTAAGAAAATTGCACGCAGAGAAGAAACATGATTGTCACAATCATATTCGAAGAGCAAAATAATATGATAGGAGCTATTTTTGCTGCGACCATGTAGCATTTTAACCTGCAACCATATTGGCTCAGTGAACATGGTTCTAAGAAAAATATAATTGTCCTCATCTAAAATGTTATTATATTGATAAAAAATAATTTTGTTTGAATGAAAAGACAATGGTCACGATTTAAAATGTTATGGTATTCATTAAAAATGTTTTTCTTCTAGTTAAAAGAACAGGTAAATTTTTTCAATTACACTTTCCTTTTTTGTGTTCACATAAAACCACGTGCCACTTCTGAATAAATAAATTAACACAAAACACAGTAAATCCGTATTCTCCGTCCCATTCCAAGAAACAATCAACACACGACTGACGCGCAAAATGAAAATCGTGTGTACCTCAATGTTTTTATAAAATTATTTTCGCTGCAAACAAAAATTTAAAAATTAAATGGTCACAAAAAATGTAAATGGTCTTTATGGCCATGTAATGGTTCTAGACATGTCTATACTTAACCTATAAAAATACTTTTTTCCCTGTAAAAAAGTAAAAAAATTTAATGGTCAGGTAAATGATTTTCCCGACCATTTAATGGTATCAAATTCTATCATTTAAATGATAGAATATGTTTGCGGTATTTGAGAACCATTCAAATGCTTATTGTCACCATACATTTTTCTCCGCTCGAAAACTGTTTTTACAAAGACAAAATACATGGTTTTCGCGACAATTACATGCTCTAGATAAGCATTAAATAGATGCGGCAACCATGTCCAAACATGGTTTTTCTGTGCGTGTGAACAAAATTGGCAAGAAGTTCGGTGAGCATATTAACTACAAATAAATTGATTGTGCAACAAACTAACTACAATTTTGTCCATTTCTTCGGCTCGTTGTATTTCCATTTCCAGTGTCCACTCACAAGGCACACACAAAAAAATTTCACGAAAATTTTTCCATTAAAAATTTTAATTGAGTTTTAAAAAATATTCAATTAAAAATTTAATTGATTCAACAAATTTTTTAATTGAAACAAAAATCAATAAAAAAAAATAGTATCAATTAATTTTTTAATTGGATCAATTAACTTTTTAATTGGCCTTCAATTAATTTTTAAATTGATACTATCATTTCTGTGATTGAAGATATTTCAATTAAAAATTAATTGGATCAATTAATTTCGTGATTGAATCAGAAATTTTTTTTGTGTGTAGAATCGTAAGACAGCTGATTTCAAATTTGTTATTGCAAGAAAACCAACCAATAAGAACAACGGTATTTGACAGAACACAGCAAAAATATCATCAAAATATTTCCAATTAAAAAGTTGATTAAAGTTGAAAATGTTTTCAGTTAATAAATTGTAAAACAAATAAATAAATAAATTGTAATATAAATATATAAAATAAATAAATAATTGACAAAAACTAAGAACTTTACAAAGGCTTCACAGAAAAAATATTACCAATATATTTCCAATTAAAGAGTTGATTGAAGTTAAACATTTCAATTTAAATAGAAAATAATTATTCAAGCTTGAGATCGTTTTTTGTATGTATTGGTTGCTTTATTCTTCAATATTTCGCAATTACGTTGAATTGCTTCATCAGTAGTAGATCTACAATAAAAATTGATATTTTTAATCATGACATAAATTATTTATGAAAAAATTGTTTATCAAATTACAAATAATTATGTTATATAATTTTTTCAATTTAATATTTTCATTGTTTTTACATATCACAACTTTTCAACAACTATTTTTTAAACTTTGAATAATTTTTGGTAGCTAAATAACAAATGAAACGGTGAAAATTAATAAACGAAAAACTCCGTGGAAATATGATACAATTAACTTTTTAATCAATATAGAAACATTAAGTTAATTAAGTCAATGATTGAAAATTCTAAAATTTTTAATTAAAAAAATAATTTAATCAATTTAATTTTACTATTTAATCAAACTCGGAAGACTAAGGCAGATAGAAAAAGTGAAGGACATTTTTTTTTAAATTTCTAGTTACAAATTTATTTCAAATAATTAATTGTTAGTCAAACTAAAACCACTAAGTCAATTCAGAGAGTAATTGAAAATAGTTATATTTTTTAATTAAAAAAATAAATGAATTAAAAACTTAATTGAAATTTGCTAATGGAATGAATTAATTTTTTAATCAAGTACATACTTTTTTATGTCCAATTAAAACTGTGATTGATATTATAATTTTAGTGATTGAAGACATATCAATTAAAAAATTAATTGGATCAATTAATTTCGTGAATGAATGTGTGAAGCATTACGGCCAAGCACACACACAAACACTGATTCTACCATATAAGTGTACTTGTCATAATTTGTGCACCACATTTTTTGTGCTTATACACAGGTGTAGCCTAAAAAACCGGCAGATCTTTTAGGACATCCCTAATGTATGAATAAAGGATGGAGAGAGATATAGACCCAAGGATAGAGTGATTGCTACAGCTATTGATGTTGAGATTCCTTTGAGACATACGAACCGTTGTTGCCGTTTTACAGATTAATGCTGATGCTTGGGTTGATTGGCCGTCAGTTGTTCCTCCGTCTATATGGTCGATGGCTTTTCTGTTGGACGATAGTACTTTGTTTTGTTTTTTATTTGTCCATTAGGATTAACGTGTGCTAGTGTATGTATTCTCCAGTTCTCTCACACACAACTACGTGCCAGTTATGTTATATATATATATGCAAGCGTATTTGTGTACATGTGAAGAATTAAAAGCCTTAGGGCATAGGGCGCTAAAACGGACAATTGAAAAAGATAAATTATTGCTTGGAAAACAAAAGCGAAAACTAATAATTCTAAATTGGCTAATAATTACCGTAAATGTCAGTAGATAAGTCTGAATAATGACACGCGATTTACGTTTTAAATTACAAAATTCATGAGAGATTCCCAAATTAATTTGAGCATATCCATTGAAAAGAGAACATTCGCTTTATTGCAATTTGGTGCAAATTTTACAAGGATCATAGATGACAGACGACGTACTTGGATTTTAGGTGCAATATGGTTCTTATTCGAAAATGTACTATGTTCTTTTTTTTTAATTTATCTATTTCAATTAATTTAATTTACATAATTCGACTAAAGTAAACTTAACTTTAATAAATCTAAAAAAATCTATGCAACCGGGAATGATTTTTTCATCTGACACCAATTTTTCTGCATTACCCACTATTATAGTTGATATAAATTATAATATTTAATTTGCTTCAAAATGATGACAGGAGAGTGTCAAAGAAAATGGATGGAAAGAATTAATGCTATTATGTTATTCTGCAAGCCCTAACATATTTCCTTATATTTCCAGATTTTCTATGTTTCCATTTCCCACTTGTTGAACAATGTTTGAATTTGACTGACAACCAAAATGGCTATATTGTGGCTGATATTGTTGTTTTTGTAAATTACACTATTACACCGGAGCCACTGTGGTGCAATGGTTAGCATGCCCGCCATGCATACACAAGGTCGTGGTTTTGATTCCTGCCACCTCAGTAAGCTGGTGACATTTCTGAGGGTTTCAAAGCTTCTCTAAGTGATTTCACTACAATGTGGAACGCCGTTCGGCTATAAAAAGGAGGTCCCTTGTCATTGAGCTTAACATGGAATCGGGCAGCACTCAGTGATAAGAGGGAAGTTCACCAATGTGGTATCACAATGGACTGAATAGTCTAAGTGAGCCTAATACATCGGGCTGCCACCTAACCTAACCTAACCTAACTTAACCTAACCTAATATGCCTTGATTACCATGTACCTTGATTAGTTTTTTTCACATGTATTTGTTAGAACACTAAAAGAAATTATTTGAATCCATAGATTTTGACCTTACCTTAAGAGGTTTGGTATTGATTCTAAACCGAAGATGGGGCTTCTTTATGATGAGAATTCTTACGTCTTAAAGTTATGACTGATTTCTCCGAAATCAAGTTTGTTGCATTTAAAACATCATAACGCAGTTTTTAAAGTCGAATTAACTATAGTGAAAAACGGCGTTCAACGAAAAGTTTGTCATCTTTTAAAGTAAAAAATCTTTGTCAGAGAAAGGCTCTTCTATAGTATGCAAGAGTCACCGTTAGCAATGGTTTTTACCATCTTCGCAGATGTCCTTTAAGCTACACAAATAGAAATTTTCTTCGGATAACATTTAATCTTATTTCGACTCTCACGTATCTTAGATTTTAAACGTTTTCTTCCACTCTATAAAAATTTAAGATTTTATACGGTATATAAATTATAAATAAAGGATTTCACATACAATATAGTAATGCTTGAACTCAAAGGTATGGCGACTAAAAACTTTTTACCGATACATATTCTGGAGGGAGCTGCTTCGAAATATGAAATTTTCTCAAACAAAAAAAAAAAACATATATTTAAGAACTTTTCTTCATCTAAACTAAAATTATGAACTCATTGGTAATTGTAGTTACAATTTTCTAAAGTAAACTCTCATTTTGTTATTTTGAATGAGATGTTGACTTGTGGTCATGTATTGTGATTCACAATTTGCAGCCTTTATTGACTGTACGTGTTTGTGAATTTGAATTAGTTTGTATATCGGTAGGCGTTTAGTTAAATGAAAGAGCTTAACTGAATATGTGCCTCCATATTTCTAGGACAAAATCCCATTCTCGGTTTACGTCAGTCTAACTTAGTGCTCTTTTCTATACTGAAAAAAGCATGTCCGTTTGCAAAGATTTTGGCTTTACTTTAAAAAGTTTGGTATTGATTCCGAGTCAAAGAAGCGGATAATACTAGTAAGGATACTTTTAAGACACAATTCTCTTTTAAATTTGGTTTTGTGTACTTGCTTCTAGGAAGAACATTTTAATTTTTCCGTTTTTTCAGTTTTTTCATACGCTATTAAAATCTTCATACGCTATTAAAATCCTTTAAAACGAGTTAACGACAACTTTATTTTCCAAATTAAGACTCGGCTTCCAGTAGAAATTTTGTTTCTAGTAAAAATCGTCTTTAAAATAAAGTGTTGAAAAACATGTCCTAAACAAAATTGCATTCTTATTTTAAAGACATGAAATCTTTGACCTCACGACAATATTTTTTTCAGTGTATGTATTGAGGCAACATAGACTATTTTATGGTTTCCTATATCCCTTTCATAAAAAATAAACGTTATCGTTAAATTTAAATAACAGACAGGGCAAAATTATCTTTTTGTGTCCTTAGTAGACTTATTCAATCAGATGATGTCATGGTTGAGACTGATCGGGTGAGCAAAAACTTGTTGCCAATTAAACCAAGATAAGTCCTCCTGTTGAGAGGAGGCCTATTTCAAGAACTACATAAGAACAGAACTTTTGAATGGCGTTCGAAGAGAGTACAACTTTCAAGGCTACAAACAAAGAAAAAAACGTTGGGAAAACAAGTGTCACAAACGTTGCTCTGTTATTATTATGTTTTGAATTTCTTCGAAAAGTTCAAACTTATATCAAAAAATTTTTATTTTTTAACAAAAAATATACTTTTTATTCCAAAATCACCATCCATTTCGTTTATATTAAGAACTATTTCTTTTCTGGCTCTATGTCTTAAATAAGACACATTTTGAGGTTTCGTACTAAGAATTCAATACAGTATTACTGAAAAAAGCGAACATACTATTGAAATCTTGCGAACATTTTTGGAATGTATATAGTAGAGGTGTGCACGTGAGTAATATTTTGCTCACGCTCACGCACACTCACGAAGGAGAAATCTTATTCACGCACACTCACGCACGATATTTTTTGGTAGGACTCACGCTCACGCACGTTCACGAAAAGAAAATTTGTACTCACGCACACTCACGCACGAAAATCTTTTAAATGTCGTGACTCACGAAAAATATCGTTACTCACGGAAAACGTTGTGACTCACGAAAAACCTCGTAACTCACGAATAATTTTATGAGTAATTTACCTATACAACCTGACTAAAAACATGAGTATATTAAAATCGAGAGCGTTATAAAACACGTTAACACCTAGGATGTCACTAAAATTATAAATGAATTCAACTCGTAGGCATTTTATGTTCGTAAGCGGGATTATTTTCGTGAGCGGTTTTTTCCGAAATTCGTTACTCACGACGATATTATTTTCGTGACTCACGTTCACGCACGACATTTGATTGGTTAATCACGCTCACGCACACTCACGCCGTAGCCGTCAGCGTGACTCACGAATCACGCGTGAGTCACGAAAATTTTCGTGAGTCACGACAATTTCGTGTCACGTGCACACCTCTAGTAAAGGGTGATTTGTTAAGAGCTTGATAACTTTTTTTTTTTAAAAAACGCATAAAATTTGCAAAATCTCATCGGTTCTTTATTTGAAACGTTAGATTGGTCCATGACATTTACTTTTTGAAGATAATTTCATTTAAATGTTGACCGCGGCTGCGTCTTAGGTGGTCCATTCGGAAAGTCCAATTTTGGGCAACTTTTTCGAGCATTTCGGCCGGAATAGCCCGAATTTCTTCGGAAATGTTGTCTTCCAAAGCTGGAATAGTTGCTGGCTTATTTCTGTAGACTTTAGACTTGACGTAGCCCCACAAAAAATAGTCTAAAGGCGTCAAATCGCATGATCTTGGTGGCCAACTTACCGGTCCATTTCTTGAGATGAATTGTTCTCCGAAGTTTTCCCTCAAAATGGCCATAGAATCGCGAGCTGTGTGGCATGTAGCGCCATCTTGTTGAAACCACATGTCAACCAAGTTCAGTTATTCCATTTTTGGCAACAAAAAGTTTGTTAGCATCGAACGATAGCGATCGCCATTCACCGTAACGTTGCGTCCAACAGCATCTTTGAAAAAATACGGTCCAATGATTCCACCAGCGTACAAACCACACCAAACAGTGCATTTTTCGGGATGCATGGGCAGTTCTTGAACGGCTTCTGGTTGCTCTTCACTCCAAATGCGGCAATTTTGCTTATTTACGTAGCCATTCAACCAGAAATGAGCCTCATCGCTGAACAAAATTTGTCGATAAAAAAGCGGATTTTCTGCCAACTTTTCTAGGGCCCATTCACTGAAAATTCGACGTTGTGGCTCGTTAGTAAGTCTATTCATGATGAAATGTCAAAGCATACTGAGCATCTTTCTCTTTGACACCATGTCTGAAATCCCACGTGATCTGTCAAATACTAATGCATGAAAATCCTAACCTCAAAAGAATCACCCTTTATATAGAATTACAATATTTTTGCCAACTAAAGTGTTTTGTTTTCTTTAAAATAACTTTTTTAAATCGGGTCTATAAATCGAACTGCTTCTCTGTATGCGTTCATTTTTGATTTGAAGAAATTGTACTTAAATTAACTGAAATAATGAATCTTTAGACTTAAGATAAAAAAGGTTCAAATATAGGCTAAGATTTATTTTGTGGATTTTGCATTTTTGATTTAATTTTTTAATTAACAAAACAATTTTTACTTCGAAGTATCCGTTATAATTTGAATTTTTAAACTGGCATTTGTTTGTACGGGAATTGCTTAATTAATATAGCGCAAAGAGAGAATGAAAATTCGATAAATGAGATCTGTATCCTTATTTTAATTTGATCCCGGATTTAAAGACAATCACTAAAGTAATTGATCTTCAATCTTCAAATTAATTGATCCAATTTAGTTTTAGTTGCAATTTCTCCCCAAAGTTAATTAAAAAATTAATTGATCCAATTAAAATTTTTATTAATAATTTAATATTTTTTAAATTTACTTTAAAAATTTTTGGATATATTTTTTCAGTGTGTGCATAGGAAAATATCAGGGAACGGCAAAACGGATGGTATTACTAAACGTGGAACTACTTAACAAACTTGGAGTGCTGAAATTGGTTCTTAACACAGCAAGAGAACCGGCCTCTATCAGGATGTTTTTTTTTTATTTAATAAACAATTAAAATGACATAAATAATACAAAAACTAATAACGAGTAAAAGAAAGGCCAACCGTTCCATCCATATAAAATTCATTAGCTACGAATTGTGGGGCAATTGCTTCAATGCAATGATGCAACGGATCAATCAGATGTGGCATTCACATTGGGCGTAAGTGGGGTAGGTCATCTTAATGCCGGACATTGATAGCCGTCGCATATCTCCCAGCTCATAATTCTGATGAAAATGCCATTGTTTCCGATACAAAGTTCGATGAAGGCAATGGCACATTGATGTCATCTCATTTTACTGTTATGCCACACCGAGTTATTAATGGGTGCTGAAGTCTTTGGCATTTAGACTGAAATGGACATTGAGAGAATTGGAAATGTTGGGATGTGTTATTCTGTAAGGATTTTATCCGTCAATTCAGTGACACCACTAAATAAGATTTATTGCCTGTCTACGAAAGAAAATACACGATACATTTTCATGAAAATGTTGTGGAAATAATTTGATTTACTACGCATTAAATTAGAACACCAAAAAACCATTATCGATGATGCGATGAATAATACCAACGGGGAAAAAACCAAGCAAGGACATCCATTCGCACACTCACTTAGTGTAATTATTTTTACAATGCGTTCTAAATTGAATAGGAATTTTTTCCTAGAGAATAATGCTATGAATGTCAATCAACTTAAAACTCCATCCAATTATTGTTCTGTTTCAAGACTGTTATGGGCTCATCAAAAACGAATAAATATTTTAAGAATGTGATTATTTCGATCCTGATGCAAAATGTTCAAAATACATAGAAAAAAATTAATATCGCAATGGCAGTTTTTCATTTTCGCCATACGTCTTTAGAAATCTTTACCAAATGAATTACGAACTCTATAAAGGCGATTCGCTAATTTTCACAAGTAAACTTGGGAAATATTAAAAGGAATCTGTAGACTAAACTTCCTGAATAGTGAATAAATACGATTTTTTATGTATTTTTGTTTATATTTTTTTATTAGTATTTTATAACTTTTTTGTCTTAAACTGGTCGTGCTTTTCCTTGGTCGTAATTTGCTATTTTAAGTCTATATTTTAGTTTATTTTATATAGTAGTAATATTACTTATAAGATTTTAAAAGTTATAGGATATTCTCTCCCGTGATATAATTATAAGAATTTTGAAATCTTGTTGTGCGGGTGTTATTCAATAATTAAATGTGAATGTAAAAAAAGTCCATTGGTAAACTGATAGTAAATTCTAATTATTTGTGGAAATTTTCGAAAAAATAATAAAATTTTATTATTTTTTTTTCGAAATTTTCCACAGCATTAGCATTTTCCGAATTTTCATGTTCCAATATATAAATTCAAATGTCTTTGAGATTAAGCCGATCTATTTCACGAGCGAAATAGGTCTTCGTAGTGGCACTTTAGCCGCTTTTCAATTTCTGTCGTACGGTGAGAAGAAAAATGGTCAATAATTCTGATCCAGCCAAAAACAATTAAAACAAACGATGGAGCCAAGATATGCTAGTTTTACCTCTTCTTCTAGATTATGAAATAAAAACAGGATTCGATATTTGTCAATAAGAGGGATATCTATCTATTAAATATTTAAAAAAATTAATGGATAGATGAAGTAATTATATATAGCTTTTGAAATAAAAAATATATTTTGTTATTATAAAATATTCTTTATATTAAATTATATTCAAACGGTCATAACACCCACATTTTTTACGGGGCTTATGACCGCGATGAGGGAGGACATAAAGCCCAAACTAAAATTGGGCAATGTGACCGCATCAAGGGAGGTCATAACGCCCAAAAATAATTTTGGGCGTTATATCAGTTGGGGGATATGTCCGGTCGCCAAATTTGTATTGCACTGTTAGAAAAATATGTTTTTCATATGTTCCGATATAAACAAAATGTGTTTCGGGCACGATTTTAAACCACAATATATTTAAGTGCGAACATGTAATGTTCCTACACTAACACTAAATGTTTGGGACATCTATGTTAATATGTTAGAATATATTATGTTTGGGGCATGAATGTTTCATAAAAATAATATGTGTGAATGTAAACATATATAAATTAACAAATTTCGAGTAAACATATATATGTTGTGATATTTTATTCAGAGAGCGACAAAAAGAGAGTATAGAGAAAGAAATAGAGATGGAAACCGGGAGGGTTGACGAAAGATATCAACATAACAAAGCGAGAGAATGAAAAAAGAACAATTTCTGTGAAACCGCTTGTATGTTGTTTCGGAAACCTGTTTTATGATAAGGCTAAAAATTTGATATGCTTAAGTCTAAATATTATTTAATTTGAATAAAGAGAATAGACATTCGGAACCAAGAGAATAGACATTTGAAAAACAAACTGCATATGTTTTCGCCTTGAGAGCAGCATTTTATGCATGTGTGAACATGTGTTTTGTTTATCATTTTGGCATTATGGGCACAATTTTTCGTTAAAATAAATCAGGGGTCTTCATAAAAATAACGAAAGGGCACTATACTCTTTTTAGAGTTGGGACAGTAAAATGAAATAAGGAGGAAATAGTGAAAAATTACACAGTAAAATGTAAAAAAACAAACTTTAGTTCCTCTTTATTAAAAAGTAGTCCACGAGGAGTTGACGGACACCATCAAATATAAAAGCGGGCATTAAGTTCGAGTTTTACAGCTAAAACAATTTAAAAAGTTTATTTTCTTTAAAATGAATTATTAAAGAAAAATAAAAGGAATTTTAGAGCGATGGTGTTAAATGCTAGTAAAAAACTATTCACTCCTAAATAAATTTATGTTTATATTATAAAATTATGTATGTATGTTTATACTCGACTCCACGTTCTTTTGTTAGTTTTTGAATTCCTTCCAAATTTTAAAGTTTTGTACATAAACAGTTTTTTATTAAAAAATTGTCATTTTTGCAATAAAAAATAATATTTTATCCAAAAATCAGTCAATTTCGTTTATATAGCACTGTTACTGACTATAAATCTTTAATAACACACATTTCGAAGTTTCATTTAAAAAAATTAATATAGTATAAATATAAATGTGTAAATTAAACAAAAAAAAAATGTTCGGTCGGAGCAGGGATTGAACCCACGACCCTTTGTATGCAAGGCAGACATGCTAACCACTGCTCCACGTGGCAAACAAATGTATGTTTCTGTTAAATAATGTTATGTTTGCATGGGCTCGTGGGCGCTGCAAACTATGCTATATAAATGTAACTTAAAACGATAATTATCTGCTGGTGACTATAACAGCTACGTAGCCCAGTGGATAGTGTGTTGGCTTACAAACTGTATGGTCCTCGGTTCGATTCTCCGTGCAGGCGAAAGGTAAAATTTAAAAAAAATTATAAAAGTGAATAATTTCTTCAACATTATTTGTATTACAGAAAAAGGTGCCAATAACTAAAAAATTTCGTGGAAGTGAAAATTACGAGTATGTTAGGGAATGAGCACAATCGTGTTTGGGAAAAATTCTTCCAAGCATATAATATTTTTGGCTCAAAATGCTTCCAAACATATAATATGTTCACATAAAACAAACATATTAATGTTTCGGCAGTATGCAATAATATATGTGCTTCCTGCAAAATATGTTTGGAACATATGTTAAAGAAGCGATTTTTTTTGAGGGTGTGAATAAATTTGTTTGCTTCATTTTTGTATTGAATAATTTTGTATGCTTCATTTATTTTTTTTTGTTCATGTAACTAACGTAAACCAAAAATTATTATATTATATTAATTATTATATATAACGAAAATTTCCCATTTTGGGGAAGTTTTATCCAAAATAATAGTTTTCATGAACCAAAACGAACTTATAAATTTTCTATTTATTTGTTTGGTCCGTTGATGTGTTTAAGACCTAAGATTAATTTAAAGTTACATTCATTTTTGAGTCCCCTTTTTGTGAGTGTATCTTTGGGCTAACTGTATCCCATCGGTTTAACAACGGGCTTTTTTAGGATGCGCAATTTACACACTATTAAGGACAAATTTCTTTAAATAATAACATTTAAATTAATAGTTTATAATATTGGCTTAAAAATTTTTTTCATTAAAGTTAGTACACACATTTTGAAAATTTGCGTCCCTTCGTTAAAGTTTTATGTCTTTAAATTAATGCAAATTTTCCTTAAAGTGAAGAAATACATTTTTTATTAAAAAAATTGCCCTTAAATTAACCGAAATATTAAATATTTTGATTTAAGATAAAAACTCTTCAAATATAGGCTAAGACTTAAGTTAAGGATTTTGCATCTTTGGTTTAAAGTTTTTTTGGAATTAAGACAATATTTTTTACTTCGAAGTATCTGTCATAATTTGGATTTTTAAACTGGCATTTGTTTGTACGTGAATAGCTTTATTAATAAACCGGAAAAATATAATGAAAATTCGATAAATGAGATCTGTACCCTAATGTAAATTTTATAGATCCTCGATTTAAAGCCGATAGGTCGCAAAAAATGTCCTTATTTTAAAGAACCCGCATCGTAGGCTCGGAATCAATATCAAAATCCTTAAAAGAAGGTCAAAATCTTTGGATCCAAGTAAACTTTTTTTTGTGTAATACATTTTTCAACGAATATAGTTCATTTTTCTTACTGTCAAATACGCATTAGAATAATATTAAACTCATATTTTGTAAATCTCGCATCCAAAAATTTAGGTTGCGTAATCTTCAATATCACGTAAATATTTTTTTAGTGTAAGAACAAAGCACATTTCTATACTAACAACAAGTTCACTTACCCATACAAAAGTTTCCTTAAAATTGGTAGAAATGTCCTCTGCAGTAATAACCCACGCAAAAAAATAATTCTTTCCTCCACTGAAAAAAAGCATACTCGGTTCCAAAGATTTTTTCTTTACTTTAAAAAATTTGGTATTGATTCCGAGCCAGAGAAGCGGAGAATACAAATAAGGATACTTTTAAGACACAATTCTCTTCTAAATTTAGGTTTTGTGTACTTGCTTCTAGGAAGCAAATTTAAATTTTCGTATATTGGAGGCGATTCCCAAATGTTGGAAGACGTTTTCAAACGTCATATGCCCGATTGCGTCGCCGAATTTGATCCCTGATTGCATCAGTGTACCATGGACAAGAGGAATTCCTGAGTCCAATAGTCCTTACGGGGACATGTCTGTCATACAAATTTATCTTCAACAGATACATGATACCAGCAGTCAGACCAATTCTCACAGGCCACGTCTCGCATCAAAGACTCCAAGTCCATAGAGAAAAGGAAAGTCCATAGAGAAAGGAGGAATCACAGTCAAAACCAGCTGATTTCATCAGTACTGCGCCCTTCGTCTTTCTTCGAAAGTCTGAAAATGCTTTAAGCGTGCGATTTCTATCAAATGGTGTATAGAATTTGACTATCGCCGGAGTCAATTTTTCTTTATTCCAAGTATGTTCAAAAAATTTTACGAATTAAATGCCAGTGAAATTTAAATGACATAGAAATAACTTCAATGCAAACTAAAGCAGAATTTTACCGTACACCTCTCAAAAATAGTGAGAATGAACTACAGCGACTATTTCTTATTGTTCATGAAATGGGTCAGATTTATTAAAGTCAAGTTGATCTCAGTTCATCGGATTTTTTTTATGTAAAGATAACCATTTTAAAATTGAATCACCTAACTCTAAGGACAAAACGCTTCGCTGAATAGTTTATAGATTTTTGGTAAAGTCGAAAAATCTTTGTAACAAAGAAATAAGCAAAAATGGCTTTCGTTATTTGAGGACATGGACGTGTTGGGCTTATGACAATCTTGTTTTAGAGTGCCGGATCATTTCTGAAAAAAAAAACAAACGAACAGCATTTTTGTTTGGACTCAAAATTTTTCCATCCACCTATATTCTTTAAATTAATTACACAAAATACATATTATGTAGATTGTCATCACAGTTTTCTCAATGCCTTTCGATCAACATTTCATTAAGAGAATCACTTCTTCCCATCCGTATTGCTGGCGGTGAGATACGTTTGAAATATTACCATCATCCGTAGTGAAATAAGGCCAAGTGATGCGTGCTATAACATAGCAAATATACTGAGGTTGCTCCACATTGACTCTCATCAATATTTGAAGAAGATGAAGAACACTAAAAATCCATCTGTTAAACATGAAATTTGTCAATAAATGGTTTTGTAGAGAAAACAAAAAAAAAAAAATGAAATTTCTCTTTGCAAATCATTGCACGAATTGATTTTACAAAAAGTTTTCGAAATGTGCATTTGCATGACTGGATGAATATGCAGGCAACAGACCTGTGTATGAGTGCCAACATGCATTTATTGAGTGTGAGTGTGTGTGTGTGTGCGTGTGGTTGTTGTTCGTAAGCACATTCGTCCATAAATATGTTTATTTATAGCTTTCTTTGCTGCTATAAATTTTAATATCTATGCAAATATTTGTCCTCATATACACACGCACACACACAACCACTACATAGATGACGACAAACGAATTCCAATAGCACACCATGCAAAAACGCACTTATCCTGGTTCAAATGCAAATTTTGCCTTAAAGGAAATAATAAATCACGGAAACTGGTTTTCTTTGAAATGAAGAAGTATTTCATATTTTTTCTCTGATTCGCCGATATACATATGATGAATGTATGCGTTAGCACATGACATACATACATACACCATGTATGTGTGCAGGTGTTTACATAGTATTTATTTAAATGCTCCATATAAATTAAATCAATTGGAATTGTCAGCATAAACAAGATATTCGTACACTGCAAATAAAAAAAATATATTTTGGTAATTTTCTAGATTATGCAACCAAAATTTAAGGACATAAAATTTATACAATATTAAAAACAAATTTCTTTCTAATAAACAAATGTTAATTGAACGAAAGTTTGTGATCTGCATCTTAAAATTTTTTGTTAATTAAATACCCAGCAAAAAAATTTGAAGTTGTTCCACAAACATTTCTTTAAAAGGGCATCCCGGAATCCCCCATTAATTTTTTCCACTTCCGATGCAGTCCCTTTGAACAAGTCCACAAACATTTCTTTTAAAGCGCATCCCGGGATCACCTATCGATTTTTTTCCATTTCCGATGCGGTCCTTTTGAACAAGTCTTAGACATTAGGCTGTTTTAAGTGCAAATTTTAATTTTGGACAATAAAATGTCGCAAAAAAGAATAGAAATTAATAAAAAAGTAAAAAAAATATTAAAAAAATTATAATAAAAAAGTTCATCCCCGGTGGGATTTGAACTTGTGCCGTTTGACTTTATCACATCCATGGAAGTTCTTTTGAGAAGGTTTTTCAAATAACGTTCGTTTTTAATTTTTTTGTTGATTTTTAATGGAAAAAATATTTTTATACAAAAATATAAGCAAAACAAAAAAAAAACACAAACAAACAAAATAACAAGTATATAAAGCAGTAAGTTCGGTCGGGCCGAATCTTAAATACCCACCACCATGAATCAAATATTATAGTTTCCGGTGAAAATTTCAGGGGGATTTGGTGACAAGCAGATCAGTTCAACCAGTACACTTCCCGAAGATAAATTCAAAGATTTTACCTAGGAAGACTAGATCAGATTCTGGATTTATAAGAACCATATTTGTTTGAGTTTTAGAGGAATTATAAACATCGTGTGCAAGTATGCAAGAAAATGAAATGAAAATGAAATAACGCCTTGATTTAAAATCTAACATCTGTAGATTTTTACCCCCATTATTTAAATGATTACCAGAAGTAAAATCTGGAAACTATAATTCAGTTTCAAGCAATTTTCATTATCAGTGCACATGGACCGATATTCACCATTTTCGGCACACCTCTTTATGTTCCTAAAATACTTCTAGATTTAAAATTTCAAGAATTAAAATCTATTTGGGAGATAAACCAAAACATGGACCAATACACGCCATTTTCGGCTCTCATATTTAAGGTCCTAAAATACGTGGAGATTTCTCATTTCAGGCAAATTGGATAAAAACTACGGATTTTAGAAGCCTAAAAAATAAAATCATTTCTTGCACATCTATTTGTATTCATAAAAACCTCCAGATTTTCGATTTCAGGCAAAGTGGACAACAATTACGGTAGAAGCCCAACAAGTAATATCGGTATATCGGTCTATCTGATGACTATATCAAAACATGGACCTATACTCACCATTTTCGGCATACCTTTTTATGGTCCTAAAATACCTCTAGATTTCCATTTGAGGCAAGTTGGATAAAAACTACGGTTTCTATAAGCCCAAGAATAAAATCGGGAGATCGGTCTATATGGGGGCTATATAAAAACATGGTCCGATACTCATCATTTTCAGCACTCTTTAGGGTTTTAAAATACCTCTAGATTTCTAATTTCAGGCAAATTGGATAAAAACTAAGGATTCTATAAGCCCAAGACCCCAAATCGGGAGATCGGTCTATATGGGGGATATACCAAAACCTGGACCGATACTCACCATATTTAGCACACCTCTTTATGGTCTTAAAATACCCCTAGATTTCAAATTTCAACCAAATTGGATAATAACTACGGATTCTAGAAGCCCAAGAAGTAAAATCGGTCTATATGGGGGCTATACCTAAATATCAACCGATAGTCATCATTTTAGGCACACCTCTTAATGGTGCTAAAATACCTCTAGATTTCCAATTTCAGGCGAATTGGATAGAAACTATCGATTCTAGAAACCCTACAAATATAATCGGGAGATCGGTCTATATGGGGGCTATACCAAAACATGGACCGATACTCACCATTTTTGGCACACCTCTTTGTGGTCATAAAATACCTCAAGGTTTCCAATTTCAAGCAAATTGGATAAAAACTACGATTTCTATAAGCCCAAGACCCCAAATCGGGAGGTCGGTTTATATGGGGACTATATCAAATCTTGGACCGATATAGCCCATCTTCGAACTTGACCTGCCTGCAGCCAAAAGACGAGTTTGTGCGAAATTTCAGCACGATTGCTTTATTATTGAAGACTGTAGCGTGATTACAACAGACAGACAGACATCCAGACGGACAGATGGACAGACGGACATGGCTATATCGTCTTAGAATTTCTCCCTGATCAAGAATATATATACTTTATATAGTCGGAAATCGATATTTCGATGTGTTACAAACGGAATGACAAACTTATTATACCCCCGTCACCATTCTATGGTGGTGGGTATAAAAACGATGCATACTCGTACAGAGAAAAAAAGTGAATATTTGAATCAAATACAAAAATTGTAATTTCAATTATTTTTGTATTTGATTTTCAGCTTATTACGAAAATCATAAATCCAATTACCCAAATTGTAAGATTGTCAAAAAAATTATGGAATGTTTCAATTGAGTAAGAAGGTAATTGGAATATGTCATAACACCCAATTGAGATAGTAATTAATCCGAATACTTTACTCGTAGTACTTGAAGTAAATGATTCTTTTATTAAATTTTGTAACCTATATCAGTTACTATTGTAATTGCGTTTATTATGATGATAATCAATATAAATACAACCTGAAAATTGGTTTATGCTTTTTATTACAAAAAGTCTTTAATATAAAATATATATTGTTTAAATGCAGCAAAATACAAAACTTAACTTCTACACGCGAAATGTAATTATTATCGCATAACAAATTGTTGGACGAAAAAATACAAAATATTTAAGGTAAACGACGTATTTAACAGGAAAGACAATAATTTTAAGGAGGTTCACAAAAAGTTTTTTTTAATTATCTGCGCCACCTGGTGGAATTAGGCTTCCCATATCTTCCTCATTTCCACATGATTTTGTTGGTCATCTATACTTGCTCTTCTGTAATACTAACAATTTATAAGCATATATTCGATATCATAGTTTTATATAATTTAACCTGCATAACCATATAATTTCTGAAAAACGCCATTTCCTCTAAGCCAAATAGTCCTGATAGTCGTCTTATATTGATTTGTTTACTTTGCAAGCTTCTCTGTTTCTAGACCAGTTAGAAATACATACACTAGCACACAGTTCAATTTGTATCCTAAAACAAAACAAAACTTTTCCGCAAGATGTTTTAGGTATTTTTATGTAATATTCTTCGCAAAATACACCCAAAGAAAAAATACTTTCCTCCTTAACGAAATTTTAGACAAACGAAATTCCTCTTTATTAAAAAGTACTTTCTTTAAGAGAAAATAAACCCCAATTTATAAAAAAGCGTTGCCATCATTGTCCGTAATCTTATTTATTTGCATTTAAAGAAAACTTTTTAGCTTCAAAAGAAAACTACGTTTGTCTAAAATTTCGTTCCTCAGAAAAGAAAACTCTTCTTGGAGTTAGCATGAGTACCCATCTTTATTTTGTAAAAATGCAAGAGAACAAGTTCTTCCCACTCATATCGTACTTGAGCGTTCACAATGCGCTAACTTTATTTATGAAGAGAATTCTTCCACTAACATATAGTTTTCCAAAAAAATGTCAAAAAAAATGTATATACTTACTTACGATAAAATAAAACTTATGCTCCAAAAAACTTTTTTTGAGATATCGATGATATCGAAGAATCGCGACACCGACACAACGTTTTATTTGCATGTAACTCGATTTGGATATCCCTGTTTGTTGCCTATTATATTAACGGCCATTTTCATGAAGCTCCGTTAGGCTTTAACTGCCAGTTAACAGAAAGTAAATTGCAAATATATTCTCTCCAGTTAACTTTAACTGAAAAATTTTCGTCAGTTAAGTTCCTAACTAGCATATGGAATATATATGCAAAATGGCAGCTTCGTCCCTTATACGGTTCAAAAGTTGGTTAGTTAACGGAACACTAACGAAGCTTTATGAAAATGGGGGTAAATTCTACTTCATCATTCTTATTTATTTATTTATTTTTCGTTGCGTAGCAACGTCATAAGTAGTGTTGGAATTCATTCTATTGTTGTAGAACAAATTATTTGAGTAATTGAATCGAATGATATTTAGTTTCCATGTGTTTGGCAATTACGTAGTATATTTAGGTTAGGTTAGGTGGCAGCCCGATGTATCAGGCTCACTTAGGCTATTCAGTCCATTGTGATACCACATTGGTGAACTTCTCTCTTATCACTGAGTGCTGCCCGATTCCATGTTAAGCTCAATGACAAGGGACCTCCTTTTTATAGCCGAGTCCGAACGGCGTTCCACATTGCAGTGAAACCACTTAGAGAAGCTTTGAAACTCTCAGAAATGTCACCAGCATTACTGAGGTGGGATAATCCACCGCTGAAAAACTTTTTGGTGTTCGGTCGAAGCAGGAATCGAACCCACGACCTTGTGTATGCAAGGCGGGCATGCTAACCATTGCACCACGGTGGCTCCCCAGTAGTATATTTAAAACAATAACTTTTTCAATTTCAGTTTTTTAAATTTTTTCATCCAAATGAACTTCTAAGGCACAACTTCTAAAACAATGCAAAAGATCAAAAAAATGCATTATTTCCGTCCTATGACAATCATCATTTGGAGATGATTGAGTGACTCACAAATTGTGGACCCCCAACTGAAGTACTTTTTTGTGTGTTCGTCTTTTAAGCACTTCTGTCTCTGAAGTAAGGCGAATTGTCCTTGAAGTCAATATATTTGCCATAGAGCAATAATCATTTAAATATCAGAAATATGTGTGTTTACTAAATAATAGTAAACTGCACAATATGTAATATTTAACATTTTACTTTAAACTCCAATAAAGGAAATGCAATCTAAACTTGTATTAAAATATCACTCGCTGTACTATCCCAGCAAAAAAAGCGTCGCCAAAAAATAATGAAAATGTTCTTTTTGGATCCGGAAGTGGTGCAAAATCAGCGCAGAAGCGATGAATTTAACACGAGCTTGTCATAGGACGGATGTCCACCATTTCAAATGCCGTTGCACTGAATTTGCAGCACTTTTTAATGTGTGATTCGAAGTCAGTGTTTTGGATATAAATATAAAAAAAAATTGCAATAATTTGCCAAATAAATGATTTTTATAATTTTTTATGATTTTTAAAGCATTGTACCGTTTGTCGTTTTCCAAGCGACAATGTGAACAATCATGTTCTTGACGACAACATCGCTTACATTTTCGTGTACTTTGTACGGTTTCGTTGACGACAATGTAAAAGACAGTTTCTTTTACAATCTCATCAGTGACACATTAGAACCCACCTGACCACAACATTCGTTATCGTATTCGATATAGAAATATTCTCGGGTTTTTCTCGAAAAAAAAACTATCGAAAACGATATCGAGAATGGTTCGTAAAAATTTCGAAAAACGTTCATCTGTCGTGCTGTTACTGCCAGCAAACTCTTCTTTTTCGAAGGCTTGCTAGTGATTCGTTAAAGAAGGTTTCGCGATATCTATAATTGATCGTTAACGAATCTATTTCGAATTCGTTTTCGTATTCGATATCATTCCGCTTTCGAAGGTTTTCTACACTGTTTTATTCCCATTTTGTTCCCAGTATAAGTTGTGTAGTAAAAGAAAATTTTCAAGTTTGTTTTTATTTTATTACAACACAATATAGATAATTATAATACAAAATAATATAGATATTAGTGTTGCGAACAAAATACTTAAAATATTTAAATTTGGGAATACATAAAGGGTGATTTGTTAAGAGCTTGATAACTTTTTTAAAAAAAAAAAACGCATAAAATTTGCAAAATCTCATCGGTTCTTTATTTGAAACGTTAGATTGGTCCATGACATTTACTTTTTGAAGATAATTTCATTTAAATGTTGACCGCGGCTGCGTCTTAGGTGGTCCATTCGGAAAGTCCAATTTTGGGCAACTTTTTCGAGCATTTCGGCCGGAATAGCCCGAATTTCTTCGGAAATGTTGTCTTCCAAAGCTGGAATAGTTGCTGGCTTATTTCTGTAGACTTTAGACTTGACGTAGCCCCACAAAAAATAGTCTAAAGGCGTCAAATCGCATGATCTTGGTGGCCAACTTACCGGTCCATTTCTTGAGATGAATTGTTCTCCGAAGTTTTCCCTCAAAATGGCCATAGAATCGCGAGCTGTGTGGCATGTAGCGCCATCTTGTTGAAACCACATGTCAACCAAGTTCAGTTCTTCCATTTCTGGCAACAAAAAGTTTGTTAGCATCGAACGATAGCGATCGCCATTCACCGTAACGTTGCGTCCAACAGCATCTTTGAAAAAATACGGTCCAATGATTCCACCAGCGTACAAACCACACCAAACAGTGCATTTTTCGGGATGCATTCTGGTTCTGGTTGCTTCTGGTTGCTCTTCACTCCAAATGCGGCAATTTTGCTTATTTACGTAGCCATTCAACCAGAAATGAGCCTCATCGCTGAACAAAATTTGTCGATAAAAAAGCGGATTTTCTGCCAACTTTTCTAGGGCCCATTCACTGAAAATTCGACGTTGTGGCAGATCGTAAGTCTATTCATGATGAAATGTCAAAGCATACTGAGCATCTTTCTCTTTGACACCATGTCTGAAATCCCACGTGATCTGTCAAATACTAATGCATGAAAATCCTAACCTCAAAAGAATCACCCTTTATTTAAAGTGATTTAAGGCACTGCATTGACTTCTTTGCGCGGAATTTCTTATTAAGCCGGTTGTGGCTATGCCATTGAAAAGGACTATAATCAATGAGTAACATTTTCCTGGATACATCTGAAAATTAAACATGAAAGAAAATTGGTAGTTTTTTAAAATATATATAAATAAATTACCTTACCCCTTTTAGATTCGCTAAGACACTTCACCCGCACTTAAAGTGGCAGTCCGATTAAGATTCAGGCTCACTTAGACTATTCAGTCCCGCACTTAACAATTTCTTAAACTGAAATGACTTTTTAATCTCTGTCTTTGTCAAAAACAAACATGGCGGAACACCAACAAATAAGCTGAAATATATTCGTTATTACTTCGAAACAACGAACGTTCGAAATATTTCTATTATCGAACTTTTCTCGAATAATGTGCTCGTAAATTTATTTCGAAAAATGTTCGCTTTAGCGAACCTTCGCCATTTCTCGGCACTTTGGTCGGGTGGGAAGACACAAACAATGACATGCCCGTGTAGTAGTAAATGTGGCGAGTAAGTGGTTACTGAACCTTGGTGCAGGTTTACCTATACTTGTTGTCGTATATTTCACTCTCCATTATAGTATTTCTCTTTTGAATCTTCTCTCGAAAATTATTGTAAATCTTTTAAATATTTTATAGTCATCTGTAAAAAATGTTTCCATTTGATTATTTTAGCATTTCAGGTGTTAATACCCAAACATATATCGTTGCTTCGGAATATATGATACGCACATTGTTTGTTCATGTGTCGCGCCCATTAATCTTGATCGAATCTGATTAGTTTGGCAAATAATATACGATTTGACAATTCCAAATGATAGGCGAGCAATGTATTTCACTTTACTTTTATGGTATTCTATAAATATATATTTGAGATTGATACACTGTATCATTTTTCCATAGATACTATAGGTAGATCATCAAAGGAATATTTAACAGGCAATTGTTTTCGTTTTTCATCGGGAATAATGAACATTTCTAAATGAAGACAATTTTAACTAACATACGTGAGGAAGCATTACGAAATAACCAAGGTAGAGACAAGGATAATGATATCGTCGAAGGTTTCATTTGTCCTCAGCAACAGACGTGTCACAAACACAGCCACCAGTACGACATTAGATTCTACTTCATAGCGAGCGGAAATGATCGCTAAATTGTTTTTCGAAAATTTAATAATGATACTGGATTACTGTTTGTTTTGTTAACCCAACCCACCGAGCTGGGGGGTGGAAAGGGATGGCCGAGTATCGTTGACTTTCGCACTGTTGTTATCATTGATTTATATGCAGATAGTATATTCCGATGGAAGAATGAAATGTGAAAAATAACATTTATTTACATGAACATATGCACCATATACACGTATACGAGAGGATATCTGGGGGTCCATGAGTCTGCCAGCGTCTCAGAGAATTCAAAAATGTAAATTTATACGTGAATGAGTGTTTGAACACGTTTTGAATTGAGCCGACAAACTGAAACTGAAAAAAATGAAACAGGAAATGTAGACCCTGTCGGTTAGTTGGAACGGGGGAATTGCCTTGCATGGCGCGTTCCAAGCGGAAAAAAATAACAAAAAGGACATGAACAACTGCGTTAGTGTTTCAAATGAAATGAATCCATTTTTTTTTTTGAGTTCCTCGTGACTCTGCTGGTTGGTGTTGGTGTTGGTGTTTCGCATCATTGTCTTTGTTTTTATACATTACGTGACGCACGTTGGAACCAAGTATTTTGATATGAATGCGAAAGTGAATGAATGTATGAATCCCTTTAATAACAACCGAACGTAGGAAGGAGGAACAAATGTTCGATCGAACAAACGATATGTAAACGAGCTGAAGTTAGACAATGAATATTATTCAGTGATTACCACACTCTACGCTTTGAACACAGGCAACCAACTACCCACTCACCGCATCCGTATCCGCATTCATAGAAGCTTAACAGCATATACGCATTCATTTGCACATCGCATACATATGGGCCTACTTAGCCAAGAGCTCTTGGGTGTCTGCCAAATCAGCGGATTGGGCGGTGAGGTAAATTGGGAGCTGAACTCATATCAAATGACTCCTGATATTTACATACCACACGCCGCAATGTAATGCCATACCATACGGCTTGTATTCAGCCTACTGTAGATGGCAGGTTGATATGCAAATCCGACACGTAAGAAATCACAAATCAGTTAAAATTGAAATCGTGTGAGAATGCTTCATTTGCTGCGGCGACAGACAATGGTGATAGTTGCTAAGGTTCTATATTATGAGGCCTTTAGACATTGTTCACGTTGATAAAACTTAATAAAGGAGTTAAACCATGGATCCACTTTTCATGTATTTTCACAATTATAGGTTAGTATACATGATGAACTCTCAAACGCTGCTGGAATTTATCAAAAAATCTTGCGAAATAGGAATGCTGCTCAGAAGTCCATCGATAAATTTTATTTATTTTTATTTTGAAACAAGTAGAGTAAACCTATACTTCTGACGATGATTCCGATTGGAACGATATTTTACAGAGGGGCCGAACGAAAAAGACCGTTTCTCATACGTTTCGGTATGAAAATTATATGATTAGAACTGATTTCTTAAATATAATATCTCTGAATATAAACATCCCAGCAAAAAAAAAAAGCGTTACCAAAAAAGAAGTGAAAATGTTCTTTTTGATACGGAAGTAGATACAGGGGCTTGTCATAAAACCATTTCAACAGCCGTTGCACTGAATATGCATCACTTCTTGAGGTGTGATACGAATGTAATGTTTTGGATGTGAATAAAAAAATGTTGTAATATTTCGATAAATAAATAATTTTTATGATTTTTAGTGTATTCTTACGTTTGTCTGAAACGCTTGATCTCAACTATTTTCAAAAATTCGCAATTTTTCTAAAATAGATTTAGCATTTCTTTCGACAAAATTTAAATAATTTGTACCATTTTATTTATCCTTACTCTGTTTTTAACCAATTTGAAACAAAACATGTTAAAAATATGAAAAAATATAGTTATAATAAATTTAATTAATAGAATTTCCTGAGTGTTAAAATAAAGAACATCCTTGAAAGGACATTTTTAAAGTTGTGCCTTTAGAAGTACTTCCAATTTTCTTGCTGGGATATATTAATTTGGCAATTTCGTGTAAACATATATATATGTTTAGAAAAGTCAGAATGTGTGCGAGTGTGAATAGAGAAACAAAATAAAGAAGGCGACGAAAATAGATAACGAAAGATATGTAGAGATATGTTAAACTATATGTTTAATTACAACTAACAAAAATGTTGGTTGCTGACTACACCTTCACGATTGCTTATAGGCTGACATATTTTGTATAGAAAAAAAAATGTTTTGAGTGTACTATTCAAATAAATTACAAACATATGTTTTTATTTGTATTCGAACACAATTATACGAGTATTTAAGATATTTTGCTGCAAATAAACAAATGTTTAAAAACTAGAATTCACTATTTGGGGTCTCAAAAATACATAATATGTTTGTTCTGTCTCCGTAGATATGAGTGGAATTCTAGTAACCTTCCTCGTTATAAATACAGGCTGAATATAATGAAACTCTCAACGTTAAAGAGTCGCCGTACAATGCTAAATATTAGTTTCTTGGCTAATGTTATTCAAGGACGAACGGATTGTGTCTATATTTTGAATGGGGTCCTTGTGAATGTTCTTCTGAGGCCGCCACGAAACTGCCAGCTGCTGAAAATTCCTTTTTCTCGCTCAAATTATGAGAATAATGACCCAATACTTCGTCTGTATGTAGGCCGGTAGCCTCTATTTGTAGTGCCCGTATAAATAAGTTTATTATAATTTATAATTATAATAAATTAAGTAATAAATAAAAACTTCGACTGTTCTTCCAATTCAATAAGTATTTCTTCTTACTGGACTTATCTGAAAATCATACTACACTTAAGCGTAAATTAATACTATTTTTAAATTCATATTTATATATTTAGTCCTTATTTAGTAAGGATTAGTTAATTATATAATTAATTATTATTTTATTATATACATATAATAAGTCTGTAAGGATTATTTGATCTATAGACTTAAGAATAAAAAAAAAAAAACAATTTTTTGTTTGAAAATATGAAGCAGAATATGCACTCAAAAAAAGTTTACTTGAATCCAAAGGTTTTGACCTTCCCTTAAGGATTTCGGTATTGATTCCGAGCCAAAGATGCGGCTTCTTTAAAATAAAGAAATTTTTTAGTTACCTATCTGGCTTTAAATCTAGGACCAATAAAACTAAAATTAGGATACAGATCTCATTTATCAAATTTCCATTCTCTTTTCACGATTTATTAATAAAGGTTCTCACGTATCAACACATGCCAGTTTAAAAATCTAAATTATAACCGATACTTCAAAGTAAAAAATGTTTTCTTAATTCCAAAAAAAAAAAAACAAAGATACTAAATCCTCAAAATAAGCCTTAGCCTATATTTGAAGAGTTTTTATCTTAATTTAGGACATTTTTTTTAAATCAAAAATGTGTTTCCTTACTTTAAGGA